>NC_051065.1:50039094-50363344 GCF_004664715.2 Peromyscus leucopus | reverse complement strand
CAGGCTTGGATAAACTGTACCAAATGTGTGGTCAACTATAGTACATGGTATGATGTGTATCAACACACTGGATTCAAATTGGCCATGATGAATAATTCCGTTTCTGAGGATATTCCAAGGGCATCGTGTAAAACTTGAGACCCTAAGGGGTATTGGCTGAAGACTGTGGACGGAGTAACATAAAGATGGGATGACAAAGGAGAAGTGTGGGAACCTAGAACAGGAGGAAAATGGAGGCCTCCACCAAGAAAGGGAGATGGCAACTTTAATCCAGATATTTTGATCCCTCTGTAAGGAGTGTGGAGACAATGTGGTAATGGTTGGAGTGATTGCTGCGTGTTTTAATTGGGTTCTTAGACTGAAAAGAGCTGCCAGGAAAGGTGAGCTTCCTTTCATGGACGCTCTGAAAATTGGATCAGGTCTCCCTTGGAACTGTTGGCATAAGAAGGACAAAGTCGATGACTTGCAGGGGCAGATCTCTTGTCTAAAGTCATTGTGACCAACCAGTCATGGGCTTGGTGTTTGCAGGGGGCTGAGGAGGAACTTAGGCAGCTGCAGAGGTCTTGAGGGCAGAGCAGGCTGTGTGAGAAGGAAATGGCTGTCTGGTACATTAACCATTGTTCTGATTTTTACCTTTTTTTTGTAAAATTGCATGTTGCTAGTCTCTGGGTCAAATGCAAATGCTCAGAAGACTGTTTAATCATTAAAGAATAAAAATAGATCATGCTTGCTCTGGTGTTAAGCCTGGGATAGTTTTTGTGTTTAGTAGAAGATGATGAAGAATATATTGGTGATTTTCTAATGAGAACACTTCATATTGGGTGATTTCCCTTTTCTTCCTGTTTCCCCTTGCTCATGGTAATAAAAGACTGAGGTTACCAAGGCAGAAGCAGAAGCTACTTAGCAACTGCAGAAGCCCGAAGTGACCTGTCAACTTGCTCGAGCACTGTCTCTGAGTCATTACTACACCTTCCAGGTATTCCACCTTCAGACCCCCGAAACTGCTGAGGCTGGTCCCCAGGAAATGGGTAAAAAGTTCAATCCCAGAAGCCACAAAAAAAAGGTAGAAATTGAAAACTGACCCCACACAGTTGTCCTCTGACCTCCACACGCACACTGTGGCACATGTACCCCGACCCCACACACGCACATACACTATCATGATTGTTTTTCAATTTACTTACCTTTATTTTATTTATATGAGCATTTTGCCTTCCTGTATGTGCATCACACTGTGCAGGAGCCTGAGGAGGCCAGAAGAGGGCATCAGATCCCCTGGAACTGCAGGTACTTACAGTTGTGAGCTGCCACGTGGGTGCTGGGAACCCAGCCTGCATCTTCTGCAAGAGCAGTGTTTGCTCTTAATCACCGCTCCAGCTCCAATAACTAAGAGTGTTTTTAAAGGATTTTGTTTGAGAGTAGAAAAGTAAATGTTTACAAATAGGACAGGAGTGAGTTTCAGTGCTTTGACTGTAGGCGTTGGACATCACCATGTTAATACACATGTGTGAAACACTGTATCCAGAGTCTTAGGGCAAACCCCCAGCTCTGGCGGTTCACCACCTGCCCCCCTAAGCTAATGAAATAGAAGAGAAACATGGGAAACAGAGCGGGGAGACTTATTCCATGTGCCCACATTGGGAAGGACACATAAAGGGATCAGTGACACCAGGTCTGTCTTTGGGGGGTACTGAGATGGGCAGCATGTTTACTAAAGGAAGAACTGGGGTGATGGACAGGAGGTCGGCATGATTAATCAGTCCTGGTCAAATCCGGTAGGGCTGATCCAGCCTTAATTCTGGTTCTGCAAGGTCCAAAGAAGCTGTTGTCGCTGACATCCCTGGAAGGCATCTGTCTGGTTCCCACAGAACCATCACTTCTGCTCCAGGGAGCAACCTCACCAGCAAGATAATTACTCCATACTCTCAGGCTTTGACGAAGCCAAGGTGACAGCAGATGGGAGACACCGACTGATAACTGTGTCTTCCCTTCGGCCTTGAAAGGGAATGAGATAATTCTGGAGTTTAGACACCAAAAGCCCATGGATACAAAAACCTAAAATGGCCAGGAAAATACGTGTCAAATCAAAAATTCAATAATTCACTTATTTGTTTTAAAGCTTTTTATATAGTCAGTAAGCTAGAGACACAATTGACTAAAAAAATAAATTGAACTGGCCCTTAGTAAAGCTGCTATTTTTACTGCAATTTATAGGAAAGAACAGCAATCATTCGTCCTGTAATATATATAGGCTCCTAGGGATTAGGATCCTTCAGGAAATTCCACAGAAGCCATAGTGTCCTAAGACTCATTCCCAGAGAAGACTTCCTACATGTGCCATCCCCCAGAAGACCACCCACCCAGCACATTTCCTGGGTCTTCTTTCATCTCTTCAATCCTCTGCAGCAGGGTTATGGACCGAGCAGAAACATAGCGAGAATTGTGATGCAAATTCTAATTGGTCTTAATAATAAAAACCCAGAGTCAGAGTTCGAGGTAAATGCTGAAAGATCAGAGAAGTGAAGGACAGCCAAAGTCACCTCTGACCTTTCCAAACTCTCCTACCGAAAAGGGGCCAAGCTCCTGTCTCCACCTGCCTTATATTCCTCTCTCTGCCCAGCCATATCATTTCCTGTCTGTCTGTACAGACCTCCAGACATCTATAGTTAACTAATGGCTAGCTCCACCCACTGATCTTCAGGCGAGCTTTATTTGTTAGAGCACAAACAAAACAAAATGTCACAGCAGAGAATATCTGTCTCCCTAGTTTGGCCAGATCTGTAAATAAATTCATTTTCCCAGTCTCTAAATATTATGTCATTTTCCTCTTAGTTTAAGTAAAAATTCATTTCCCCCGCATCCCCATCACACCAGGGACTGAAGCCAGGACCTTACGCTGAAAGACCCCCACTCCATTATAAGGACATGGGGCGTTGGGCCGATGAAATGCCCCCCCAGTCCCAATAACTTAGCCTAAGAAATGCCATTCTAAAGGAATCAGAAAAACGGGAGTTCACAGCTGTGGCTGGCTAGCCATCCGGCCTTGAGAGAGAGATAACTGTGGCCAGCCATCCGGCCTTGAGAGAGAGATAACTGTGGTCGGCGGCCTCGGGAGAAAGACAGTTGAGTCAAATCAGAATATTTTATGGCTGGCCCCCTGGCCTTGAGGAATAAGCAGCTGGGCTGGAAAAACACCCACTATACCCTGTGCAAGGCCAAGTCAGCCACACATCAAACTTCTGATAATTAAGAATACGTCCCCAAGTTCACCCTGGCCTTCTTTAAAACAACCAATAGGGACCCTGTAACTATGCTCCTCACTTCTGTAACCGCGCCTCTGCCCCTGGGATCCCATAAAAAGTCCCCCTTGCCCTAGGAAGGCACGCAAGTCCTCCAAGAGACTTCGCCCCAGGTACCTGTGTATCTAAATAAACCCTCTTGCTTTTGCATCTGATCTGTGGTTTCGGTGTGCTTCTTGGGTTTGGGGTCTCTCCTGAAGGAAGATCTCCCCTGGGGGTCTTTCATTTGGTGGGCCGTATGGGGATTGAGACCCCTCCCTGGGACCACCGACCCACCATCAGGAGGTAAGCCGGCTGGCCTTGGTTTATGTCATCCCTGTCCTGTCTGAGTGTTGTTTGTTTGTCTGCGCGCCTGATCTGTCTGTGTCAGTGGAACTGAAGGAGCCGACGGGCTCGGACTTCGCCACTGCGACCCTGGAAGACGTTCCACGGGTCTCTGAAGTCCCGTCTGGGGCACGGTTTTTCTGGTTTTGCTTTCGGTTTGGAAACGAAGCCGCGCAGCACGTGTTAGTCTCATTTATGTTTGTCTGTCGTTCTATGTTTTCTGTTTAACCGTTCTCCTCCTAGGAACAGTCATAGGAAGCCGGATCGGCGGATCTCTCCCGCTCCCTGTTCCTCCCGACCCCTCCACCAGCGTGTTGTTTCCTCTCCCCGCATTCCGCCGCTCCGGCGGCGACTCTGGATGCGAGCCGGGCCCTTCCCGTGGATCGCCCCAGCTGTGGCGGGTGTTGCGGCCGCACCCGGGGAGCCAGGTGGGCGCCGGTGCGCCCCGCGCCTCCTCCATCTGCGCAGCCGCAGCGCGGTCGCGGGGGTCCGGGGTGGCGCTGGGGGGGCCTCCCCTCCTCGCTCCCCGCTCTCCCTGGCCGTCCGCGTCTCCCGCGCGCGTGCGGGCGGAGGGTCGGGGCTGCGCCGGTCTTCCCCGCCGGGTCCGCCCCCCCCCCCCCCCCCCGGCCGCGGTTTTCTGCGCGGCGCCTCGCCTCGGCCGGTGCCTAGCAGCCAACTTAGAACTGGTGCGGACCAGGGGAATCCGATCGCAAAGGCCCGCGGTGGCGGCGGCGGGCTCGGGATGTGGCGGGGGTGCGCAGGCGGGGCCGGGGATGGGTCGGCGGGGACTGCCCCCGGTCAGCGACCGGCGCCGAGTGCGCTTCCGCCGCGGAGTGCACTTCCACCGCGGCGGTGTGCCGTGACCCGCTCCGGGATGGCTGGGAGGGCCCGGTGTGGGGAAGGTGGCTCGGGGGCGGCGTCACCCGTGGACGCCGAGTCACCCCGCCCCGAGTGTTACAGCCCCCCCCCCGACAGCGCCGGAGGGACCGGCAGCCCCCGCTGCGGCCTCCGAACAGCTTCTACAGCGGGAGCGGGAGGATGAGGCACAGGTCGCCTATGAGGAAGGCATGACAAACCAGCCAAAGACAGCGAGTCTTCCTGGAGGCTCGGAGGTTCCAGGAGACAATGGAAGACCCACCCAATTGCCCAAATGCAGCCTTTCCCCTCACCCGCCCGAACTGGGACTCCGAGACCCCGAAGGTAGGGAGCACCTACGTCTCTATCGCCAGTTGCTCTTAGCGGGTCTCCGAGGGGCCAATAGACCCCCTACCAATTCGGCTCAGGTTACCAGGAAGAGACGCCGGCAGCGTTTTTGGGAAGACTTAGAGAGGCAGAGAAAATGTTTAATAAGAGAGACAGAGAAAGTGAGAGAGCGAGAGCGGAGAGCGAGCAGGAGGAAGGGAGGGCGAGAAATAGAGACACGGAGGGAGAGGGAAAACGAGAAGAAAAAAGAGGTGTTGGATCTGAGGGAAAAAAAAAGAGAAAGTCCTGGCCACTGTAGTGTCTCAGGGACAGGTCAGAGAGGGAGTTAGGACGGGAGATCAAAGAAGGACACCACTTGACAAAGACCAGTGTGCTTACTGTAAACAGAGAGGGCATTGGGCTCGTGACTGATCAAAGAAGCCTCAAGGGTCTCAGAGAACTAAGCCAAGGGCCAAGGACCTCCTCAATCTGGAGGATTAGGGAGGTCAAGGCCAGGAGCCCCCCCCCTGAGCCTAGGATAACTCTCAAGATTGGGGGGCAGCCAGTGACCTTCCTAGTGGACACCGGGCCTCAACATTCAGTCCTGAGCCATACCGGAGGCTCTCTCAGTGACTGCACAGCTTTGGTCCAGGGGGCCACAGGTAGCAGGAGGTATCGATGGACCACAGAGAGAAAGGTTCAGCTGGCATCTGGACAGGACCCAAAGGGACCCCCCTACAAGTCCTAGCCCTTTGAACTGTTCATGGATGAGAACTCAGGCTTTGCAAAAGGAATGCTGGTACAGAGACTGGGGCCATGGAAGCCCGGTAGCTACAGGATGGCCCCCCTGTCTGCGCATGGTAGCCGCTATTGCTGTTTTACTCAAGGATGCAGGGAAACTGACTTTGGGACAGCCATTAACTGTGTTATCCTCCCATGCGGTGGAAGCTCTGGTCCGGCAGCCCCCAGATAGATGGCTCTCAAATTCCAGAATGACCCACTACCAGGCTCTGTTGTTAGACACAGACCGAGTGGTGTTCGGACCAGTTGTCTCCCTCAACCCCGCAACCCTGATGCCCTTGCCAGACCCATCCAAGGAGCACAATTGCCTCCAGATTCTGGCGGAGGCCCCTGGCACCCGCTCCGACCTAACAGATCAACCGCTGTTGAACTCAGATTTTATCTGGTTCACAGATGGTAGCAGCTTCCTCCAAGAAGAAGAACGGAGGGCTGGAGCAGCCGTCACCACCAATCGGAGGTAGGTTGGGCCTCACCGCTGCCGCCTGGAACATCGGCCCAAAAGGCAGAGCTGATCGCGCTGACCCAGGCCCTCCGGATGGCGGAAGCCCGGAGGACCAGGAACTAACAAAGAAAATGGGGTGGAATGGAGCCCGAGCGACAAGCTTACATCATGGATGGACAGAGGACTCCCCTACCAAGAAGGAGACCGCTAACGTGGTAACCAAAAAACTCCTGGATGACATCTTTCCCAGGTATGGAATGCCCCAGATATTGGGGTCAGACAATGGGCCCGCCTTCGTCTCCCAGGTAAGTCAGAAGGTGGCCAGGCTACTGGGGATTGATTGGAAACTTCATTGTGCATACCGCCCCAGAGCTCAGGACAGGTAGAACGTGCAAATAAAACCATTAAGGAGACTTTAACCAAATTAACGCTTGCAACTGGCACTAGAGATTGGGTGCTCCTACTCCCTCTAGCCCTTTACCGAGTCCGGAATACTCCTGGGCCTCATGGCCTAACCCCGTTTGAGATCATGTATGGGGCTCCCCACCAATTGTAAATTTCCTTCACCCTGATATCTCCTCTTTTGCCACTAGCCCTACCTTGGAGGCGCACCTCCAAGCCCTCCAATTGGTGCAAAAGACGGTGTGGAAACCCCTGCCTACCGGGAGCAACTGAACCGCCCGGTGGTGCCTCACCCATTCAAGATTGGGGACTCTGTCTGGGTCCAACGCCATCAATCCAGGAACCTAGAGCCGAGGTGAAAAAGACCATACACCGTCCTGTTAACTGCTCCCACCGCACTCAAGGTTGACGGGATAGCGGCTTGGGTCCACGCATCGCATGTGAAGGCTGCCAAGGAACCCGACGAAGCTGAGGGCACCGAGACATCTAGTTCAACGCTCTCTAAACCCACTAAAGATAAGACTCACCCGGGGGTCCCTTAATCCCCTCATAGTCCTCCTGACATTAGGAGGGGCATCACCAGAGAGACTGTTCCCCTGACGCTGACCCTGTTACTGGGAGGAATTACCATGGGCGGAATAGCTGCTGGGGTAGGTACAGGGACCACAGCCCTTATGGAGACCGGCCAATTCAGACAGCTCCAAGTAGCCATAAATACAGACATCAAAGCCCTAGAGGAATCAGTTAGTGCGTTAAAAAAAAAATCCTTGACATCCCTATCAGAAGTAGTGCTGCAAAATAGGAGAGGGCTGGACATACTCTTCCTGCAAGAGGGTGGGTTATGTGCTGCCCTCAAAGAAGAATGCTGCTTCTATGCAGATCATACTGGAGTAGCCGGGGATAACATGGTTAAATTAAGAAAAAGATTAAAACAGAGACAGCAATTATTTGAGTCTCAACAGGGATGGTTTAAAGAATGGTTCCAAAGGTCACCATGGTTTACAACCCTTGTCTCCACCATTATGGGCCCCCTAATCATCCTCCTGCTCAATTTATTGTTTGGGCCATGCATCCTCAACAGATTGGTGCAATTCATCAAGGATAGGGTTTCTGTTGTCCAGGCTTTGATCCTAACCCAGCAATATCAGAGGCACAGACAGTCAGAGATGGAGCTGACCCCTTATTCTCCATCCTAAAATGAAAGATTCCATTTGGTACAAAAGAAAATGGGGGAATGAAAGACCCCCACTCCATTATAAGGACATGGGGCGTTGGGCCGATGAAATGCCCCCCCCAGTCCCAATAACTTAGCCTAAGAAACGCCATTCTAAAGGAATCAGAAAAACGGGAGTTCACAGCTGTGGCTGGCTAGCCATCCGGCCTTGAGAGAGAGATAACTGTGGCCAGCCATCCGGCCTTGAGAGAGAGATAACTGTGGTCAGCTGCCTCGGGAGAAAGACAGTTGAGTCAAATCAGGATATTTTATGGCTGGCCCCCTGGCCTTGAGGAATAAGCGGCTGGGCTGGAAAAACACCCACCATACCCTGTGCAAGGCCAAGTCAGCCACACATCAAACTTCTGATAATTAAAGAACGCGTCCCCAAGTTCACCCTGGCCTTCTTTTAAACAACCAATAGGGACCCTGTAACTATGCTCCTCACTTCTGTAACCGCGCCTCTGCCCCTGGGATCCCATAAAAAGTCCCCCTTGCCCTAGGAAGGCGCGCAAGTCCTCCAAGAGACTTCGCCCCAGGTACCTGTGTATCTAAATAAACCCTCTTGCTTTTGCATCTGATCTGTGGTTTCGGTGTGTTCCTTGGGTTTGGGGTCTCTCCTGAAGGAAGATCTCCCCTGGGGGTCTTTCAATGCCTCCTAGGCAAATGCCTTACCACTCACCTCTAGCTCCATCTCTTTTGACATTTTCACATTTGAAACATACTCTCAGTAAGTCACCCAGGCTGGCCGTGAGGAAATCCTTAAAACTGAAATCCTCACAAGGCGGTGGTGGTGCATGCCTTTCATCCCAGCACTTGGGAGGCAGAGGCAGGTGGCTCTCTGTGAGTTCGAGGCCAGCCTGGTCTACAAAGCCAGTCCCAGGACAGCCAGGACTGTTATAGAGAGAAACCCTCTATCAAAAAACAAAACAGGCTTTATTTACATCTAGGGTAGAGTTCTGGGAATAGGATTATAAAACTCAATTCCACATCTACCATGTGGTCAGCATTTGACCTTGGGTTAAAAGTAATAAACAAACATAGATGTGGGGGCTCAGGCCTGTAATTCCAGCACTGGGGAGGCAGAAGGGGAGGATCACCACAAGCTCAGGGACAGCCTGAGCTCTGGAATAAGACTCTGTCTCAAAAGACCAAAGTAAGTAGATAATAAATAATTCCTAGACAAACAGCCTTGGCTCCCATTATCCTTAAGCAGAAGGAAACATGCACTAAGACTAGGAGCCCTCTGGTTATTAAGAATGGGGTGAGAGATGACTCCTCAGGCAAAAGTGCTTGCCTTGGAAGCCTGACGACGCCACACCAGGTGGAAGGTGAGGCTGACTTCCTAAACTTGTCCTCTGACCTCTACATGAAGACGGTGCACATGTTCACCGCACCCTAATCCCGCCACACAAAAAGTTTTTAAGAATTAAAAATTATGGAGTATGAAAAGTAACAGAAAAGTATATACACGGAGAAAAAAATATAGACTATAGGGATAGAGGGATCACTTGAATTCAACTGTCAGGAGTCTTCCAATTTCAAAAAATTTCATCAATGCACTGATCAAAAGAGAGCTAAACTCCCATTCAGATTTCTGGTTTTGTGTTGTTGTTATTGTTGGTGATGTTGATGGTGGTGGGGTTTTTTTTTTTAGAGTTATTTCTTTGTTTTGTTTTGTTTTGTTTTGTTTTGTTGAGACAGGGTTTCTCTGTGTACTTTTGGTGCCTGTCCTGGATCTTGCTCTGTAGACCAGGCTGGCCTCAAACTCACAGAGATCCACCTGGCTCTGCCTTCCGAGTGCTGGGATTAAAGGCGTGCACCACCACTGCCAGGTGAGTTATTTCTTTTTTTAAATTATGTGTTAGTGTGTCTGTGAAGGTGCCTGCAGAGGCCAAAATGGGGTGTGAAGTCTGGAGTTAAAGGAAGTTTTGAGCCATCCAGAATGGATGCTAAAAACTGAATTCGGGTCCTCAGCAAACGCAGTCATCTCTCGCTGCATAAACCATCCTCCTCGTTACAGTGGAAGAGCCTGTGGAGTGACAAGGTGGGACTTCAGAGATGGGAAGGTGTCAAACTGAGTCAGCAAGGGTGTGGGTGTGGAAAGCAGAGGGGAAGCAGAAGAGACTTGAGCAGAGAGAACTAGGGTCACACGAGAATGAGTCACAGAGCTGGAGCTCGGGAGGGCAGAAGACAGAACAGGTGCAGAATATGTATATGAAAAAAGTCTATAAAAAGTGTATTTAAAAAACGCGAGGGCTGGAGAGATGGCTCAGAGGTTAAGAGCACTGACTGCTCTTCCAGAGGTTCTGAGTTCAATTCCCAGCAACCAAGTGGTGGCTCACAACCATCTGTAATGAGATCTGGTGCCCTCTTCTGGCCTGCAGGTGTATATGCAGACAGAACACTGTACATAATAAATGAATCAATCTTTAAAAACAAAAACAAAAATGTGATTTTGTTTGGGGTGACTTTTTTTTAAATTGATCTCTAAAGACATTTTTAAAAAATAGCCAACATTGTTGACACATGAAGGAATCAATGGGGAATCCAAATATTACCTTCCTAGAGAGCTGTTTGGCTATGGAAATAAATGGATAGATTATTTGTATGCTCTTTAACCCAGACATTGCACTTGTTTCTAGGAAATACCTCTAACTGTACACAAAAAAAATCCATTTAAATATTCTTCTTTCACTGTCTTTGGTAAGAGTAAAGAATTAGAGGCTAAAGGTAGTTAGTTAATGGAATAATTAACAGATTACCATTGAATCATTAAAAATGATTTTTTTTTTTTTTTTTAGGATTTCTTTTAGTGTCTGAGTGTTTTGCCTGAATGTATACCTGTGCACCATGTGTGTGCTTGGTGCCAGCAGAGGTCAGAAGAGGACATCAGATCCCCTGGAACAGGAGTTGCAGACAGTTGTGAGATGCTGTGTGGGTGCTGGGAATCGAACCCAGGTCTCATAAAAGAGAAACCAGTGTGCTTAACTGCTGAGCCAGTTCTCCACTCTCCCCATTAAAAATTATTATTGACATCTGTATATCACATGGAAAGAGGAGGCTACAAAGTAGTACACTCAATATAATCTCAATTGTATAAGAATAAAACTGTCTACATTTTCAGAGAAATAAATGACTGGAAAAAATACAGAGCCAAAAGTTAACAAGTGAACCAGCAGGAAAAGGCACCTGACACCAGGCCTGCTGATCTGAGTTCAATCCCAAGGACCCACCTGGCAGAAAGAGAGACCCATTTCCCACAAATTGTCTTCTGACCTCCACTCATGGGCTGTGGCATGTGCATCCCCTCCCACCCACACACCAATAAATAACATTTTCCTTAAGTTAGCAATGCTTTCATTTTCAAATGTTGTTAAAAGTCCTCTAGCAGAGAATTACCTAAAGATCTGAACGTTACGCCTTCAGTATTCAATAGCAGCTGTATCTGTAGATCAGAAATACTGAACAGAGAGTAGATCGTTTATATGAGTGGATTGTTAAATGCGAAGGAAGATTACAATAGAAAACTGAAAGAATAAGTTCACAGTATAAATTCAGCTCTTTAACAGGCTACATTAAAATCATTAGAAGAAAAAAATATTTGCCAAAAAATGGAGTTTGAGCCTAGAGTTGAGAAAATGCCAAGAGAAAATGGGAACAATATCAACTGCCCCCTCTCTGCTCAGCCTGTGATGCAGATGGTTGGACATAAAGAAAGACAGATCACCCATCCACGGTACCCTGGCCAGTGAGGTCCTCAACGGGGACCTAAAGGGAGGGCCGGCGAATGAGAGGGACAGGAGACACAAAGAATGAGAGCGAGACAGGATGTCTGATCAAGCTCCAAAATTTTATTTTCCTCTTAAGGCATATATAGGCAGGGGCAAAGTGGGGTGCAAGCAGGGAGGGTATTTAATCATGGGTTGTTCAGCTAGCAAGGAATGTTGCTCTGGGGGTTATCTATCTACTCTTGCCTAACTGCCTAACTGCCTAACTGCAGCTTGGTCACCTGATTTCTGAGAAGAGGTTCTGGCGCTATGGAGACTTAAGCAAGGCCTAGATCTAGGAAAAGAGGAGAGAAGCCCAAATATGGCGGCATGTGTGTCAAGGGTCACTTAGGCTTATGGCTCCCATCACGCGGGAGACTACAACAGGTAGAAAGCTTCCATCCCTTCATCATAGAAAAACACACATCCAATTAAGGAGATGGTTTTAAAACTCCTCAGCCACCTGACATTCTGATCCTCCTAAAATGGATCTGCCTCACCATCCTCTCCTCATGATCTAGTGAGGGTGCTTTCCTACCAGCTCCGTTGCTCTGCGGCTATTTTCTAATTGAAGCTTTCTCTTTTGGAGGAAGGAGGGAAACTTGGAAGACTCCGGGAACTCTTGTAAGTTACAAGACACCCAAGGCCCCTCCCTAAGCTTGTAAGATCAATGAACAATTGTCGGGAAGGGGAGACCTGTCTGGCTGTACTGGCTGCTAGCTCTGCAGGAAGCCCCAGGAAGGCGATTTTCATGAGTTATTACCCAGGCTAGGATATGGGTTTTGGTGTTATAGCTGTCTTCGTACCACCTATGGTTGCTCAAGTAAGCAACCCCTCCACCATTGGGCAGGTTAGCTTTTTTGTCACCTTGGCATAAGCTAGGGTCATCTGGGAAGAGGGAACCTTAGTTGAGCAGATGCCTCCATCAGATTAGCATAGCAATCCAAGATGAGCTGACACTTGGACAGAGGATAGCGACCTACCTTCTGAACAAAGGTTTTATCACGTAATTCCCTCGAGTACCTTACAAATTTGGAAAAGTACCTGAAAGAGCCATAAGGACAGCAGCTAAGGAGTTTAACTTAAGGCACTTGTGTAAGTAGGAAGCAGCACTCCCAGGAGCCACAAAAGTTGGAGGTGGCAAGAAGGGTGTGGCTTCTAGTATCAGAGGTAAAACCACCTCCCGACAAGTTTCTGACGGGGCAGGCCTGGAGACTCCACAACCATAAAGCTGCGGTCACTGTGGACCCGACGCCAGAACTAGATGCTAGGTCTCTATTGCTGAAGACACCACAAGGGTGGTGGCTGTCATAGTGCCTAAGGTGTTATACAGGCTCCTGGGCAGAAATTGTCTCCAGCAGTTCGCCTGGGTTACAGATCCTATACACTACAGGACCACCAAACCAGGCAAGATAAGCCCCACTGGTGCGAGAGTGGTATAACTATTGAGTCCAACAAACTACTTTCTCCGTGGATTTAAGCCTGCTCCTTCTGAAGAGATCTGGTGATGGGTACTGTAACACAAAGGTATGGCATGGTAGTGCACACCTTTCATTCTAGCACTCGGGAGGCAGAGGCATGTGAATCTCTGTAAATTAGAGGCCAAGCTGATCTATAAATCAAGTTGCAGGCCAGCCAAGGCTACCAAGTGAAACTGTTTCAACCCCCCCCCCCAAAACCGTGGCTTAGAAGATCACAGATCCAGCCTGGCAGTTTAATCCCAGTACTCAGGAGGCAGAGCCAGGTGGATCTTTGTGAGTTTAAGGCCAGCCTGATCTACAAAGCGAGATCCAGGAAAGGCACAAAGCTACATAGAGAAAGCCTGTCTCGAAAAACCAAAAAAAAAGAAAAAAAAATCATAGATCCCCATGGGAAAACTGCTGCTATTGTTTTATTAATCAGATATGATGTTGTACAGCAGTCTCCTAGAGATCGAAATGTTCATCTCCCAGGGAAGATTCTGTAAAGCAGAAAGTAAACCGCAAAATAGCTTCAGGAAGTCCCTGAAACTGATCAGATTCATTAGGCCCTCTCCCATCCAAGAGTGAACAGCAAAGACTGCTAAGAGTCACTCTCAGACAAGCCAGGCTGCAAAAAAGATTCTCAGACAAGGCTAGGCTCCTGGAAGAAACAGAGATCACGTAAGAAGCCTGAAAGAAGCAGAAACTAGGCAAGCTGCCTAAAAGAGGCTCAGACCAGCTAAACCCTCTGGAAGGGACACTCCCCAGCCTATTGGGTTGCCTGTAGGCTGTGCAGTGTGCTTCAAGTTCCTAGCTTTTATGAGTCATCCCGCATGCTGGAGTGTGTAACAGGATCCCAGACTTTAGTAGGTTCCCAGACTTAGCATAACTGACCCCATGATGGAAGGACCATTCAGGCCATAACACTACCACCTGCCAAAACAAAAACAAAGTCTAATCCATCAAAGTTCACAGTTCTGGGAAAGTCTCTAAACTTTCTAACCGTTTAAAGTACTTAACAGTTAATCCCACTGAACTGAGAGTAAAGACCATTACCCAACTTACAGCCAGCTAAACAAGCTTTATTTTACTGTGCACAGGACTGCCTCTCTAAAGTGGGTTTTCAGAGAACAGTGTGGGTAAACTTCTCAAGCCTCCTTTTATAGGAGAAAAAGGTGAAGACTGGGGATTTCCAGAGGAATTTGGTGATGTAAGGATTTGGCAAACAAATTACAGAGGCAGACAGCATATAAGATTGTTTGACACCACTAAACACCTTATCTTATCAAGGCAGAGTTCAGGGGTGCAGGACCTGTCAAATTCCAGGAATAGATTAGGTCAACTTGAGTTTTGCAGTAAATAGAAATCTGAACTTATTTTGACCTTGTAAAAACATGGCTTCTAACCTTAAGATGCAGTCAGGGTGGTTCCTCATAACCTTGCTTTTTGGTTTCTGTGGTTCTGCTTCTGGCTAACTATTATTGTTAACTGAAGAATGTCAACCCAAGATACGGTCTTTGTACTTAAAAATTCACCATGAGAAAGGCTGGGTGCTACAATGGGATCCCCAATGTAGTCACCCAGTATAGTTGATGGTCAACTAGTAAAATCTTAATATTGTGAGTTCGAGGCCAGCCTGGGCTACAGAGTGAGTTCCAGGAAAGGCTCCAAAGCTACACAAAGAAACCCTATCTCAAAAAACCAAAATAAATAAATAAAATATAATAATAATAATCTTTCTATTGACTGAAACCCTTATCCAGTCTTCTCTCATGTATACCCCACAACAGAGTGGGCTTTGGTGATGCAGCTGTCTTTGAGTCATTTCTGCTCCTGTAAGTAACCCTTCACCATATTCCTGTAAGTAACCCCAATAAAGCTGGGCAGTGGTGGTGCACACCTTTAATCCCAGTACTTGGGAGACAGAGGCAGGCAGATCTGTGTGAGTTCAAGGCCAGCCTGTTCTACAGAGTGAGTTCCAGGACAGCTCAGACTGTTACACAGAGAAACCTGGTCTCGGGGGAAAAAAAGAAAGAAAGAAAGAAAGAAAGAAAGAAAGAAAGAAAGAAAGAAAGAAAGAAAGAAAGAAAGAAAGAAAGAAAAGAAGGAAAGCCCAATAAAATTGATTGGTTCACCAAGTTGTACTTTGGTATATTGTGGGCTTCCAATATGGAGTGAGTAGATGTGTGTTGTGTCTCCCCAGGAAATGTATTATTCATACAACATGTGTTCCTCAGATTGCTTCTTTTCTATTTTTATTATTTAAGAGCGGGTCTCACATAGCCCAGGCTAGCCTTGAACTCACTGTGTAGCTAAAATGACATTGAACTCCTGATCCTCCTGCCTCCGCCACCCTACTACTGAGAGTACAGACAAATAACACCTTCAGTTTTATGTATTGCTGGGGAACAAATCTAGGGTTTTTTTTTTGTTTTGTTTTGTTTTGTTTTTGCATATTAGGAAAGAGTTTTACCAAGTATACTATATCCCCAATTCCAAGCTGCATTTTAAGCATTTGAGTTTACACCTATTGATTATTAGTGTGATTCACCTTGCTTATAAAAGAAAACTGGTTTTTGTTTTTGTTTTTGTTTTTGCAATGGGCAGTGGTTAATACAGAGACTTATAAACAGTCAATCTCCTAAGAATAAGTGGCTGTTGCTGTGATACTCAACCATAAACTGAAAAACTAAACAGATATCTATATCATCACCTTCAAAGCTCAGAGAACATTGAAGAAAAGGAGTTGAAAGGATGTAAATATACCAGGCAGTCTGGTGCAGGCCTGCAATCATAGCACTTGGGAGACAGAGGCAGGTGCATCCCTAAGCTGAAGGCCAGCCTGGTCTACAGAGAGAGCTCCAGGATAGCCAGAGATGGACAGAGAAATCCTGTCTCAAAAACAAACAGGAAAAAATATATATATAAACATTAGGCCAGGCCTGGTGGCACACACCTGTAATCTTAGCAACTTGGGAGGCTGGGGCTAGATTGGTGCTTGTGAGTTCTAGGCTAGCCTCCTGGGTCTCAGGCTACCCTGCTCAAAAGGAGTCATTTTAAGACTGAGATCCTGCACCACCCCCCAAAAAAATTAAACATTGGAGGAAGTGGTAGAATATTGTATAGCTGTTTTCTTTGAAGGAGGAAGGAAGCCCATAGACTCAGGAAGTAAATGAGACTTACAGTACTCGAGAAGTTCCTAAAAGTTGCATGATTAACAGGGCTCCTCCCTTATATAAGCAGTGAGCTGCTGTGAAGGCAATATGAAGGCCTAGACTTGACTTTGCAGACTCCATCTTAGGAAAGGGCCATCATCTTAGACCACCTGGTGACTGGCAGCTGTACTCAGCTCCAGGAGGAACCTCAGGAATGTGCCAGGACAATGAAATTCAAGCAGATATCCTAGAAGCAGCCAATTAGGAAACAGGGCGGTAAAGTTTAACAAGATCCAGATGTTCCTGCAGACATCCTGTTGGTGGTTTATGACCCAAGCAGATATCCAGATATCCTGTCAGCAGGTTGTGGTTTTGCACCAAAAATCTAACCAATAGTTTAAAAAAATCACCTTGCCCCATATCCCTTCACCCAATCCCAAAACACCAAGGCATGTAACTCCCAGCTGGCAGTTTTTCCCTTTAAAAACTCTCCTACCCCTGAGTCTGCTGCGGTATTTCCCTTGATCTGCTGCATCTGAGCATAGGGTGGTGGTCCAAGCTCAAACCTGAAAATAAAAAGACCCTTGTGTGCTTGCATCAGAAACGAGTTCCTTGGTGGTCTCTGGGGGTTTCAAGACATGGGTACAACACTGCGAAGAGGAAACTGACTGACTGAGCTTGGCTGACGAGCTGCCTGCTAATTGTTGAGGGAGCCCCAGGATACAGTCTTCATGAGTTGTCCTTTTGCTGGGATGAAATTTTTTGTTATTGTTCTGCATTTTAAGTGTACTACTTATTGAGTTTGCTTTTTTTAAAAAAATATTTATTTATTTATGTGCTTATTTATGTGCATATGCACCACAGGGTGCATGTAGAGGTCAAAGAACGAATTGCTGGAGCTGCTTCTCTCCTTCCATCATGTGGATTCCAGGAATTGAAGTTAGGTCCGCAAGTTGAAAGTTAAAATGCCTTATTGCTGAGCCATTTTGCTGGCTTTTCAGAATTTTATTTTTCATTTTTCATTTTTCCCTTACGTATATGTGTGAATGCTTCCGTGTGTGTGTGTGTGTGTGTGTGTGTGTGTGTGTGTGTGTGTGTGTGTGTTGTGTGTCACAAGTGGCTCAAAATTTTTCAGTCCACATCTTATCCTTTAATCCCAGCACTTGGAAGGTAGAGGCAGGCAGATCTCTGTGAGTTCAAGGCCAGCCTGGTCTATAAAGAGAGTTCCACCATCACTTCTCGCCCTTTTGGCTAAGATCAAGTGTAGTTCCAGGACAGTCAAGGATGTTACACAGAGAAACCCTGCCTCAAAAAAACAGAGAGAGAGAGAGAGAGAGAGAGAGAGAGAGAGAGAGAGAGATTACCTGTTGCGGTAACGCCCGCGTTACCGATAACCGTTCACCTTGCCTGAGCGAAGGGCTGCGGATTAAAAAATAGAGACAAAAGACAGCGGGTCATCCGTACGATTGGATGTCGAATGCCCTTTATTGAAAGAGGGAAGAAACCTTAAATACGTACAGGCTTACAGCACAAATGGAGGAACCCCCGGAGGGCAGAAGTTCACTGTCAATGGTCCACATTCCAGACTCAATGTTCTATATTCTTGCATCTAAGTAGTTAACTGCCCAAAATGCAGGATACACAACAAGGAACTTCCCTTAAGCATTCAGAAGGGTGGATACCGGTAGGGAATCCGAATAGGGAGGACATCTGATCAAGGTCAAGCAAGCAAGGCTGCAGCCACTCCCAGTCGGGGGCCGGGGGCCAGGGCCCATGGCGCCCACAGTTCCCCCTTTTTATTAAATGAGCTTCTGACTTAGGTTGCGTGGGACCAGCAGACCACCTTACCCGTCATAGAGACACTTGCCCAGGCCACACAAGTGCTCTGTCTTAGGTTGGTGGCAGCCCCCAAGCATTACCCGTCTCTGAATACTCATTATCATACAGACTCAACCATGTGAGCTGTAGAGTGACTGCTGCCAAAGATTTCAAAGTGGCACTGGGCTTGCAATCTGTGCGACACAGAAAAGACCAACAGAAGTCCGAACCCACCATAGCCAGGAGGCTAAAGGCAATTGAACCATTCCCTTCTTAAACGAGCCTTACTGCAAATTGGAGTCCTTGTAAGGTGGTATCCCATAAGCAAATGGAACTTGAGTTTTAATAATTTTACAACTTTCAAAGCCAATTATAATGTATAAAAGTGGAATTAAATTTGTCATGCCCAATAAGAAGAAAGATTAACTAACTGTGGTAGCTACTTTTGCTGCCAGGGTCTCCATTGTGCTAGCTGTAGTAACCAAATATGAAATAGCAATCCCAGAAACAATAGCAGCAGTGGCCACCACTGCTATAACAGCAACAACGGCAACAGCGATGTCAGAGTCTCTTCTGGAGCGTGTGAGCATCATCTGTGTCTAGCTGCCACGGTCCACTGGCATGGACACGGCTCCAGGAACACGAACCACCAAGGCCCATTTTTCTTGATCCCAGCACTACTTAGGCTGGCAGGTCTGCAAGAGAACAACTGAGAAACAAAGAAAACAGAAAACAAAAACAGCAAACAAGGAGCAGAACTAATGGCCTCAATAATGGCTATATTCAGGCTCACAAATTTTGAGGTATCTTCAAAAAGGCTAGATGAATTTCAGGAGGCAAATAAATGTTGCACAGAGCCATTCCTGAAAAGTAGGTACTACACCAGCTTGAGGGGGGTCGCAAAATGCGAAAAAGGCTTAGCTGGTATGCTACTGTTTACAACTGAAGTTCATTGACCTTCAGAGTTATCCTTAATCTCCAAGGTGTGGTACATTCTCAATGTTTTTTGAAAAAAGTTACCATACATTACCTTCTGAGGAATCCAACCACATGGCTACAGTTCCTAGGCTAGAATAATGTTTGCCAAGGCTGGCCGTATTGGGCTCTCAATCCCCATTGGCATCAGAAGGGGAGAGTTTTTTACGAAGGCCCAATAGGTCTCTGCCATGTTGGGATTCAGCAGCAGCCACAGGGCGCACACAGCGTTCAGGAACCCACAGAGGAACTTCATTGTCCTGTGGAAAGACACAAACAGATCCCTGGGCCCACACCAACACCGGATCGGGTCCCCTCCAAGTGCCAGTAGAAAGATCCTTCCATCGCACCAGAGGATGATTTGCAACAGGAGCCCTCCAGTGCTTATCTGCAGCAGATACTCCAGCAGAATCCACCGATAAAAAATTTAAAATATATAAAACAAGGGAAAGAATAGAATGTGGAGAGGAAAGATGAGCCCCTAACTCCCCCTTTTTTACTTTAGCAATATAAGTTTTTAAGGTACGATGGCAGCGTTCTACTATAGCCTGCCCTTGAGGATTATAAGGAATACCAGTCTTATTAACAATAGAAAAATCTTGGCAGAATTTTGAAAATCCTGTACTACTGTAGGCGGGACCATTATCAGTTTTTATGCATTTTGGCACTCCCATGTAAGCAAAAGCATGAAAACAATGATTTTTTACATCCTTAACCTTTTCCCCTGAATGGACAGAAGCAAAAATTAGAGAAGAATATGTATCAATAGACACATGGACATATTGTAATTTTCCAAAGGAAGGCACGTGCGTGACGTCCATCTGCCACACATGATTAGGTAAAAGTCCTCGAGGATTAACTCCCAAATGAGGAACAGGTAAAAATTCCACACAAATAGGGCATGATTTAACTATCTGGATGGCTTGTTCCCGGGTTATGCCTGTATGATAACGGAGAGATCCAGCATTAAGATGATAACGCTGATGCAACTGAGTAGCCTTATCAAAGGCAGAACAGACTAATGTGACAGCCATATGAGTAATGGCGTCAGCCCTCTGATTACCTTCACTTAGAGGTCCAGGCAATTGAGTATGAGCTCTAATATGGCCCACATAAAGGTTATGTGAGCGAGACCATATAAGTCCTTGTACTTGCAATAAGTATTCATGAATGGAAGAAATGGATGGTATGTAGGCTGTTGTTTCCAAAGGCATAATGGCATGTGCCACATATTGACTATCAGTATAAATATTTACACTCTCATCAGAAAACATCTGTAAAGCAAGCAACAGTGCCTGTACCTCTGCCACCTGGGCAGAAGTGCCCTGGACCTTTATTCTCTTTACTATGTTACCAGAAACCACCACAGCAAAACCACGTGAAGTGCCATCAGTAAATACCACACGGGCCTGAGGAATAGGAGTCATTTGTACTATCTTGGGAAATATAACAGGATGCAATTTAAAAAATTGACACACATCATTGGAGGGGTAGTGAGTATCAAACTGACCCTGCATGGAGCATGTCAATATGGCCCAATCATTATCATTAGCTTGCAACCATGCTATTTGAGACTGGGTGTATGGGGTCACCACAATATCTGGCTCTTTACCAAAAGTTTGAACACTGGTCTTGATTCCCTTAAATATAATCTGAGCGACAGCCTGTGGATAAGGAGTGATGATTTTTGTTGGAGAAGCTGGGGAATGTACCCATAAAATAGGACCTGTTTGCCAAAACACTCCAGTAGGTGAATGAGTAAAACAAAATATCAAATACAATAAGGGAGAATTAAGATCTATATACTGTACGTGAGCCTGTTCCAGGGCCTCTTGCACACGTTGTAGGGCTACACGTCCTTCAGCTGTTAATTTACGGGGAGATAAAGGGTCAGGGTCGCCCTTTAAGACATCATACAAGGGGCGAAGCTGACCTGTTGGAATTTTTAAAGTGGGCCGAAGCCATTGAATATCTCCCAGAAAGGTTTGGAAATCATTAAGTGTGCGTAGCTGATCCATACGCAGAGTAATCTTTTGTGGGCGTATGCCCGTGCGTAACAATTCATGACCTAAATAATGATAGGGAAAAGATACCTGTACCTTTTCTGGGGCTATTTGTAAGTTAGCCAAGCTAAGAACCTCTTGTAAATAAGAAAAGGCATCAAAAACAAATTTTTTATCTTTAGCAGCCATTAATATATCATCCATATAGTGAATTATATAAACATCTGGAAAAGCTTTTCGAACTGGAGCTAGGGCCAAAGACACATAAATTTGACATATAGTAGGGCTGTTGGCCATTCCTTGAGGCAATACCACCCACTGATATCTCTGATAAGGTTCCTTAAGATTTTCTGAAGGAACACTGAAAGCAAAGCGAGGACTGTCCTCGGGATGCAAAGGAATGGTGAAGAAACAATCCCTCAAGTCAACCACAATTAAATGCCAATGTTTAGGAATTGCCACAGGGGCAGGCAAGCCAGGCTGTGTTGCTCCCATGAGAAGCATGGTTTTATTTACAGCTCTAAGATCCTGTAACAGCCTCCATTTTCCTGATTTCTTTTTAATAACAAATATAGGTGAGTACCAAGGTGAAGTGGAAGGAATGATATGTCCAGCATCTAACTGCTCCTTAACCAATGCATACGCAGCCTCTAATTTTTTCTTAGTAAGGGGCCACTGCTCCACCCATACAGGGTCATCACTCTTCCAAGTGATTTTTATCGGTTGTATTATTGAAGGCTGCTGTGCAGTGACCCCTATGGAAAAGATCCTAATCCTCTAGTATCGCCAGGACCCCTAGTGACACAGTTTTTGTCTGCCACAGGGAGCGGGTCTCCTTGTAACATTTTCCCTAAGCCTTTGCCCGGGCAGTAGCCCTGACTCTTTAGCATCTGTTGTACAGGCTGTGTAGTAAGCACTGCTCCCATGCCATCCAACACATCCCGTCCCCACAAGTTCACTGGAATGTCAGGTAGCACAAATGGTTGAAAAGTTCCTGCATGACCTTCCTCATCCTTCCATTTTAAAAGTAGCTTGCTCTGTAATGGCGTCTGGGCTGTGCCGATACCTTGTAGGTGAGAGGTAGAATCTTTAAGGGGCCAAGCTTCGGGCCAATGTTTTAAAGAAATAACTGAAGTGTCAGCGCCAGTATCTAAAAGACCCCGAAAACTGTGATCATTAACTTTTAAATTTAGCATAGGTCTTTGTTCTAAGGTGGAAACCCAGCATGCTAGAGGGCCCGTAGAGCCAAATCCACCCTCACTTCTGTGTGGTTTAAGAAAAGGATTATTAGTATGAAAGCGGGGCATCAAAAGCAGTTGTGCTATGAGAGCACCCTGGGGGATAATTGTCACCCCTTTACCAGCCTCAACCATAGTTCTAATTTCCCCTTTAGAGTCTTCATCTATCACTCCTGGAATTACTCTAATCCCTTGCATAAGAGTGCTGCTCCTGCCCAGAATCAGTCCTAAAGACCCTGCAGGTAGTGGACCCATAACTCCAGTACCGAGAGCCTGGGGACCCATCTGAGGTGTTAATACTGTTCTGGTGGAGGAACAGAGGTCCAATCCTGCGCTTCCAGGGGTGCCTCTGATAAGGTCTTGGACAAAAAGGGGTTCCTTCGAGGAACAAACTGGATGGGATGGTGGGAAACTGGGGATGGGGCAGGTGTATCCAGGGCTCCGTACACCTGGCTTCGGGGGGTCCGGAGCGGACCCCGCTGCCCGTTTCCCGACGGTGGTAACATATTTCCCTGAGCATAAACCTTAGATCGGCACTCATTACTCCAGTGATGTCCCTTTTTACATCGCGGGCAAAGTCCCGGTGTCTTTGCCGTTGCTTGGGCTCCAGGACAATTATTCTTAATATGACCTTGCTTGCCGCATCCAAAACAGGTTTTTGGGCGGTTTCCTCCAGAATTAATCCCCCTCATGGCTGAGGCCATTACCTGTCCCATGATGTGATGCCCATCTATATCTCTACATAGTTTAAGATAATCATTTAAGCTCTTATTTTTATGAGGCCTAATGGCCTCCTTGCAATATTTATTGGCATTTTCAAAGGCCAGTTGCTTTACTATGGGCATGGCTTGATCAACATCCCCAAACACTCTCCCTGCTAGTTGAAGCAGGCGATCTACAAATTCTGCAAATGGTTCTGACGGCCCTTGAATGACTTTAGATAGTTGTTCACCAGCAGCTTTATTAGGTAGCCCTTTCCACGCTCTGGTAGCGGCCACACTAATCTGTGCATAAACTGCAGGATCATACAAAATCTGTGCTTGTAAAGTGGCATACTGCCCTGTACCCGTGAGCATCTCAAGATTACGAGCCGGGAAACCTGCAGCAGCATTTCTATTAGCTGTAGTTTGACAGTGTTCTTGAAACTCACTCCTCCAAATTAAATAATCCCCCCCAGAGAGAGCAGCGCGACACAGCTGCATCCAATCGCTAGGGGTGCAATTTAAGGCAGAAAAAGATTCAAGTATAGCGATGGTAAAAGGAGCATGGGGCCCATATGACATCACAGCTTCCTTGAGCTGTTTGATGCTTTTAAAATCTAGAGGATTGTGCTCTCTTTGTCTCTGCCCCTGAACATTTTGAGTCTCTATGACCGGGTAAGCAACTCCCCCCCGTCAATTCCTCCATGGGTGCGGAAGGAAGGACCTCCGTGTTGCAAAAGTCAAGGTTATGGGCTGGAGGTCTATCCTTGCGAGAAATCTGTGATTTCCCTCTTAGGCATCTAGCATCCTTTTTTGATCTGATTTCTACATCATCACCCTCTGAAGATGACTCTGCAGAATCGGAAGACGACTCTGCCGAATCAGAAACATCAGAAGTTTTAAGGGTTCTGAGAGCCTCCTCTATCTGAGACTCCTCCAACACAGTTTTAGCTTCATTTAAGTGTTCTTGGACTTCAATATCTTCACTAAGCAATGCATCCTTAACCAAGCGCCACAAAGAAAAAGTAGCTAAGGATATGGAATCAGGCCCTTCTTTATTTTTCTTTATATTTCTGTAAGTCAATCTTGACCTGTTCCCAATCTGGTATATTAAATCCTCCGGAGACCAGAAACCAAGGACTAGCATTCTGGAGGATTTGAACAAAATCTTTAGCCGTCTTGCTCTTAATAATAGTGCCTTGCCGCCTCAACAGTCCAATTAATTGTTCCTCGAGGAGTGACTGTGAGCTAGCGGCCCCCATTCCAATCCACTCTTACCTTAAAATGCCGGCCGGCCTTCCAAGAGTGTCCGTCAGCTGGTCCTCCTTACTCAGACCTCGGTAGGAACCTCCATTTGTTGCGGTAACGCCCGCGTTACCGATAACCGTTCACCTTGCCTGAGCGAAGGGCTGCGGATTAAAAAATAGAGACAAAAGACAGCGGGTCATCCGTACGATTGGATGTCGAATGCCCTTTATTGAAAGAGGGAAGAAACCTTAAATACGTACAGGCTTACAGCACAAATGGAGGAACCCCCGGAGGGCAGAAGTTCACTGTCAATGGTCCACATTCCAGATTCAATGTTCTATATTCTTGCATCTAAGTAGTTAACTGCCCAAAATGCAGGATACACAACAAGGAACTTCCCTTAAGCATTCAGAAGGGTGGATACCGGTAGGGAATCCGAATAGGGAGGACACAAGGAACTTCCCTTAAGCATTCAGAAGGGTGGATACCGGTAGGGAATCCGAATAGGGAGGACATCTGATCAAGGTCAAGCAAGCAAGGCTGCAGCCACTCCCAGTCGGGGGCCGGGGGCCAGGGCCCATGGCGCCCACAATTACCAAAGGCCGGGAGATGGTAAAGACACGTGCTTCCAAACCTAACGATCTCTATTCCACCTCTGGCATCCACATGATGAAAGTAGAAAATCAACTCCCAAGGGTTGTTCTCTGACCTCCACACATGTGCCTCATGCATACACACATGTTTATGCACACAGATGTGTACGCACACACAAGAAAGAAAGAGAAAGAGAGAGAGAAATTATTGAGATTCTCAGAGCTTTGGAAACACAACATAACTGATTTTATTTTCGCTATTTTGTTCAATCTCTGTTTTCTCAACTTTGTGCAGTGACTATGTAATTACTTTCAAAGACAGAAAGATTAATGTTATTAATTTTCATATCTCATTACCAGTTTTATGACTTTATTTTTAAAATAGCAAATATAAAAATCCCAGGGGGCTGGTGTCCCTGGGGTTCAGTGCTAGAACAAATAATGAAGACAGTTTGGCAGTCAACAGCTGCCCAGAACATGGATTTGGAAAAAAGAATCTCAGAAGCACAGATTTCTAAAGAATTGAGTGTTCTAATAGAAAACAAGAGGCAACGGAGGATGTCTATTTGGGGACAGGAAAGACGGTGTAACACATTACATCTGAATGCTTGGAAAGCAGGTGACTGTGGCCAGTTGTGTTTTCCAAAGATGGCCACATCACCTTCTACTCTGGGTTCTTTCTCTTTTCTAGTGTGGCCTTGATGGGCTCCTCACGATTCTATGAGTCAGGGCTCTTTCTTCTCTCTTCTTCTGGGTTGATTTCTGACTCATGGTTGAGTAGGCAACATTCAATTCAGGACGTGTAAGTGAAGTCTGACTTTCAAGGCTGGACTGGAAATGACTTTGCATTTCCTGCCCTTCCCACTGGTGTCTTCATCTTGTAAACTCCAAGGCTCAGATGAGCTCAACTGTCACCTTACAGGGTGGGGCCCTAAGAGCGGGAATTAAGGTAGTTTCCAGGACTTCAGTGACTCTGTTCCCTGCTGGTCCATCTCTAGCACTGTCTGAGAGTCTCTTCATAGACAATGGGCACCAGAACCACACAGTTGAGCCTGTCCTACCTATAAAACCATGTGTTAGAGTGTTTTAGTTTTCATTTGTTTAAAGATGTATTTATTTTATTTTATGTGTGTATGTGTTTTGCCTGTATGTATGTGTACCATGTGCAGTGTCTGGTGCCCTCAGAGTCCAGAAGAGGGCATCAGATCCCCTACACTGGTTGTGAGTTACTATGTAGGTTCTGGGAACCACACCCAGGTTATATGCTAGAGCAGGAAGTGCTCTTAACTGTCTCATCATCTCCCTAGCGCCAGGGCTGAAGGTTTTAAAATGTGTGGTTATATCTTGGCTCTTTTTGTTGATTGTTTTGGGGGTTGTATATTTGTTTTGATACAGACCTTTCTTTAGGTCATGAACTTGGTAGGTAGCTGAGAATGATGTAGAACTCCTGATCCTCCTGCCTCTGCCTCCTAAGCTCGGGGATCATAGGTCTGCACCACAGCTGGCTTTTCTTATACTTAAACTGGTGCTTGTCACAGGCTCCCACCCTTCCTCAGAGAGTAGTAAACAAGGGCTTTCCCTTGTTGATGATAACATTTCCAAGGTGTGGTTCCCAATTCCGGAAGAAAGACATTCCAGGATTATAAAACATAGATAAACACCTCAATGGGACAAAGCATTTACAGCTGCAAGCTTTAGCCACAACAACAGCATCAGGGAGGGGAGCGGTTGTTTTTCCTGAGGAACTGCATCTATTGAATCTAGGACTCATGCATACTAAGCAAGCACTGTCCTGCTGAGCTACATCCCCAGGCCCTCAAGGAGCTTAAAGGGAACCAGGTTGCTGCAGAGCCAATGTCTCAGCTGTCACCAGCAACTAGAGATTGGTTCAGTTTCTCAGCACTGCAGAAACGTTGGTGGGAGAGTGGTTGGCACAGCTGTTGCAGCTTCGTTCTGTTACTATAACAAACACCAGCCCCAAAAGCAATTTAGGGGAGGAAATGGTTTATTCAGCCTATACTTTGAGGTCACGGTCTGTCATTTGAGGGAAGTCAGACAGGAAATAGAGCAGGAGATTGAAAGCAGGCCTTAAGGTTCAATCTCTAGCACCCCAAACACAAAGAACAAGGAGTGGAGGAGCTACAGAGACAATGAGGAGACTCCTACAGAGTACTGACCGAGGCTGCAAGAAGCTGGCTGTGCAGAGGGAGAAGAAAGATCATTGGAAGTGGAAGACAGCATGACTGTAGTTCAGTGGTGAAGCACTTGCCTAGTGTCTAAATGGACAACATGACCACTCCATAGTGTGGTTAAGGGGAAGACTGCTATTATAGATATTATAGAGAAAACAGCCAGAGGCATCTAGAAGAGTCCAGAGCAGAGAAAGAACATGGCAGCAGACCAAAGACCAGACCTGGCCACAAAAGAAGCAGAGAGATGAGAACACGGAGAAAGGGATAGCTCAGGATGTTGTGGGGTATCCACCAGAGAAGACTGCTAGGACATGGGTTTAAGCCAATAGGAAGTCTTTATTAGCTGGCCAATGACTACAGGGTATGTTTGTGATCCCAGGGTAGCCCCGAGCCTTTTTCAGGGTGAGATTCTTAAGCACAAAAACCATATCCTGGATTGACATACTTAAGTTAACAAGAACAGTAAGCCAGAAATGGAACTTCTAGAAGCCAAAAAGCAGGTTAGTACATTCAGAGATTTTTTTTTTCCCCAGAATTATGGACTCTGATGGATTAGGTCTTTGTTTTCATTTTGGCAGGTGGTGCTGTCTACATGCTGAGTTTTGTGTCCTGAATGGTACTTTCATCATGGAGTCAGTTGTGCTAAGGTTTTGGGGCCTACTAAGATCTGGGGCCCTGTTACAAGGAGAGCAGGGGGTGGGGTGCAGGGGAAACAGAGAGAGAAAGCATAGCCAAAATAGCAGGGTTATAAGGAGCATGAGTAGCTGGGGGAAGCAATCCTGTGAGCTGAGGGAGTTTAGGGTATGGGGAAGAGATAAGAAGAGCTATGTTAGCTTTGAAATGTGTAACAGATACTTGTGGTACTGAGGGAGCCTGGAGGCCAGCATGCACTGTGGTATGTTAATAGGTACCACAGACAGCCATTTATTTCTACCTTTTGGAGTTTGGGGAAATGGATTTTCCATGCAAAATGCCCCAGCATAAGGTAGAAGGGAGGGGAGGGAGGGGAACTGAACAGTAGCAAAGCAATCGGTAGACTTCCTCCAGCTACCTTAAGAAAGGTAGCAATACCTAACATTCTTGGTGGTCCAGAAAAGGAGATTTCTTAGCAGAATATTGAAAACAACAGTTGCGGCCTGGGAGCACAGCTTGTTCAGGATGCATGAACCCCCAGGTCCTGTCTCTAGCACCACATATAACAGGTGGTGGTGCAGGCCTGTACTAACAACACTGAGAAAGGTAGAGGCAGAAGAATCAGAAGGTCGAGGTTGTACTTGGAGACACAGTGATTTTGAAACCAGCTGGAATACATGAGACCCTGTCTCAAAAGAAAAAAGAAAACATCACTTGCCTTCTATTAGCTGTCTGGGAGAGGCTAATTTTTTAAAAATAAATTAAAATAAATAAATAAATAAATAAAAGATTAGTTTAACTGAAGTAGGCACAAAAGCCCCTGTAGTCTGAGTTGCCAGTGAAGCTGAGGCAGGATGATCTCTTTGAGGCCAGAAGTTCAAGGCCAGCTTCAGAAACATAGTAAATGTGGACCTTGAGAAGGCTCAGTGGGTTTAAGTGCTTGTCACCAAGCCTAACAACTGAGTTTGATTCCCCAGAATCAAAAACCAACATGGCTGCTCCGTGGGTAGAAAAATAAAAAGTGCATTCCCAACAGCCAAGGCTGTCTCTCGGGAAAGCAAAGAGAATAGAGAGGGGGAACATTTTCAAGAATTATAAAGAGAATGGATATATGGGAGAAGGGGAGCCTCTGAGCTGGGGTAGAGGACATTGAGGGTATCACAAGTACTTGTGAGTAGGAGCTGAGGGAGCCAGAAGGTCAGCTAGCATGGATCTCAAAATGCTGATAGGCATCGCAGGTGCTTGTTAATGGTAGGGCCATGTGATCCTTTTGCCAAAGATAAGGGAAATGACTCCTTTTGGCAAGTAAGAACAAGTTTTACAAGTTCCTGAGGAACGTTGGCTTTAATCTAACCACCAGAAATCCCCCTGTATTATATGCAATACCCATTTCTGGATAGTTGGACTGCCTTTTGGAGTTTGGGAAATTGGAGCTTCCTTTGGACTTGACATAAAACACCTCTTACAAGTTGTCCTCTGACTTTTACATGCATGCCAGGGTATGCACACATATAACACACAGTAAATTAATAAAACTTGAAAAATAAATAAATAATAAAACCTTATCAAAAAACAAAACAAACAAGACAAAAAAAAAAAAAAAAAAAACCTGGAGGCTGGAGAAATGGCTCAACACTGGCTGCTCTTCCAAAGGACCCAGGTTCAATTCCCAGCACCCACATGGTGGCTCACAGCTCTCTGTAGTACCAATTCCAGGGTAATCCCACATCCTCTTCTGTCCAGTGCAGGCACTAGGCACATACATGGTATACAGCATACATGCAGACAAAACACATGAAATTAAAAAATAAAAATTAAAAAGCAGTTAGGCACAGTGGCTTTCAGCTGTAATTCCAGAACTCAGAAACCAGAGGCAGGAGGATTGCCATGAATTTGAATTCAACCTGAACTACAAATTGAGAACCAAGTCACCCAGGGCTACACAGTTTCAAAATACTGATAGTTAATCATTAGTATCCCAGGGGTGAAGTTCAGTGGTA
This sequence comes from Peromyscus leucopus, assembly GCF_004664715.2. NCBI lineage: Eukaryota > Metazoa > Chordata > Mammalia > Rodentia > Cricetidae > Peromyscus > Peromyscus leucopus. The sequence continues at coordinate 50,333,895 of NC_051065.1, read as the reverse complement.
GAACATTTTCCTAAGTTGTGTAAGGTCCTGGACTCAATGCCAGAACCTCAAACAAAGAGAAATACTTCTCTTGGGAAACAGAGTAAATACAAAGGGTTCAGGACTTACTGAATTGAAAAATAAATTTTCTTTGAAAATTTCCCAGATCTTCAAAACATGTAAGGTACATTTTTCAGTTGTTTCTTTATATAATATTTTTATAAAGTATCTTTTTAATGAAGAGAAAGATAATGTAATCTTACTAGTAAAATGCATCAAATTTTATTTATTTTTATTAACAGTTCCTTTTGAATGAATGAATGAATGAATGAACTTGGCATGGTGGTGGCACATGCCTTTGATGCCAGGACCGTGGAGGCAGAAGTGGGTTTCTGTGAGTTTAAGGAGAGCCTAGTCTATATGGCAAGTTTGAGGCCAAGGATACAGAGTTGGCCCCTGTTTCAAAACAAAACAAAAAAAGTATTTTCTTTAAAGTTTTCTTTATTAATGTATGTGTGTGCAAATGCATGTATGCGTGTGTGTGCACACTTGAGTACCACCACTGTGGGTGTCCACAGAGGCCAGAGGTGTGGGTTCCCCTGGAGCTAGAATTACAGGTAGTTGTGAGGCTCCATCTAGGTGGCCTGCAAGAGCAGCAGGTGCTCTAAACCCCAGAGCCCATCTCTCTGGCCCCAAAGCAAGAGCTCAAGACTAACTAATGCATAGTCGGGGTGTGGTTTCCAGAGGAGAGTTTCCCACCCACCTGGCCCATCCCAGTAGGGGGTCTTCCTTCAAAGTTCCTCTGGAGAACTTGGGAATGGGGGAAGAGCATTGCACCCCAAGGGGCAAGTCCTTTTACATTACCAAACTAGGTTGGAAGATCCTGTTTGCATTTGCCCTTGACACTGGGCTGGCGCCTGACAACAGTCTGATGGAGATTTTGCAGCACAATGGCCACGGTTAATGTGTGAACTGAGAAGCCTCCACCGTGTGGGATGCAAAGAGCTGGTTAGCTCTTGACCCTGAGATGAGATGGGACAGTTGACAAGCTGTGTGACCCCACTGGTGGCTCCCACGGCTGGGCATGTTCTTGTTAGACCTCCCTGTGCAGGCCGTAGTTCCCTGGGACCCTAGTCCCTGCCTCGGGGAGGAATTGTTTGTTAGATTCCTTGCTTGGCGACAGGGTGTCTTATAGTCCAGGCTGGCCTCAAGCTAGCCTCAAATTCCTGATACTCTTGCTTCAGGCTCCTAAGGGTTTGTGGGATGCTGGGGGACAAACACTCCACCAAGCGAGCCACATCCCTGTCTCATCCCTGCCTAAGTGACATGACAAATAACCAATAGATTGTTCTTAGCTTTATGTATTTTCTTTTTTTCTCTCGTCCCCCCCCCTTTTTTTTTTTTAAGATTTGCTTATTTATTTAGAAGAAGGCACCAGATCTCACTACAGATGGCCATGTGGTTGCTGGGAATTGAACTCAGGACCTCTGAAAATGCAGCCAATGCTCTTAACCTCTGAGCCATCTCTCCAGCCCCCTCCTCTCCCTTCTTAAGGTAGCCCAAATTCATACCATAGACAAATCACTACTCAAATTCTTGATTCTGCTGTTTTTGCTTATGCATTTCAGATGTTGTGTTTTTATCTTATCTACTTGATTTTTAAAAGTTTTTTTAAATTTTATCATTCCATGCAAATGAGTGTTTTGCCTGCATGTATGTCTATGCACCACATGCATTCAGTGCATGCAGAAGCCGGAAGAGGGTCCCTTGGAAATGGAGTAACAGACAGTTGTGAGCCGCCAGTGAGAACTGAACCTGGTGAGTTCAAGAGCAACAAGTGTTCTCAACTGCTGAGCCAGCACCCTAGATAAGTATGTTATCACAGTCTGTGACTTATCCTTGTTTTGTTTTGTTTTGAGAGACAGGTCTCTATTTATAGGTTTGGCTGTTCTGGAACTCACTATGTAGACCAGGCTGACCTTGACCTCAAAGAAATCAATCTGCCTGCCCCTCCTTCTGTGTGCTGGGACTAAAGGCTCCACCACACCCACGCTTTATCCTGGCGATTTTTAATAGTGACTTTGAAAGACCAGAAGCTTTTCATTTTAATGAAGTCTGATTTATTGGCTTCTCTTCCCCCTTTACTGGGCTTTTGTTTCCTAGCAAGTATCTGTTCGTCCAAGGTCATAAAGTTCTGTGAGTCTGGTAGGGTTGTTGTTTTTAGAAAATACAAGCTGAGTTTATCTTTGCTCCTCTGTGTCCAGTTCTTTCAACAATTGGAATTTTTGTTGCTGGTTTCTGTAGGGTTTGTGGTTCTCCTATAGACCGAATTTTCCTCAAACTTCCGCTGTAGCCAAAGATGACCTTGAACCCTGGATCCTCCTGGTCCGCACCACCACTCATGGCTCAACAGCATTGGTTGAAAAGTCCATTCTTTCTCCACTAAGGTGCCTTATGAGCTGAAGTCTGTATTTTTCCCCCATTGATCTGTTTTCTTTCTTACCTCCTTTCTATTTTTATACTTGGCTGGAAAACTAAACTGGGAAAACCCATCAGGGATTCTGGCTATTCTTGTTGTAATGTGTGATATAAAGACAAATGAGGTCATGTCAGACTGAATCCATGCACCTGCCATGCACAGGATAGTGCCCCATGACAACACTGTGTTGGTTTGAATTTAAAAAAAAAAAAAAAAAAAAAGGCTGTCATATTTACTGGCAGCAAGAACAGACAAAAAACAAAACCCACGTTAAGAGTTATTATGGGGGGGTGTAAAGAAAGAGGAGGTTGGTGGAAGGGGCCTCTGAAAGGGAGGTGGCAGAGAAAGAGCAAGGAATGGGCAGAGTGTGTGCTTATAAGGGGGTCTGAGCTTATGCATGCAAAGGTTTTCACAGCCGTGCAACGGTGTGCATAGATTACATAGTGACGTGTGGCCATAAGATCCTGGGCTGCCTCAGCATTTTGCCTGAATACTGATCGTGCTTGTGCGGCTGTAGGATCCTTGAAGCTGCTAGAGGTGTCAGAAATGCTAACGAAGACGCCCATAGGCTCATATATTTGCATACTTAGTTATCAGGGAGTGGCACTACATGAGAAGGATAGGCGGTTGGCCTTGTTGGAGGAGGTGTGGCCTTGTTGAAGGAAGGGTGTCGCTGGGGGTGGACTTTGAGGTCTCAGAAGCATAGGCCGGTCCCAGTGGCTCTCTTCCTGCTGCCTGTGGATCCAGAGGTAGAACTCTCAGCTACTTCTCTAGCACAGTGTCTGCCTGTGTGCTGCCATGCCCTGCTGCCTTGATGATAACTGACTGAACCTTTGAAACTGAAAGTAAGCACCAACTAAATGCTTCCTTTTATGAGAGTTGCTGTAGTCATAGTGTCTCTTCACAGCTTAGAACCCTGCTAACAAACACCTCACCCAAACTTTCAGTAGTAATAGCTTGAGAAACCCTGAAGGCATTGACCTGTTTTCTAACCCCACACTCTCCTGATTACAGTAGGTTTAAGGGCAAGAGTTGAAATCAGTTAACATGAGCCCGTCTACAAAACTGTTGGGCAAATCTTATTTCTTTGCTTTTTCCTATGTGTCAGGTCCAAAGGGTAGCCCATCTCCCCCATGCCAAATGGTCAGGCCCACTGACTCAGTCCAAAATTGAGTCTAGGCCCAGCTCAACCTGAACTATCAGAGGACTTCTGGTGAATAGATAAAAGCCAGCATTCCTCAGGAACTTGTGAAACCACTTCCCATCTGCTGAAAGGAATCATTTCCCTTTCCTTTCAGAAAGGACAAGTGGCTGCCTATAGTGTCCATCAACATATCAAAGCCCAGGCTGGCCTCCAGGCTCCCTCAGTATCACAAATACCTGTCACACATTTCAAAGCCTATGCTAGGGTCCTAGCCCTTCTCGCCTCCTCTTCTGCCCTCTACCCTAAACACCTCTGTCCTCTCCCTCCAACTCAAGGGCTTCCTGCCCTGAATCGACTCACCATCATTATAACCCACTATTCTCCACTAGTCTCTCTCTTGCTCTCTCTGACTGTATCTTGCCATCTCTTTCTCCCTCTCTTGTTTCCTCTTCCGCTCACCATTCTTCCTCTTCTCTCCGTCATGATGCTCCACTCTAGCTCCTGCTCTCTCCCCATCTCCACCGTTCTCCCCTGCTTCCCTGGCCATCTCCAGTCTATTTCTCCTTCTCTCTGCTCTGGACTCTTCCATATGACTCTGGCTGTTCTCCCTCTCATATCTACAGTAAAAACCTTCCTGAATAATCAAACAGTCATGTCAGCAGTTTCTTTACTGTGTCCCCTGAAATACATTATGCATTTTAGAATCACTTTGTAAATGTTTGTCAAATAAAGACTAAGATTTTGATTGATTTATTTGTAGATCAATTTAGGGGAAATTTACATCTTACTAACACTGAGTCTTCTAATCAATGAACCAATGAATATTGCTCCATTTTAGATCTCAATTGCCTTAGTAAACATTTCATAAGTTATACATCTTTATCTCACACCGGCATGCTTAGGTTTAGTTCAAACTACCTCATGTTTGTATACTGTTCTAAATAATACTAGTAATAGGTTAAATTATGTCCCATAAAAGGTATGTTCAAGCCTCGTGTGCTGACCCATGCCTGTGATCCTAGTACTCAAGAGGCAGAGGCAGGAGGATCACTGTAAGTTCTAAGCCAGTGACTATATAACGAGATCCTGACTCACAAACAAACAAAAACCATAAGACAAACAACAAGCCTAGTAGACTAAATACTTTATTCTTTTCTTTTATTGAAAATAGATTTTTTTATACAATATATCCTGATTATAGTTTCCCCTCCCCCTACTCCTCCCACTTCCTCCCCACTCCTCTTCCATCCAGATCCTTCCTCTCTCTGTCTCTCACTAGAAAACAGGCTTCTGCTTGGCAGTAGTGGCACATGCCTTTAATCCCAGCACTTGGGAGGCAGAGCCAGGCAGATCTCTGTGAGTTCAAGGCCAGCCTGGTCTACAGAGCAAGATCAAGGACAGGCACTACACAGAGAAACCCTGTCTCAAAACAAAACAAAACAAAAACAAAAACAACCAAAAAAAAAAAAAAAAAAAGGAAAAAGGCTTCTAAGGGGTAAAATAAATAAAATATAGTAAGATAAAACAAGACTATAAAATCAGAACAGTACAAAACAAAAGGAAAAGAGCCCAAAAGACACAAGAAATAGATATAGACACAGAGACCCACTCATTTGCACACTCAGGAATCCCCAAAAACTACAAAACTGGAAGCTACAATATACATAAGGAAGACCTGTGGGGTAAAAGGAAATAAAAGTCAGCCCTATATGGAACACTGCTGGGACGACCAAGGACCTGAGACTAGATAGCCCAGGGACTTAGAGGGAAGCCAAATACCACTCTTCCACTAAAGAAACGTAGCAATAAAATGACTCCTAATGACATTCTGCTATACTCATAGATCTGTGCCTTGCTCAGCCATCATCAGAGAAGCTTCTTCCTGAAGCAGATGGGAACAAATACAGAAGCCCACAGCCAGACAATATGCAGAGAATGAGGGACTTTGGAACACTCAGCCCATATTAGGATGTCTCCATCAAATCCCTCCCCTAGGGCTCAGGAAACCCTTTGGAAGAGGAGGTAAAAAGAGTGTAAGAGCCAGAAGGGGTGGAGGGGACTTCAGGGAAACAAGGCCTTCTAAGCACAGCAGAACTAATACTTACATGAAGTCATAGAGACTAGAGCCCTTGCACAGGTCTGCAGCAGATGGAGCCCTAGAGCTGAAAGGAGAAGTGGACACATGCCCCATCCCTAACCCTGAAGCTATCTCTAATAACCACTCACAAATGAAAATTTAGTTTTGTCCAAGGGAGTCTCACTGGGGAAACAAACTACTCTTAAGGGTAGGTAGGCCCCATGCCCAGCTGTAGATGGTCAACAAAAAAAATGGACCTAACAGCACCTTTGGAGGTTCCTTGTCTCATAATGTCATGTCAAGTTTCTTTCTTTTCTTTTCTCATTTTTTTAAACTATTTTTTATTTTATAATCTTTGGGGGAGGGGGTTCATTTTTTTTCAGGGAAAGGTTTCCCTGGATCACCTGGACTGTCCTGGAACTTGTTCTGTAGACCAAGCTGGTCTCCAACTCAGAGATCTGCGTGCCTCTGCCTCCCAAGTGCTGGGTTAAAGGTGTGCATCACCACCCAGCAATGTTTTCTTCTGAAGTTTAGGGATATCATGTAAGTCTTTCTTTTTACAAATGCATTGCATAGATGCATGATTTGTGTGTTAAAGGGACATGACAGGGCATATGGGGTCAGAGGACAATTTTGTAGAGTTAGTTATATATACCTCATCTTTGTATGGTTCTGGGTATCTAATTCAGGTCATCAGGCTTGAGGGCCAAGTGCTTTATTTAGTGAGCCATCTCACTGGCCACAGTCTCTAAATTTCTTTTTAAAGATTTATTTTTATCAGTAGTCCTCCTATTTATAAATGACAAATGGGCTGAGAAAGAAATCAGGGAAACAAAAAAACACGATAGCCACTATTGTATTTAACAGTGGCAAGAAGGGACCACAAAATACAACAAAACACACATTAAGAGTTTATTGAGCCGGGCAGTGGTGGCCCACGCCTTTAATCCCAGCACTTGGGAGGCAGAGGCAGGCGGATCTCTGTGAGTTCGAGGCCAGCCTGGTCTCCAAAGCAAGTTCCAGGAAAGGCGCAAAGCTACACAGAGAAACCCTGTCTCCAAAAAACAAAAACAAAAAAACCTTTCTTTCTGTGGGGCGGAGGTGGCACACGCCTGTAATCCCAGCACTTGGGAGGCAGAGGCAGGCGGATCTCTGTGAGTTCGAGGCCAGCCTGGGCTACCAAGTGAGTTCCAGGAAAGGCGCAAAGCTACACAGAGAAACCCTGTCTCAAAAAACCAAAAAAAAAAAAAAAAAGAGTTTATTGATAGGGAGTGAAGAGGGGGTATGCGGGCCTGCCTTGAAAGAGATGTGATAGATAAAGATTGAGAAAAGGGTGGAGCTTGATGTTAAAGGGGGCCTTAGAGTATGTGTACAGATATTTATGCAGTCACGCATCACCTGCTCATAGATTACGTGACATAGGACTGTAAGAACCTGGTCTGACAAAGCATGTACAGCCATAAAACCCTGGGTGCTGGCTAGTTATTTGCCTGAATATTGACAGTGCATGCATGGCTGTAAGACCCTGGGTGCTGGCTAGATGATGTCAGAAATGCTAACAGCGACAATAAACAAATCCCAATAGCGACAATTAATATAAACGATCTTGGGGTAACTCTAACCAAATAAGTGAAAGACCTGTATGACAAAAACTTCAAGTGTTTGCAGAAAGAACTGAAAAAGATATCAGAAGATAAAAAGATCTCCCATGCTTATGGATTGATAGGATTCACATAGTAAAAATGGCAATCTTACCAAAAGCAATCTACATATTCCATGAAATCCCCATCACAATTCCAACACAATTCTCACAGACTTGGAAAGAACAATACGTAACCTCATATGGAAAAAAGGAAAAGAAAAGGAAACAGGATAGCTAAAACAATAAAAGAATGTGTGGAGGTATCACCATCCCTGATTTCAAGCTGCACTATAGAGCTATAATAATAAAAAACAGATTGGTATTGGCATTAAAAATAGACACATTGATCGATGGAATCAAATCAAAGGCCTAGATGTAAATCCACATACCTATGAACACCTGATGTTTGACAAAGAAGCCAGAAATACACAATGGAAAAAAGAAAGCATCTTCAACAAATGGTGTGGGCACCATGGGCTCTGGCCCCCGACTGTGAGTGGCTGCGGCCTTGCTTGCTGACCTTGATCAGATGTCCTCCCTATTCAGATTCCCTGCTGGTATCCACCCTTCTGAATGCTTAAGGGAAGTTCCTTGTTTGTGTATCCTGCATATTGGGCGTTAACAACTTAGATGCAAGAATGTAGAACATTGGGTCTGGAATGTAGACCATTGATAGCGAACTTCTGCCCTCCGGGGGTTCCTCCATTTGTGCTGTAAGCCTGTATTTAAGGTTTCTTCCCTCTTTCAATAAACAGCATTCGACATCCAGTTGTGGCGAATGACTCGCTGTCTCTTGTCTCTATTTTTAATCCGAAGCCCTTCGCTTGGACATGGTGAACAGGTATCGGTAATGCAGGCGTTACCGCTACAAAATGGTGCTGGTCTAACTGGATGTCTGCATGTAGAAGAATGCAAATAGATCCATATCTATCACCCTGCATGAAACTCAAGTCCAAGTGGATCAAAGACCTCAACATAATATCAGATACACTGTACCAGACAGAAGAGCAAGTGGCATAGGAGACAACTTTTTGAACAGAACACCAATAGTGCAGGCACTAAGACAATAAATGGGACCTCAGGAAACTGCAAAGCTTCTGTAAGGCAAAGGATACCATCAATGGGACAAAATGGCAGGTTCCAGAATGGGAAAAGATCTTCACCAACTCCACATCTGACAGAGGGCTAATATCCAATATATATAAAGAACTCAAAAATCTAGACATCAAAAAGCCAAATAATCCAATTAAAAATAGTGTACAGAGCTAAATACAATTCTCAACAGAGGAATCTCAAATGGCTGAGAAACACTTAAAGAAATGTTCAAACATCCTTAGCCATCAGTGCTATAGGATATTATTGTAAGGTGTGTTACTTTTGTTCATGTTGCATTTGTTTAACTCTGTGAAGCTGTGTTACTTTGCCTATGTAAAACACCTGATGGTCTAATAAAGAACTGAACAGCCAATAGTGAGGCAGGAGAAAGGATAGGCGGGACTGATAGTCAGAGAGAATATAGAGAAGGAGAAATCTGGAAAAAAAGAAGTAGCCAGAGAAGGAGGAGGACTTCAGGGGCCAGTCATCCAGCCATACAACCAACAATGGAGTAAAAAAGAAAGATATACAGAAATAGGAGAAGGTAAAAGCCCAGCAGCAAAAGACAGGTGGGTTAATTTAAAATTAAGAAAAGCTGGCTAGAAACAAGCCAAGCTAAGGCTGGGCATTCATAAGTAAGAATAAGCCTCTATGTGTGATTTATTTGGGAGCTCAGTGTCAGGCCCCTCAAAAGAAAAACAACAGCACATCAGATAAATGCAAATCAAAATGACTCTGAGATTCCATCTTACAGCTGGCCATCAGAATGGCTAAGATCACAAGTAACAGCTCATGTTGGGGAGGATATGGATCAAGGGAGCACTCCTCCATTGCTGGTGGGAGTGTAAACATGCACAGCCACTTTGGAAATCAATATGGCAGTTTCTCAGAAAACTGGGTATCAATTTACCTCAAGACCCAGCTATACCACTCTTGGGCATATATCCAAAGGACACTCAATCATACCACAAGGACACTTACTCAACTATGTTCATAGCAGCTTTATTTATAATAGCCAGAAACTGGAAACAACCTAGATGTCCCTCAACCTAAGAATGGGTAAAGAAAAGGTTGTATATTTACACAATAGAGTATTAGTTAGCTGTTAAAATAAACGACATCAAGTGGCGGGCATGGTGGTATACACCTTTAATCCCAGCACTTGGGAGGCAGAGGCAAGTGGATTTTTGTGAGTTTGAAGTCAGCTTGGTCTACAAAGAGAGTTCCAGGACAGCCAGGGCTGCTACACAGAGAAAATCTGTCTCAAAAAACAATAAATGATAATAATAATAATAATAATAATAATAATAATAATAATAATAAATAATAATAATAATAATGATAGACCCCAGACCCAGGGTACTACCTTCTCGGGTGGGTGCCCCAAGAACCCAGACTCTGGTCCAGTTGATGCAAACAGCAAGAGGTTTATTGATGCGGCCGTACAGTTGGGCTCCTCTCCTCCCAAGAGCAAGAGTCGCGCCCTACTGCAGCCACATAGGTACTTTTAAAGGGAAAAAAAACCCACAAAAGCCATAAGATTACAATTCCCATGCAATTTCGTTCCAATTGGTTCATGTCTAGGGGCTAATTTCACAAAATCATGGCCTAATCACAGGGTGGGTACAATCACGTCCATATGCATATTTTTCCAGGAACCTCAAGGGGTGGTATCAGGGCGTGAGTGAAGGTTACACAAAGGTTACAGTGGTCTTTCCTGGAACACTTGCAATTATCCCAGTCACAGGTGAGAAACATATCTTAACAGAAATCTCCATACATTGTGGTAAGGGTGGTTGAGTAATGGCTAAGTCAGTCTGCCCTTGGAACTAGCTTTTTAGTTCCTCATTCTCCTGGGGCTTGGGGGGTGTAAGCCTGAAGGGTTAGGGTCTTTCAATAATATTGTAGGGCTCGCTCTTTAACTTGGCTTAGGAGGCAGTCGCTGGCCAGCTCTTGAGTGCACCTCAATTAAAATCAAGCCTGCTTCAAATTCAGCCCAAATTGTGGTAGTGGTCTTATTCTTGATGTAGGGATTAATAGAACATGGAACTTCAGTATGGGATGCTCCGTTTTGATTTTTATTCTGCTGTATGGCAGCTTGGCCCAAAATAATGGCTTCAGGCAGCTGTTCACTGTGCAGCTGAGAATGACTTTTGAACTTCTGAAACCCCTGCCTCTACCTCTCAAGTGCGGGACTTGTAAGCATGTGCCACCACAGCTAGTTCTTCCCTATCAAAATCTGTGTAGGGCCCTGGTCTCCTCCCATATTGAGTAAAGCCGTCGCCTGCTTGCCGACCTTGACCAGATGTCCTCCCTATGTTAATTCCCTGCAGGTATCCACCCTCCTGAACGTTTAAGGGAAGTTCCTTGTCTGTGTATCCTGCATATTGGGCATTAACAGCTTAGATGCAAGATTGTAAACATCAGTAGTGAACTTCTACCCTCTGGGGCTCTCCTATTGTGCTGTAAGCCTGTATTTAAGGTTTCCTCTCTCTTTCAATAAATGGCATTCGGCATTCTGCTGAGGTGAATGACCTGCTGTCTTTGTCTCTGTTTTTTTGATCCACAGCCCCTCTCTCAGACATAGTGAACGGGTGGTGGTATCTCGGGCCTTATCGCTACAATCTGAAGTTCACACTACTTTTAGGAACTTCAGAAATTCTATTTCCAGGAATCAATCCTACATTCAGGCATATAAATAAAATAAAATAAAATAAAATAATAAAATAAAATACTACAGGCTTAGGAGGATTTTGTAATGACAGAAAAAGAAAGAAAGAAAGAAAGAAAGAAAGAAAGAAAGAAAGAAAGAAAGAAAGAAAGAAAGAAAGAAAGAAAGAAAGAAAGAAAAAGAGAGACAACTAGATGTCCATGAATAGGGCACTGATAAAATAAATCATGACTCAAGACTCATTCAAACTGCAGGGTCCTCCCTACCTATAGTGAAGAAACACAAGCAAACAGAGGTGAAGAGCAGTGGAGCAGGAAAATGTTTAAGCAAAACCCAAATACTTACCTTTTTAAAAATTACTATCAGTAGCCCGTTTGTGTGTCTGTGTGTGTTGGGGGAGATCACAGGTGTGGCTGAGAGGACAATGTAGAGAAAAGTCATTTCTTTCCTTCCACCGTGTGGGTCCTGGGGACCAAACTCAAGCCATGAGGCTTGGCAGCAAGTGCCTTTAGCCCCTGAGCCAGCTTGCTGGCCCAAATATTGACATTTAAAAATTTAGCCATTGAGCCAGCTTGCTGGCCCAAATATTGACATTTTAAAAATTTGTTGAAACCTCTTGCAAAACACATAAGATTCAACTAAAAATTATCTCTAGAAAGAAACTCAAATCTTCTATTTTTCATTATAACTTTCTGCCCTGCATGAGTTTCATAACATAAAGTTATTAAGTTATTCATAATAAAAAGACCAAATTATTGTGATGACTCTGGTTTCCGTGGGACTGAAGTTAAAGATGGTTGTGGGCCAGAACCAGGGAGGCTATATAGCAGGGGGACCCTAGGATGACTGTGGCTTAGAATAAGTTTTGGTTTTACTCAATTACTGGACAAGCCTCAATGAAACATTTCACTATTAGGATAAGAATTTATACTGTATCAAGTTGATGATAGATAGATAGATAGATAGATAGATAGATAGATAGATAGATAGATATGAAAAAAATGGTTGTGGGCTGCCAAGTAAGTGCTGGGCACCAAACCCCCAGATTTTCTGCAAGAGCAAGTACTCTTAACTGCTAAACCACCTCTGTAGCCCACACAAGATTTTTTTTTTTTAACGGACAAAGAACTTAAGCAAAGAATTAAAAAAAAAATGAAAACAGACAAAAGTATAGGAAAAGCTTTTTCAAATGAAACAGTTAAGAAAATACCTAGTAAAACATATTTAGTGTCTTTATTCTCTCTGAGTTTGGGAAAAGATGAAAACATTCACAGTGACACAAACTGATCAGGGAAAGACGTGCGAAGACACGCTTCAGGGATGCCAAACTTTCTAAATGGAACAGTTTGACTGTCCATTAAAAAAAATGTTCTTTCTGGGCACAGTATTGCATTCTTTAGTTCCAGTACTCTGGGGGTAGAGACAGGTGGATCTCAATATCAATTTTTTTTTTTTTTTGGTTTTTCCAGACAGGGTTTCTCTGTGTAGCTTTGCACCTTTCCTGGATCTCGCTTTGTAGACCAGGCTGGCCTTGAACTCACAAAGATCCGCCTGCCTCTGCCTCCCAAGTGCTGGGATTAAAGGCGTGCGCCACCGCCGCCGCCGCCACCACCACCACCGCCCGGCTCAAATTTTTTTTAAGTATTAAACAGTTTAAATTTTATTAAGCATAGTTTTGTTTTGGCTTGGTTCTGGTTCTTTTTTATTATGATTGATATGACTGTATTTGTACTATTTTTTTTTTTTTTTTTTGGTTTTCCGAGACAGGGTTTCTCTGTGTAGCTTTGCGCCTTTCCTGGAGCTCACTTGGTAGCCCAGGCTGGCCTCGAACTCACAGAGATCCGCCTGGCTCTGCCTCCCGAGTGCTGGGATTAAAGGCGTGCGCCACCACCGCCCGGCTATTTGTACTATTCTAGAGAATCTCTTTTCATTTCCACACAGACTTGAATTTCCTAATAATTAACCTAAATTTATTGTGCAGTGACTCAAAACTGGTTCTTCTCTTCATCTTCATAATGGAAACAAAAACACGTAACACTCTGAAAACAAATACTCTCTCAAAGAGAGGACTACCATTACTGAATTATTGCCTAAACATGAAAATGTAAGCAGGAAGCTACTTCTAGCTATCTCATTTTAGCCAATTTAGTTAAACCATTGTATTTTTTACTGTAAGCTCAGTGTATCAGTTTATCATATTCAAGTAGGATTAACTTGATTGCTCTTACCAATACTTCCAGTTTCCATGTGCGCGCGCGTGTGTGTGTGTGTGTGTGTGTGTGTGTGTGTGTGTGTGTGTGCGCGCGCATGTGTGTATAACATCACATGCATTCTGGCCAGCCAGAATAACATAGTAAGACTGTTTCAATAAATAAACAAACAAAAACTAGATTATCTGCATCATTTATACAGAGCTCCATGTTTGTCAAATTCAAATGCAAAATACAATAGTGATGATGATGATGATGATGATGAAGAAGAACAGGAGGGAGAGGAGGAAGATGAAGATGGGGAGACATTAAAAAAAAGAACCCAAAACTGGTATGGGGTAGGACCTCTGTACTCTCAGCAGTGGTGAGGGCAGGAGGAGGAGCAGGATTTCCAAGGTCATCCTAGTCTACACAATGAGTTCCAGGCCAGACCCAGGCACATGAAGAGAGAAAGGTATGCTTACAAGGGAAAGATATATAAAGATACAACGTCATCCTCCAGTACACAGTGAGTTCAAGGCCAGCCTAGGCTTCATCAGACTCAATCTCAAAAAAAAAAAAAAAAAGTATTAGTTAAATATATAAATTTGTAACTGAAAGGAATTCATGTTTATAAAAATTCCCTAATGTGACAAAACAGGGACCCATGTGCTGCTCTCATTTGTGGGCAAACGCTAGGACACTTTGTTTCATGTAGCTCACATACATTGTATTTTCCTACACAATTCTGTAGGAAAAATATTTGTAGAAGGTGAAATTGAGACTACTACATTCCCATTTTCTTTCTTTCTTTTTTTGTTTTGTTTTGTTTGTTTGTTTGTTTTGTTTTGTTGAGACAGGATTTCTCTGTATAACAGTCCTGGCTGCCCTGGAACTCACTTTGTAGACCAGACTAGCCTTGAATTCACTGAGATCCACCTGCCTCTACCTCCCAAGTGCTGGGATTAAAGGCGTGCACCACCACTGCCTGGCCCATTCCCATTTTCTTAAGGTTTAAAATTACTCTTATGTGCATGGGGTACACACATGCCACAGTGAGTGTGTGGAGATCAGAACACTGACAACTTTGTGGAGTCGATCTTTCCATCAATCTTTAAGCCATCCATCTTTACCTGGATACAAGGGCTTGAACTGAGGTCCCCAGACTTGCTCTGCAATCTCTTTACCCTCTGAGTTAACTTGCCAGTCCCCTACACTCCGCTTTTCTTGCCCAAATTCTTCTCACTCCACCTTGCCTTATCACACAGTTCTATCCCACCTGTACTTTCAGGCCACTTCTGGCCCAGATCTCCAAACCCTTCTTTCTGAAGAGGTGCCAGCAAGGTTCACTTTCCTCTCAATCCATGGAGCAGTCAAGTACTGTTTCAGCCATTTCTGCAAAGTCTTAGTCCTGAGCTCAATCTCTAACAGCCTTCTCAGGACCAAACCTGCTGAATGCACACTTCTGGGGAACGTGTTGTGTCTGACTAAACCTGGCTCAGAAGATGTATACGGATGTTTTCTCTCTAGGTCATCTCTCACTCACTCTCTTCCTCCCCTCTTTAGGAAGTGATGGAACCCAGAACCTTGTGCACACTTGAGCAAGCCCTTCCTGCCTTTCCACGGTGATTTTTTTTTTTTAAGGCAGGTTTATCTGCAGAACAGGTCAATAGAGAAATTTGTTCTAGACATTGCTTCTAATCATCATCCCAGTCCACGTGCTTAGTTTTCTCTTGCCGTGACAAAATAACTGAGCCTGGTTATTAGTTTAAAAAATAACCAAGAAATTTATTTTCTCCAAGTCCTGGAACCTCGAAGTCCAGGCACGAGCAGGTTGGTGGGGCAAGAACTGGTCTCTACTCAACTGCACCTCCCCTTTCCATCCTGCCCAAGGAGGGGATGTTGTGATTTTGTTAAGAGTGGTCTCTCAGTGCTTGCCTTCTCTAAGGGAATTCAATCCAGAGACACCGACAGTTTAAGCAGAAGTTTACCTAACAATTCAGAGAGGAGAGATTGAAGTGGGTTATCCGAAAGACCAGTAGCAGCCAGTGGATTCTGCCTTGTGGATTTTTAAGATTTTATGAATATTTATGAGATGGGTAGCACATTTGAGGGGGTAGGGTAACCCTTTTTCCTTCCCGAATCACAGTAGACAGATCTTCATTTTTATTTTTATTCAGATATTTTTTCCCCCACAATCCTCTAGAAAAGCCCACAAAATGGGCAAGGGGGCAGGTATCAAAGCCATATTCTAATGAAGTCAAGGTCATTTGAGGGACCCTTCCATAGTGAACAAGTGGGGAAAAGCCCTGGAGAGCTAGTTTTTTTAATGTAGCAAGAATGTCTCTGCGGCCTCAAGGACACCGGGCCACAAAGTGGTATTCTGTCCCTCTGATGGTGCAGATATTGAACAGGGTTGAGGCTCCCTTGGTGACCTCACAGTTCACTTCTTTGTGAAATCCTCAAGGTTCCATGACTAGGCTCATAGCCATCAGCTGAAAAAAAGCTGAGGCTTTATTATCCCAGAAGTTCAGGCAAGGTTTCAAAGTCTACCAAGAAGGCCCGGAGAGAGAGCTGGCAGGGAAGAGCACATACTGCCCTCCCAGGGAGTTCCTTTGATTCCCAGTACCCACATTAGGTGGCTCACAACTGTCTGTAACATCAGCTTTAGGTGTAATTCAATGCCTCTGGCCTCTACAGGAACCAGCAATCATGCGTCCATACCCACACACTTTAAAAGTAATAAAAATAAAATCTTTTTTAAAAAAAAGATCTCTCCTGAGGCATGTTAGCACACGACTTGAGTCCCAACACTCAGGAGGCAGAGGCAGAGGCAGGCAGATCTCTAATTGTTTCAGGCCAGCCTGGTCTACATAGCTAGTTTCAGGCCAGCCTGGTCTACAGAGCGAGGCCCTGTCTGAACACAAAACCAAGTCTGCCAAGTTGCACACCCAGGAGCAGGACTTAGGCTCCTTCTCTTAGGCTCCCTTCTGTGAGATCCACTGCTCATGGCTGGCCCCCAAATGGCAGAGTGTGAACTAGTGAAGGGGGCTGAAAGCAGCTTCAAACCTCTTACGTAGGAGTGCCAATCCCAATCATTAGCTGCACCCCGATCTTAATCCCCCTGACAAATGTTAGAGCTGCTGTGTGTAGTGCCTTGATCTTGGTTTTTTGAGACAGTTTCATGTACCCTGGGCTAAGATTCAAATTTTCTGTGTAGCTTAGGATGACCCTGAACTCCTAATTGTTCTGCGGCAACCTCTCAAGTGTTAGGATTACAGGTGGAAGCCATCACACTGGGTTGATACTCTATCCCCTAATACCATGGAACTGGCAACCCGATACTCTTTACCCTCCTCCTGCTCGTTCTGTCCTGTGACAGCCAGCCTCTACATCTCACTCTCAAGCCCCAGAGGACATCAGGATCCACTGCCTTGTCACCAATTCCAGAGGAATAAGGTATCACCCCTTCATTTCCCAACCAGGGCCACACAGAGCCAGAGGCAAAAAGGACCATCAAAAATATCCAGGTGGTAAGGAATAATGTAATACAATAATCTATCGTTGTTCAATACTCAGCAACTGATCACCTGCGTTTCCTAAATGCTAACCTAATAAGGGAAACAGGTGCCTTAAATAAACTACCTCTAATAAGGCTTGTCTCAGATAAAAATTAAGCAGATTACTAAGGCCAGATCTACCTCAGACAAATGCCAACTCCAAAACAAAATAATAGTGATTCTTTCTCTCTAAGCTTTTTCTATGTCAGCAGTATCTTGTCAAACAGAAGGTTCCCAGCCACAGCATGGAAGGTTCCTAGCCACAGCATGAATGGACAGCTGCAGAACAAGGGGACAGCAGAACGTCATTCCAGGACCTCCCCCCATCATTCCAGGACTTCACAAGATACCCTCTCATCCACCCCCCAAGAGCTAACCAATGCCCACTATTCAGCTGGAAGCAGTCTTTGAGACAAACGTCGCCCCCATACCCAGTCAACAATTTTTTTTTCTTTTTTTTTAAAGAAAAGAGTCAAGGATGAAGGGTTCACAACACGCCCCCATGGTCGGGTGTGTTTGCATATGCCCGGCAGACACTTTCACCTAGCCAGTTCCAGATCAGGATAGTCATTTCCAGGTCAGGGCATCTCGCAAGAC
Organism: Peromyscus leucopus; assembly: GCF_004664715.2. Classification (NCBI taxonomy): domain Eukaryota; kingdom Metazoa; phylum Chordata; class Mammalia; order Rodentia; family Cricetidae; genus Peromyscus; species Peromyscus leucopus. The sequence goes on along the minus strand of NC_051065.1, from coordinate 50,316,462 downwards.
CAGGATGCCCGGGGGGACCTGGACACTTCTGTCTAGCCAGTTCCAGGTCAAGATAGCCATTTCCGGGTCAAGGCATCTTACGTGGATCCATGACGTGGCATGGCTATGTAGGTGCACACGTGGAGTAGTGAACGTCGACCCGTGCACGCCCAGCCTTTAAAACCCGGCGCCATGCTCCCGGTTCCTTCTTCTTCTCCACACACGGGTCTCTCCCACAGGCCTGCGCAATCTCTGTCCCTTTATCTTTAATAAAACTCTTATTAGCGGATTCTGTCGTGTTTCGTGACATTTCCTTGCAGGGTAAGAGCACAGCGAGTCCAATTAACTAACACTTTACCCTCCTCCTGCTCCGTTCTGTCCTGTGACAGCCAGCCTCTACATCTCTAGTATGGTTCTCTTGGCTCAAAAGAAAAAGGAATGAAACCCTTGTTAACCTCAAAGTGGAGTTTCATTGTGTGCTCAGAAATCAGTAAAGTCTGTCTGTAGTCCTCCACCTCTCCATGGACCCAACAACATGGCGACCTCCCTACATGAAATGAACCCTTTCAGTCCTGTTCATCGATAACCACGCCATATTTGTTGAGATGTTCTTCCACTTTGGTTTCTGCTCAACCTGGCAGCCTTTCCAAGATTCCATCTCAGCAGACTGATGGACAACTCAAAAGGTTTGTAAATCTCCAATCTAGACCAAGACACAAACACAGCTAGCACAGATCTAGCATATGCTTTTATTTATTTTTTAATTAAAATTATATTTATTATTATTATTATTATTATTATTATTATCCCCTTCCACCCTCATGTAGATTCCAGGGATCTATCTAAGGTCCTCGGGTCCTTATAGCAAGTACTTTATCCACTCACCCATCTCATCCACTCAGCAAATACTTTTCCTATTGCAAGTTGTCATTCACTAGTTACCAACATTTTTCCTAGGTGTAGGGTCCCTATGCACTGTCAGCATAAGGGGGGGGGGGGGTGGAGGGAGAGAGGGTTCTGTTCTAGAATGAACAAGAATCAACAGATCCAGAGCACACACCAATGGTGACCCAGGGGGTGTGGGCGCCATGGGCCCTGGCCCCCGACTGGGAGTGGCTGCGGCCTTGCTTGCTTGACCTTGATCAGATGTCCTCCCTATTCAGATTCCCTGCCAGTATCCACCCTTCTGAATGCTTAAGGGAAGTTCCTTGTTGTGTATCCTGCATTTTGGGCGTTAACTACTTAGATGCAAGAATATAGAACATTGGGTCTGGAATGTAGACCATTGACAGCGAACTTCTGCCCTCCGGGGGTTCCTCCATTTGTGCTGTAAGCCTGTACGTATTTAAGGTTTCTTCCCTCTTTCAATAAACGGCATTCGGCATTCAGCCATGGTGAATGACTCGCTGTCTCTTGTCTCTATTTTTTAATCCGCAGCCCTTCGCTCGGACATGGTGAATGGTTATCGGTAATGCGGGCGTTACCGCTACAAGGGGGGACAACTAAAAGCAGAAATTTTCCAAGGCCAGATACAGAGGATTGCATAAGTTGTTTTAAATCAATCATTCTTTTAAATCAATTAAATCAAATACACAAAGGTCAGTACCCTGGGTGCCATCAGGCTAAAGTGGACTGACCGGTAGTGGCTTGTCAGGTGACCTCACTGAGGCAGTTTTTCCTGTGCAGCAGCAGACCATTGTGCAAGGTTATGGTTTCCCAAGAGTCCTTGTAATAATTTGGCTGTTTTATTTTGTTTTGTTGGCTCTTTTATCATAGATAGGTAAACATTTCCATGACCTCAACGTTGCCTCTTCCAGCTAGACTTGGCCTGGGTCTCCCTGTCCCGAGAGTAAAAGCCTTCCACTCTAGCTTCCATGTACTCAACCACACACAGCACTTCACTCATTTTCCAGCTGAGCAGAAGTCACACCCAGAACAGGCACAAGTGTCCCTGTGGCCGCAATCCACAACCACAGCCGGTCTTCGCCCACCTCTGTGTTGAAACTAATATCCTGTGACCAACAGATTTAAAACCTTCAAAATCTATTAACTAATAGATCCACTAGCTTCCACCAACCCAGAAGCTAAGAACACCATCAGACAGCATCTTAGGGCTATAGAAAAGCCCCCCATCTCCTGGAGCACCCTCCAATGTACCCTCCATGTTTAAGCTTGCCTGGATCTATGACTTTCTTTGTTCTGTAAAACTATATAACTTCAGCTGGGTGGTGGTAGCGCATGCCTCAGCACTTTCAAGGCAGAGGCAGGCGGATCTCTGTGAGTTCGAGGCCAGCCTTGTCTACCAAGCAAATTCCAAGAGTAGTCAGAGGTACATAGAGAAACCCTGTCTCTGAAAAAAACAAAAAACAAACAAAAAATAACAAAAACTATAAAACTTTGTGAAATTGCTTCCATGTTGGGTCGTGGAATTTGGGGTATCCTAAATGTGTGTTCCTGGCCCATGGTTACTCACAGTGGCTCCAGAGTAAACTATCTTTGATTCTGTTTTAAGGTGAGAGATGTGGCCGGGCAGTGGTGGTGCACGCCTTTAATCTTAGCACTTGGGAGGCAGAGGCAGGTGAATTTCTGAGTTCAAGGCCAGCCAGGGCTACACAGAGAAGCTCTGTCTCAAAAAAACTAACAAAGCAAGTATGTGAGACCTGTTTCCTGCATTGACCAGATTCTGTCTCACAGAAAATGGCCAGCAAGAGTGCAGTACTGTTATATGTACGCCAACAATACCAACGGTATTTTCTGTCTTGTCCCATCAGCTAAAATTGGTTACATATGAAGTTTTTGTGTGTTTTGTTTTTTTTTTTTGTGTGTGTGTGTGTGTTTTGAGACAGGGTTTCTCTGTGTAGCCCTGGCTGTCCTGGAACTCACTCTGTAGACCAGGCTGGCCTCCAACTCATAGAGATCCTCCTGTCTCCACCTTCCAAGTGCTGGGGTTAAAGGCTTATGCCACCATGCCCAGCTTACATACAAAATTTTAAAAAACAATATTTGACTTTCCCAGTCTCTGTGGCAGAGCTCATGGTGACCCGTGTCTACCACAAAATAGCACTTGAAAGGCACCCTAACTCATGAATTTCCTTGGGGACACAGCTCTCTTTCTGTCTGCCTGTCTTTCCTTCATTCTTGGAGACAAGGGTTTATTTTTGCTGATAGGTTACATTACATCATTGAGAGAGAGGAGTCAGGGCAGGAACCTGAAAGCGAAATTGAGGGAGAAATGCTGCTTGATGTTTGGCTGGCGGCTCACATGATCATGCTTAGCTCTCATTCCTGTACAGCTCCCTAAGCATGGCACTGTTCTCAGTACGTTGCCCCCCCCCCACATCAATGTACAATCAAGACAGCCCTGCATATACACACCCCAGTCCCATCCACAGATCAATGTGGTCTGGATGATCCCTCAGTTGAGACTCACAGGTCCATGTCTAAGACACACACACAGAAGGAAGGAACCTGAAACCAGACATGCCTTTAGTCCCAGCAGTCCTAGTTAAGGTTACTTTTGTTGGGATGAAACACCATGGCCACAAGCCAGTTGGAGAGGAAAGGACTTACTGGGCTCACACTTCCACATCACAGTCATCAGGGCTGGAACTCAGACAGACCAGGAACCCAGAGGCAGGAGCTGATGCAGAGGCCATGGAGGGGTGCTGCTGGCTGGCTTGCTCCTCATGGCTTGCCCAGCCTGCCTTCTTACAGACCCCAGGGCCCATCAATCACTAACTAAGAAAATGCTCTGCAGGCTGGCCTTTCCTTGCCTTTTCTCAATTACGGTTCCCTCCCCTCAGAGGACCATGGGACTCTGAGATTCAAATGCAAAGCTAGAGCTATGGCCTAGAGCTATGGCTAGAGTATATCTAGCTTCTTATATGTTTTCAAAGTTAAGCCTAAAACAAGTAACTAGAAAATTAGCTGTTAAATTTTTTTTGTTTGTGGCTGGTTTCTCTTTTGGCATTAGACAGCACTGGACATTCATTAGAGAGCTTTTTTCCTTATCCTCTGAATGCTTGGAGTAAATTCCCATAGGGTAGGGATTAACCTGTTCCTTCAGAATGACTCAGTGTAACCAGGCCCCAGACCTTAGCACAGCTGACTCCATGATGGAAGTACCGTTCAGGCCATACAACTCAGCATATGGACAGTTACCACCTGCCGAACCGAAAACAAAGACCGACTCCATCAAAGTCCATAGTTCTAGGAAAGTCTCTAAACGTGCTGACTTTGCTTTTTTGGCTTCAATAGTTCCACTTCTGGCTAACTGTTGTTGTTAACTGAAATATGTCAACCCAGGAGATAGGTTGTGTGCTTAAAAGTTCACTCTGAGAAAGGCTCGGGGCTACACTGGGATCCCAACTACCGAGTGTAGTCACCAGCAGGCTAATAAAGACTTCCTATTGGTTTAAACCCATGTGTGAAAAGTCTTCTCTGGTGAATACCCCACAACAAAAGGAAGCTGTACTTATCTCAGCACAGGGAATTACCCACAAAAGCTGGGTCCCCCAGCTCCCTCCACAATCTGCAGGCAGCTCAGCCAGCTACAGAGTCTCCCCTCTGCATCAGTTGTCTGCATCAGCTTATACACCTTCCGGAACTTCCTGAAACTTAGCAGTTATGTACTTCCTGGGTGTTTCCTCCTGTTATTTATGAGCCTTTCTCCAGGAGGGAAAGTTTCAATTTAGAGGAAATGGCTCCAGCACATCCCCCTGCCTCAGACTCTAGAAGCTGGAAGTTTGTCACCCCCAGTTGGGTTCCACATTTAACCCATTTCCTGACAATGGAAGGTTGGAAGGGTAGAGGCTGAAGGTGATTTCATACACCAAACACTCATAATGGATTTTAGCTCATCAGCACCCTGTCTGCTTTGTCAAAGACAAAAATCAGAACAATTTAGTTTGTAAACCTTAATTGGCTTCATTTTTATACCACAATAAACACTTTTGGTCACAAAATAGAGTCAAAGAACTGATGATCTGGCTAATAAGGGTTGGTTCCTCCACAGAAAGGCTTAAGAGAACAGAAAAGAAAAAGAAAAAGGCAGATGATCTGGCCCAGAGTAGTGGCACACACCTTTTACCCCAGCACTGGGAGGCAGTGGCAGGCCGCTCTCTGTGTGTTTGAAGCCAGCCTGGGTTACACAATGAGACCCTGTCTCAAAAACAAAAACAAAGAAACAACCAGGGAAAAAAACCAAATGGTCATTTCCAAGTTGCTGTCCTTGAGGGCAAGGACATGGAGACCGAGCGCAGAAGAGTGACTAAGATGTGAGTGCCAGCTATTTCCAGCAACCGTCTTGTGTAAGGATTGAGGTACAGCTTACGCCATTATCCTGCCAACTCAAGCTGGCCTGATTGGGTAGTTCAGCTGTTATCTCCGGAACCTCAGGCCGGATAAACAACACAATTTCACCTCGGTGACTGTAAGTTTAGCTTTTGTGTTTATTCATTTGTCTGTGGACGCTGCTGCCCAGGCCAGCCTCAGCCTCCCACCTGAGGTCTCCCTGCCCCCATCCCCCAAGTGCTGCGAAGACAAGTTTGTTGGTGGAATTTTAGGGTGTGTAACCCCATTTTTATTTTTGAAGTAACTGCCATGAAACCATCCTGTCCTGACTCCATGTGTGTCTGCTTAGACCCTTTCCAGCCCTCTGCCCCCACGGTAGCCACATCCACATTGGCAGTAGTGCATTTGGGGTTCTTCATTGTTGTTCTAAAAGTGGTAAGTGGCAATGGTTTCCGGGCGGAAAGGTCATGAGGCACGAGCCACGACAAAACCCAGTATCAGGGCTTTATTGGGTGGGGGCGACATAAAAGAACCAGGCCTGGGGAAGAAGCATGTGCAGAGGAGAGAGAGAGAGAGAGAGTTGGGGGCAGGAGAGAATAGAGAGGAGGGAGGAGTCTGTGTCCAGCTTTTTAAGGATTCCTGTGATAATCACCAGCACACACTGATGACTTAGGATGCAAGACCCCTTACTTAGCTCCTGAACTGCGCATGTGTGGTCATGCAGCTGGAGTGGCGGCAGAATCCTAACATCCATGACCCTGACCATGATCTAAATGTGTTAATCAAAATAATAAGATTTGTACAAACTAAACATAAACTAAAGATAACTGGAAAAGGTATAAATCAAAATTATTTGCTGTACTGTGTCTAAAATAACTATCATGTTTTGCCAAAACATATGTTACAAAGTTACTCTGACCCTCATCTAAGATTGAGGTAATTGTGGTCTTTTGCCTTTATCTATCTATCTGTCTGTCTGTCTATTGGGTTTTTTTTTTTTCTTCAAGACAGGGTTTCTCTATATAACAGCTCTGGCCATCCTGGAACTCACTCTATAGACCAGGCTGGCCTCAAACTCACAGAGATCCGCCTGCCTCTGTTTCTGCCTCCTGAGTGCTGGGACCTAAGTCATGCACCACCACCACCCCTTTTGTGTTTTTACTTTTGAGGCAGGGTCTTTTCACGAAGTCCTGACTGACCTGGAACTCACCATGACATCCTGCCTCTGCCTTCTGAATGTTGGTATTAGAGATGTGTACTGGGTCAAGCTTCTCAAGTTTTTCTTTCTTTTCCTAAATTTCATTTTGTATATAAATTTTTATTCATGTGTGCACATGGCACATTATGTGGAGCTCAAACCAACTTGTGAAAGTTTGTTCTATCTGCCTACCATGTGAGTTCAAGGGATCAAACTCACTATTTTGAGACAATGTCTCGTGTACTTGTACAGGCTGACCTTGAACAAACGCTGTAGCCCAAGCAGTTCTTGAATTTGCAATCTTCCTGCCTCAACCTCTGAAGTAGCTGAGATTCCATGCCTGCTCTACCAGACTCAGCTAGTGAGGGTTATTGTAAGACATAAAATTGACAAGTATTTTCTAAAACTAAGACTAACCCTTAGTTCTTGGTTTCCCACAAAAACAATTTTTAAAGAATTTAAAGAATTTTAAAGAAATCACATTTCTTGAAATTCCAATTCTTTGAAACTCTAGAATGGGGCTGGAGAGATGACCCAATTATTTCTAAGCACTTGATTCTATTCCATATTATATAGCTCACAGTGGCATGGGAACCCAGCTCTAAGGTCCCACACCCTCTCTGACTTCCACAGACACCTAGACACATATGCAGATATTCATATTATGCCCAGATCTCGGGGACCCCCAAAGGACTACCACAGAGACTGAATCCCATATGTAAAAGCAAAGAGCTTGGTCTTTCTGTCTGGGTTTTTAATCATAGCAGAGGTTGGGGTGAGGGGATTTCTAGGGTTCAGGACCCTGATTGGCTGACATTTGTCTAGGGATATCTGTAAAAGGCAAATAGGTGTGTGTTAGGCTCAGGGACATCTGGTGATCTTATCTAATCTTATCTAATGATTGGAATGTTTGGGATGTCAGATAATTCCCCTTAGATATAGGCCCTCCCTGGGTGGGGTCAGCTTATGGCTTTTGCTGGATCTGGGTGTTGCCTGCCAGTAAGCCTGTCACAGAAGCTGTGTCTGGACCCCTAAGCCTGTCATGGTAGCTGTGTGGTCAAGCTGTTTTGGGCCCCCCATAATTCACACACATTTTAATTCATATACATTTTAACACTATGAACTGTGTGTCTTTTCCCCTGTGAATCAAAACTGTAGAAAGCACTTAGCAAAATTCCAGGAAAGTGGTAATTGCCCAACAAAATTTCACTACTTGAGTAGGGCAGGGTGATGGATGTCTTTATCCTAGCACTTGGGAGTTAGAAACAGGCAGATAAGGCCTGCCTGGTCTACATAGTGTGTTCCAGGCCAGCCAGGACTACCAAGTGAAATCCTATTTAAGAAAAACAATTTAACTACTTATAACTTACTTAAAACCTAAAATATTCACCACTAATACCTACTGTATAAATATTTAAGTAACAAACTAAGAGCATGGTATGGTAGAAAATGCCTGTGTGCCGGGCGGTGGTGGCGCACGCCTTTAATCCCAGCACTTAGGAGGCAGAGCCAGGCGGATCTCTGTGAGTTCGAGGCCAGCCTGGGCTACCAAGTGAGCTCCAGGAAAGGCGCAAAGCTACACAGAGAAACCCTGTCTCGAAAAAAAAAAAAAAAAAAAAAAAAAAGAAAAGAAAAGAAAAAAAAATGAAAAATTTGGCAAAGTGAATTTTATTTTGGCATGACTCATATGAACCTTTGGTACTGGCTAATCAGTCATGTTGTTTCCAGGCATCCAGTCAATGAGAAGCCTACTGTATATCTGTTTGATCTGGATAAGCAGAAAAATTCTCAAGTGAAAGAAAGGCTGCATTGGATCTTGACAAAAGGCAGTCTTGGCTAGTGAATCAATTTCCACCTTGAGCCAGTTTACAGACCCAGAACCTCTTGAATGAAGGGGTGGCCAACTTCCCCTGAGGAAGGACCCTGATAAGATACCTAAAAGTTTTACAGTTAAGTCTTTCTCCAGCTCTTACCCAGAGGGACCTGTGGCCTTTTACAAGGGTAACTGTACACTGGGGGAAAGGAAACAATCAGACTTTCTGGGGTCTGTTGGATGCTGGATTGCCACTGATTCCAGAAGATCCCAAGAAGCACTGTGGCCCTCCAGTTAAAGTAGGGGCTTATGGAGGCCAGATGATTAATGGAGTTGTGGCTGATGTCTGACTCACAGTAGGTCCCCAAACCCATCCAGAGGTTATTTCCCCAGTTCCAGAATGTATAATTGGGATAGATATACTTAGAAGTTGGCAGAATTCTCATTGGTTCCTGGGCCTGTGGAGTGAGGGCTGTTATGGTTAGAAAGGCTAAATGTGAAGCCTTTAGAATTGCAGGTGCAACTGCCAAAGAAAATGAATCAAACAGTATCACATCCCTGGAGGAACTGCAGAAATTAGTACCACCATCAAGGACTTGAAAGATGCAGGAGTGGTAGTTCCCACCATATCTCCTTTAACTCTATTTGGCCAGTGCAGAAGACAGATGGATGGATCATCATGTAAGTGCTTACCAAAAGGTGACTTTAGCTGAGGAGGAGTTAATTAATCAAGTAGATAACACAACCCATTCTGTGGACTGTTAGCCTCTTTCCCCAGCCATTCCTATCATGGGTCCATGAACAAAGTGGCCATGGTGGCAGAGATGGGGATTATGCATGGGCTCAACAACATGGCCTTCCACTCACCAAGGCTGACCTGGTTACAGCCTCTGCTGAGTACCAGATCAGCCAAGAGCAGAGACCAACACTGAGCCCCAGATATGATACCATTCCCCAGGATGACCAGCCAGCAACCTGGTAGCAAGTTGACAACATTGGACCACTTCTTCTGTGGGAAGGACAACACTTTGTCCTTACTGAAGTAGATACTTACATTATGGATTTGTCTTTCCTGCACATAGTGCTTCTGCCAAAACTACCACCGTGGACTTAGAGAATGCCTGATCCACCGACATGATATTCCACAAAGTATTGCTTCACCAGGGAATTCACTTCACAGCCAGATAAATGCAACAGTGGGCCCACGATCATGGAATCCACTGGTCTTACCATGTTCCCCACCATCCTGAAGCAGCCGGCTTAATGGATGGAATGGCCTTCTGAAGACACAGTTACAGGGCCAATTAGGTGGCAGTAGCCTGGAGGGGCTGGGGCAGGGTTCTCCAAAAGGTGGTATATGCTTTGAATCAGCGTCCAGTATGTGGTACAGTTTCTCCCATAGCGAGGATCCACAGATCCAGAAATCAAGAGGTGGAAAAGGGAATTGTTTCTCTCACTATTACCCCTAGGGACTCACTAGGAAAAATTTTGCTTCCTGTTCCCGTGATCTTAAGTTCTACTGGCCTAGAAGTTTTGGTTCCAGGGGGGGGAGCACTTCTACCAGGAACCACAACAAACATTCCATTGAACTGGAAGCTCAGCTTCCCTCTGGCAACTTTGTCCTTCTGATGTCCTTAAACCAACAGATTAAGAAAGGAATGACAGTGTTAGGAGGGATGATTAATCCAGATTACCAAAGGGAAAATGGATTGCTTCTCCACAATGGAGATAAAAAAGATTATGTCTGGAGTGCAGGAGATCCTTTAGGGCAGGCAGCTCTTGGTGCTACCATGTCCTGTGATAATGTAGTGGGTAGCCATTCCAGCTTTGATCTGGAAGTTCCAACCTCCATTGAGGCTTCAGCAACTGTCACAGGGCCAAGGGAGGCGCCAAGAGACCTGAGATCTGGATGGGCCAGCATGCTCTCTCTGTTCCTGGCCCCTTGACGGTGGAGGTTGACGGAGCAGAGCTCCAGAGAACACCGCTGGACTGCAATACACCTTCCCCAGACCCCATGACCTACTTATCCCTTCATTTGTAAGTTATCCACTAAATAAATCTTCCTCTTAACTAAAAAAAAAAAAAGAAAGAAAATGCCTGTGCTCCCAACAATCCAGAGGCAAAAATAAAACAATCAGGAATTCGAGGCTTGCCTAGAGTACAAAGAGAATTAGAGGCTGGCCTAGGCAACAGGAGATCTTGCCTCAAAAAAGTAAAATAAAATAAATAAATAATAGAGAAATATGTGGGCAGTGATTGCACATGCCTTTAATTCTAGTTCTTGGAGTCAGAGGCAGTCTCTGTGAGTTCATGGCCAGCCTGGTCTACAGAGTGAGTTCCAAGGCAACTAGAGCTGTTACACAGAGAAACCAGCTGTCTCAGAAAAACCAACTAACCAACCAGCCAACAAATAAATAGGGAAATAAAATCAAGAAAATATAAAATCAGTTTTTTACTAATCTAATGCCTTCCTACACCCAACAGAGAAATTTACCTGGATACTTTCTTGCATTTCCTTAAATCAGTGGTTCTCAACCTTCCTAATGCTGCCACCTTTTAATGCAATTCCTCATGTTGTGGTGATCCCAACCATAAAATATTTTTGTTGCTACTTCACAACTGTCATTTTGCTGCTGTTATGAATTGTTATGTAAATATCTTATATGCAGAATATTTTATATGCTACCTCCAAATGGGACACAACCCAGACGTTGATAACTGCTGCCTTAAATGAACTCCATGCATAGCTGGGAGCTACAGATGCTTCCTAAGGACTGGCAAGATCACTCAGCCGGTGAAAGTTCCTGGCCAACAAGTCTCAGACCTTAGTTCATCCCTGGCATCCTCATAGAGGAAAGAGAGAACCGACTCTTGCGAGTTGCCCCCCTGACCTCCATTCATACACCATGGCACACACAGGCTAACACAGACACACACTAAATAAATACATAAATGAGTAAACAGAATAATAATAGAAATATTTTTAATTCACTCAAACCAATCCTCCGGTAGTTCGGCAGGAACCTTGGAAGTGTCCGAGCATCTCCTCAGGCTGCTCTTTACCAGTCAGCCCATCACTGTTCAGCCCTTTCTCTCTGCCTCTTTTGGTCCCAAATTGCACTTTTAAATGGGCATGCTTAAACTGTTCTTCCTCAGAGCCGAGCTAACAGATGGTGCGTTACAGAAGAGAAGACTGCAGCCCAGCCAGGCCAGTGTCTGCATTGTCCCATTGTCCTCTTCCAACCCTGAGAGGGTTAGCCTAGCCACCGGCTCCGTCCTTCTCCTTAAAGCCTTTGATGTCGTCTCCCTGTCAGCCCTTGAAGTTATTCTCTCTCGACTACTAAAGACTATCTATCAACTCACCACTCAGAGTTCTGAGGCATTGGAGAGAGCGATCAGTGGCTAAGAGGTCTTTCAGAGGACCTGGGTGGTTCCCAGCACTCACGTGATGGTTCACACCACCCCTATCTCCAGTTCCAGGGTAAATAACACGCTCTTCTGAACTCCATGGGACACCCAACACACATGTGATATACATATATACATGCAACCAAGACACTTCTATACATAAAATAAAAAAATAAAAAAGAGCTGGTCCAAAGATCTCAAGGATGTTCAGATGTCCTTTCACAGTTCTCAATGTGATAAATAGCCTCACAAAAAGCAACTTAGGGTAGAAAGGGTTTACTCAGCTTCTAATTCCCACTTAGAGTCCATCAATGAAAGGAAGACAAAGCAAGAACTCAAGTGTATATGTGTGCACGGAGGTGCGCTGTGTGCATTCAGGAGCCTGTGTGTGCTGGGAACTAAGCCTGTGTCTTCTGCAATAGCAACAAGTTCTGTTAACCCTGAGCCATCTCTCCAGCCCTCAACTTATATTTTAAAAAGAGAAGTAAAAAGACAAATACAGAAGAAACAGATAAATTCCTATACACAAATAAATTAACAAAATTAAAGATAATACAAAAAATGTAAACAGGTCCATAACATTCTGATGGGAGCCATAAGCCTAAGTGACCCTTGACACACATGCCGCCGTATTTGGGCTTCTCTCCTCTTTTCTTAGATCTAGGCCTTGCTTAAGTCTCCATAGCACAAATGTCCATTTGTGACATCAGATTAATGCTAGGTTCATAGAATGAGTTTCTATTTTATGGAACAGGTTGAGGAGTATCAGTGTAGCTGTTCTTTAAAGGCTCAGTCGTATTTTCCAGTAAATCCCCCCAATATGAGGTCTCCCTTCCTTCCTTCCTTCCTTCCTTCCTTCCTTCCTTCCTTCCTTCCTTCCTTCCTTCCTTTCTTTTTTTCTTTCTTTCTTTCTCATAAATACCAGAACCTCTTCTCAGAAATCAGGTAACTGAGATGCAGTTAAGCAAGAATAGATAGATAATCCCCATAGCAACATTCCCTGCTGGCTGAACAACCCATAATTAAAGTCCTCTCCCTACTTGCACCCCCCCCCTTGCCTTAAGAGGAAAATAAAATTTTTGTAGCTTGATCAGACGTCCTGTCTCGCTCTCATTCTTTGTGTCTCCTGTCCCTCTCATTCACCGGCCCTCCCTTCAGGTCCCAGTTGAAGACCCCGCTGGCTAGAGCAACATTCTATGAGACTGACAAACCAGAAAGAAAGAAAGAAAGAAAGAAAGAAAGAAAGAAAGAAAGAAAGAAAGAAAGAAAGAAAGAAAGAAAGAAAGAAAGAAAGAGGGAGGGAGGGAGGGAGGGAGGGAGGGAGGGAGGGAGGGAAGGAAGGAAGGAAGGAAGGAAAACCTCATACTGGGGGGATTTACTGGAAAATATGACTGAGCCTTTAAAGTACAGCTACACTGATACTCCTCAACCTGTTCCATAAAATAGAAACTCATTCTATGAACCTAGCATTAGTCTGATGTCACAAATGGACAAGGACAACAGAAAAAGCCCATAGCCCCATGTAATGGTTAATACTGATTATCAATCTGACAGGATGTGGAATTACCTAGGAACCAAGCCTCCAGGAACACCTCTGAGGAATTGTCTTGATCAGGTTAATTGAACTGGGAACACCCACCCCGAAATTTAGCAGCACCATTCCCTAGGCTTAGATCCTAGCTAGGCACAAATATCCATTGTTCTCTGCATCCTGTCTCTGGGTGCAATGTGACTAGCTGCTTCAAGATGATGTTGATAAGAACTGAGGTCCGGTATAGTGGCTAATGCCTACCATCTTAGAATTTGGGAGACTAAGGCAAGAGGATTGCCACAAGTTCAAGGACAGCCTGGGTTTTTTTTAAACATTTATTTTAATTATATGTATCTGTGTGTGGAGGGTATATGTGCATGAGTCCAGATACCTGAGGAGGTCAGAGGTGTTGGATTCCCCTGGAGTTGGAGTTACATGGATGTAAGCCATCGTGTGTGAATGCTGGGATTCTCTACAAGAGCAGTATTATGGCCAAATTGCAGGGACCCCTGAAAGACCATAGAGATCAAACTCGTATGCAAAAGAGCCTTTATTCAAGCTCAAGCTTGGGCTCTCTGTCTGTCCTGCACAGTGGTGAGAGCCAAGAGCTCTGAGCCTGGTTGGGGTAGGGTTTTTATCATAGCAGAAGTTGGGGTGAGGGGATTTCCAGGGTTCAGGACCCTGATTGGCCGACATTTGTCTAGGGGTATCTTGGCAAAAGGGGATAGGTGTGTGCTGGGCTAAGGGACATTTGGTGACCTTATCTGTAATGGTCAGAAATGTTTGGAATGTCAGGTACTTTCCCCTTAGGCGGGAATGTTAGGTATTTTCCCCTTGAATGCCGATTGGCCTGTTCCAGGATGGTGCCAGTTTATGGCTTTTCCTGGAACCAGGTGTTGCCTGGAATCAAAACTTAGGCCTCTTCTCTGACTGGTTTCAATTGAACCTGTCATGGCAGCAGTACACACTCTTAATTGCTAATCTGTCCCTCCAGCCCTTGGTCTATTAGTTTGAGACCAGCCTATGCTCTATGAGATCCTATCTCAAATAAAAACAAAGACAAATTACATCTGCTATCACTTACACAGCCCCAGCTACTCTGTCATTGCATTATAAAGAGACTAAGATTGCTGATAGGAGAATACCGGGGTGTCTTTGGGAGTGACAGAGCCTTTCTTGACTCCTGGTAAGCTTGGCTTGGGGGACTAGGGTCTCGAAAGGAACAGCCACCAAAGCTGCCCCAAGCCAGTGGCTTTTGAGTTCTTGTCTTGAGAATCTGAAGAATGAAATTCAGAGGCCAAAAGAAAATGAGTTTTAGAAAGAATTGTCCTGTCCTAGGGAACTTGAAGGCAGTGCGGCTGTAGAGAGGAGGGCTTCCTGGAAGAGGCACTATTGAGCCTCACTGTTTTGAGTTGATAAGGCTTTACTGGGTGGAGGAAGCAGAGGCTGTGCACTGGTGAGACCTGTTCCTATCAGATGTCACAGGACCTCTTTGGATAGAGGTACTCTTTTAGGTGAATGAGATAAGGAAAACTTCCCATCTTAGGCCAAGGCAGAATCAAAGATATCTTAGCTTAAACACTTCTGGCATCTCTGGCCTCTGGCAAGGACTGGGCTACAGGTAGCCCCAAGGACATTTCTGGCTTTAAGCCAAGAAAAGAAGTTTTTTTTTTTTTTTTTTTTTTTTTTTTTTGCTTTATTATTTTTATTTTTAAAGAAATTTATTACATTTTTTCCCTTTTGTTGAAAATAGATTTTCTTTCTCCTATAAAATATCATGATTACAGTTGGGTTCCTCTCCTACCCCTCCCATTTCCTCCCCATCCTTCAGGCTCCACCCCCTTTCTTTGAAGTATCTTTTTATCCTAGACCTGGCAGCTTCTATCTCCTGTTTCCATCACTGTGATGGGAAAGGTCTCAAGGAAGAATTGTCTAGATTAGGGTGGCCTGTGGGCATGTCTGTTGGGGACAGTCTTGATGATATTCATTGATGTGGGAGGATACAGCCCAAAGGTGGGCTGCACCATTTCCTGGAGTTGCGTTCTGGACTGTATATAAAAGAGGAAATGTGTTGAACATGAGTAAGCCTGCATGGTTCATTTCTCGCTCCTCTCCACCAGGGACATGATGATTTATTTAAAGTTATTTAAAGTTCCTGCCACCTTGACTTCATGCCATGATGGGCTAGAACCTAGACTTGTGAACTAAACTAAACCCTTTCTCCCTGTTACCTTTCTATTTTGTTTTGTTTCAGTTTTCCAGGCAGAGTTTCTTTGTGTAGACCAGGCTGGCCTAGAACTCACAGAGATCTGCCTGCCTCTGCCTTGCCCATTCCTGTTATTTTTTTTTTTTTTGTCAGGACAGTCTATCACAACAACAGAAGTGAAACTGGGAGAGAAATCATATAACCGTAATACTCCATAACCTAAATAGGGACTTTGTTGGTTTGGCATACTAGCTGTCCAATTAATCTGTCAAAGCTGGGAAAAGACATAAAATGCTTGTGTCAGAAATGAAGGACTATCTACAATGGCAATAACTCCAACCAGAGCACCAACATTTTTTTCTTTCTTTCTTTCTTTTTTTTTTTGGTTTTTGGTTTTTCAAGACAGGGTTTCTCTGTGTAGCTTTGCACCTTTCCTGGAACTCGCTTTGGAGACCAGGCTGGCCTCGAACTCACAGAGATTCGCCTGCCTCTGCCTCTGGAGTGCTGGGATTAAAGGCGTGCGCCACCACCGCCCGGCCCATTTTTTTTCTTTTTAAAACAAATATTTATTGACTATTGGAATCAGAGTGAGCTCATTTTCTCCTTTTTTATACGTTCTAAGAAATGGTATATAGCCTTTAGGCAGTCTTCATATATCAATTAAGGTCATCAGGACCATCCCCCACAGACATACCCAAAGGCCAACTGTTGGAAGAGCCTGCTGCTTAAGGTTGCAGTCTACCATGTCATGGAAGACTCCCTTCCTTCAGCAGGGGCTTCCTACTCTCCGCCTGACCTTATTTAGAAGCAGTCCCTAAGCTTAGATGCCTGACTTATCAAGTGTGACCTTTGACACAGTTTGTTATTTATATGTCATCATTATTCATTGGGCAGGAGAAAACACGAGGTACAACAGAACCCACTATAAGAGTTTTTATTGGGGAAGGGAAAGGGTGGAGGTGGATAGGCCTACTGAAAAGAAAGGTGCATGTTGCATGAATCTTAAAGAGTCTTGTTAATAAAATCAAACCTGAGGCCAGTTATTGGGGTGAATGCTGGAAGATCAGAGAAGCAGAACAAGCCACAGCAATCTCACCTCAACAATTCCTCAGCTGATCCTGTTTCCTCAGACTGCAAGCTTCTGAGTCCTCATCCAAATGGCTCTCAGCTGAACTGTTGTTCAAAAGCCTAAAAGCTTAACCAGCCAAATGCTTCTAGTTCCTGGTTTTCATGCCTTATATACCTTTCTGCTTTCTGACATCACTCCCTGGGATTAAAGGCTCACTTTCTGGGATTAAAGGCGTGAGTCACCATGCTTGGCTGTATCCTTGAACACACAGAGATGAAGATGGATTTCTGCCTCTGGAATGCTAGGAGTAAAGGCGTGTGCTACCACTGCATAACTTCTATGTTTAATATTGTGGCTGTTCTCTTTTCTGACCCCAGATAAGTTTATTAGAGTGCACAATATTTTGGGGAACACAATACCACTACATTTCCCCTTTTTTTGTCTAAAATGTAAAAAAAGCTTATAACTAATACAAGAAAAAACTATCCAATAAGTACATACAATATACACAGTCAAGAATTA
The DNA here is from genome assembly GCF_004664715.2 of Peromyscus leucopus. NCBI lineage: Eukaryota > Metazoa > Chordata > Mammalia > Rodentia > Cricetidae > Peromyscus > Peromyscus leucopus. The sequence continues at coordinate 50,299,444 of NC_051065.1, read as the reverse complement.
CTGCTGTGGGATGGTCTGTATGTCAAATTGCTCTGATTGGTCAATAAATAAAACACTGGTTGGCCAGTGACCAGGCAGGAAGTAGGTGGGACAAGGAGAGAGGAGAATTCTGGGAAGTGGAAGGCTGACACGGAGAGACACTGCAGCCACCGCCATGACCAGCAGTATGTGAAGATGCCGTAAGCCACCAGCTACGTGGCAAGGTATAGATTTATGGAAATGGATTAATTTAAGCTATAAGAACAGTTAGCAAGAAACCTGCCACGGCCATACAGTTTGTATGCAATATAAGTCTCTGTGTTTACTTGGTTAGGTCTGAGCGGCTGTGGGACTGGCGGGTGACAAAGATTTGTCCTGACTGTGGGCAAGGAAGAAAAACTCAAGCTACAAATTACATTAATGATGTCTAGTCCATTAACATTTGACAGATTCAGATAAAAACTCCATTATATATATTAACAATGTCCAGTCTGGTAACATTTGATAAACTCAAAAAAAATATTTCATTACTTACCCTATTTAAAACAAGTAGTTCCTTTTTAAAAGTAGATTCAAAAATTGATCTTTTTATCTTATATCCATATTCTCTTTTTTTCTTTTCATAATAGATTCAGTAATCTACCTTTTGTCATTTTTTATATCTTCCCCTTTTTCTTTTTAGAGTAGATTCAATCATCTACCCATTTATTCTATTATTTTTTCATCTTTTATCTCAGAGTATATTCATTGATCTACCTCATATCTATATTCTCTTTTTTCTTTTTCCTTTTTTTTTTAAAAAACAAAACCTCTGAATCTAATCTCCATGTTCAGCTTTTTTCCTGGCCATTAACAATTAACAACTTGTAACCAACCATTGCAAACAATGACAATATCCAAAACTCATTAAACAACCAAAAAACTCCCATCCCACCTCTTGGGAATGTGGGTGTCGTTTTCTTAAAATTACTTCCTGCTTTCTGGGGGTGAAGACATCTTTAAGGAATCCTGAAAAGAAAATTTTTGGGTTAATTGTCAAGTCCTGTATCATTTGTCCAGTTTCTGCATAATGGGAAAGCTCAGGGCTTGTCACAAGTCCTTGTTAGAGTAATCTGTCAGGCTGGATCATCTCAGCTAGTCATCTCGAAATTGTCCTGAGCAGTTTGTAGTCCAAAGTCAATCTTTCCATGGTGTTAATCAGCTTAATGGCTTTACCATAGTCAATGTGGAATCATCATTGTGGGCACCTGTCATCTTTTTGAAGATTTCAAAGTCGCTGTTAGGTGTGGTCATGGTTCCCTGCAGACTCTTTTTTTTTTTTGTACCTCCTCTGTGGTTTGGAGCAATCACAGTCTGATAAATGTCTGTCTCTTGGAACCATGAACATTCTTCCCTAGAAGAGAAAATCTTGGCCGGGCGGTGGTGGTGCACGCCTTTAATCCCAGCACTTGGGAGGCAGAGCCAGGCGGATCTCTGTGAGTTCGAGGCCAGCCTGGGCTACCAAGTGAGTTCCAGGAAAGGAGCAAAGCTACACAGAGAAACCCTGTCTCGAAAAACCAAAAAAAAAAAAAAAAAAAAAAAAAAAAAAAAAAAAAAAAAAGAGAGAGAGAGAGAGAGAGAAAAAATCTTCACAGCAATTTCTCCCCACCATTTGTCTTGCCAAACTTTTCCAAACTGACCTTTGCCGGTACTTTCTTATAACATGATGGTCCTGGCAATTCTTCTCTGAACAAGCAGCAGAAACCCTTCATCCCAGGTAGCAGCATCACCGCAGTCACCAACACAATAAGAAGTAAGGTTCTTGTTTTTTTTAAAGAGAGAGAGAGAGAGAGAGAGAGAGAGAGAAAGACAATTACTAGTTTTAAATACTTTACATTGGATTGGATTGTTTTATATTGTATACAAATTATATATATTGAAATTGATATTGTTAGAAAATGCTATACATATATTTCTAATCTTGTTCAATTGTACTTATAACATTCATTTAACAATGTAATGCAATTTGCTGATCCTTGAATGTTATTATTACCAACTATTAGGATAAAAAGAAATGAAAGTTAGTAGTTAGACATTATAATAAAACTTGTAGTTTTATTAGGTATGTTTTCAAGATCAAGCAGATATATTTTAGATAGACAGGTCATCTTCAAACCCTTCAGAGATCTAAAGAATATGGCATTTAAAATATTTTAATAACTTAGAAATTTTGTCTTTTTTGTTATGACTATGAGACACGTCGGCTCCTGGAAGTACCAATCTACTTCAAAAAATATATGGGCATTGAAGAAACTGCATATGAAGTTAACTTTCATTGTGGCAAAAGTTAGCCACTGGACAACAAAGTATCCTCGAATCAACTGCTGACAAACAGGACATGAAACAAAGGACTACCGATTCTTACCAAAACAAGTGTGGTTGTGGCTTTAACAAAAGGCATCTTTTGAGGCCAGGACAATATGGCACCATCACTGAAGTAGCCTTGCTATCCAGAAAAGGTACAGTGCCCTTTTCTTCTAAGGCAGCTGTACAGGCAGTGGACTGATGGCTTCTGATGTGCAGTGGAACAGCAGCTGAAACAGTTATTCTTGAAGAGTAACTAAGCTCACATCTCTCAATAGTAGACTGGCATTTAATAGAGGGATGTGGAGAAGAAGGGGATGCTGAGGTGAAGCCATATATACACACAGCCAAAAAGAATGGACAGCTGAATTTAAAAAAAATCAACAATTTCCAGAATTTAAAATCCTGAATCATGACATGACACTAATGGAATTTAGGTGTTTCTGGTACATGGACTGCTCTCACCAAATGTGAGGTCGAACTGTTGACCTTGTGTACATCCTAGTTCCAAATGAGTCTGTCAGATACACTAAGCCTATAGGCTGAAGATGATGCCCCAACACTGCGGAGAAACCTCAGGTGACTGCCCAGGCAGCTGGCTGTTTTGTCAACTCACATTCCCCCCCCCCCCCCCCCCGGAAGCCGCTTGCGTACACTTCCTGTTTTTATTTTGTATTAGGTAATATTATTTCCTTCTTGGGTCTCTGAGGGAGTTGAAGATTAGTTAGTTATAGTTATAGTTTTCCTTGTTAAGAATTTCAGAAAAGAAACTCACTAAAGAGGTGTAAGTGTATAAATCTGAAAGACGTTATAAGATAGTTCTGTTAGTAATATAAATTAGGATAGAAAGTGAATCAGGTACATTTTGAACTTACCAAAATAGGATAGATAATGAAATTATTTTCTCTGAATTTGTCAAATGCAAATGGACTAGACATTGCCTAGGTATTTATTGCTTGTATATATGGTATATAGTTATTGTACTTTTGTATGTAGTTTTTCTTATATTAGTTATAACTTTTTTCCTTTTTATTAAAATAGAAAAGGGGAAATATGGTGATGTTTTATTTGTACTGAAATGTGATTTTATTTGTATGTTAATAAATAAAGTTGCCTGGGGGTCAGAGCTAATAGCAAGCCATAGTAGAAGCTGGATGGTGGTGGTGCATACCTTTAATCCAGATCACATGACAGACAGATCTCTGTGTGTTCAAGGATACAACCAGCATGGAGATACATGCCTTTAATCTCAATACCAACCATAGAAGACCTGGAGGTCTGTACAGACAGGCAGTGATGAGGAGGTCATGTGGTTGGGTTTACAACCAATGAGAAGGCAGAACAGAAAGTCAATAAAAAGACAGACCACAGGAGGTAGCTCTCTTTCTGAGGGGAAGGACAGCAGTGGCAGCGAAGGGTAAGAAAGGGTTTTTTGTATCAGCTCTCAGCTACTGCTCTGACCTCTTGGGCTTTCAACTCTGCATTTGTCTCTGTGTTTCTATTTTAATAAGACGGTTACAACTATAGGTACGGAGCAGGGGGCGAGAGGTAAAGAGCAAGGAGCAGGCAGAGCCTGCTTTTATAGGTCACCTGGCACAGGTGTGTATGGGCTTACATAGCTATGCCACGCATGAGCATAGATTCCGTGACCACACTGAGCAGAGTCAGAAGGCCCTGGAGTGACTAAGCATTTTGCCTGGCTGCTGACAGTGCATGCGACAGTCATGTGACTCCAGATGTGGCTAGAAATAACAACACAGTTCCCTGCAAATGCTCTCCCCACCGCCACCTGTATGATAATTAGTATTGTGCTCCCAACTGTATAATGGGACTGTGCTGCCAAATGTAAGATAAAGCACACCATGAGCACCTTTTAGGTGATGTCCCAGCTGCTGTCCCTGCCCTATATAGTCCCCTCACTCTGGAATAAAGTTGAACTGTCTCACTGAGGCTGACTCCCGGAAGGTTATTCCACTGTGCCCACTGTTAGCATTTAGGCATCTGTACTGACCTGCCCTTAGGGTCCTGACAGGATAGACCTCAGCTGTAGCCATTAAGAGCACCCCATGTGCACATTCTTTATAAAAGGCGGGCCTTGTACGCCTCCTGTCACTTTCTCTTTCTCTTCCTCCGCTCTGGTCCCCAGGGATTAATCTCTGTCCCCTTCTCTGCCCTTCTCTCCCCTCCCCTCAATAAACCTCCCAAGTGGGCCCTGTTGTATGGTTTGACTCCTTCAAGCCACTTCTAAAATACAACACCCACAGCCGGCCAGTCCCTGCCCACTGCCTCTGCTTCCTTAGTCCTCTAGCCTGGTGGCCAACAGACCACGAGGAAAAGGGAGACAGCCAACTAGATCCTGACCACCAACCCTCTTGTTCTTCAGGTTTCCTAAGGTGTCGCAGTGAGGTTCGGAGGATGTCTGCTGAGTTGTAAAGAGGAGCCTATTCAGAGGTTCTCAGAGTGCCCACAGGGAGTGGCACATCTCATCCAGACACTTACACTTGCACATAGTCTCTGGACCAACCCTAAATTCCCATACAATGTGACCCTAAGCTAAAAGTGAACTGCCTGACCATTTAACTGCTATATCTCTGCTTCTGTAAACGCTTGCTTTCTGTATACGTCACTGTGAGACCAAAATGAGAACAAAACACCTCCATCTTAGAAACAAGGCCTAAGCTTTCTCCGTTTTAGGTAGTATAGGCCTTGAGTTACTGGAACCAGTTGACCCAGATTCCAGGAATTAAAAAGTGCAAAGTACAGAGTATCCCAATCCTAGTCTCCATGGTGATTGCTTAACCACAGAAATGTCCCCACCTGAGGGCAGCCAATGAGGAACCATGACAGGCATCCAACCCCCCTTAGATGTAAGATAAAGATAAGGTTTCTGGAAAGTCCCTAGAAGCAAACCAATCAGAATTGTACCCATACTAGCACCCCTAACTGATGTAACCTTGTGGTTTTTGCCTTTAAAAACTGAGCTTGCAGAGAGGCGAGCACTTCCTCCAGCCTCTACTGTATTGGACAAAGTCCTCACCTAGGCTTGTATTGCTTTTGGATATCCCTAATTAAATCTTGCTTTTGCATTCCGGTGGTCTCTCTGGGGGTTACAATCTGGGCACAACATCACAACTGTGGCTTTTGTCCTAAAAGACTCAAATCAACTGGAGGTCTGGGCTGCTTCCCACTAATCTGCTTGGAACAGTCCCATTCAAGGTTAAACAGACTCCCTCTATCCAGGTGTGGTGGCACATGCACCTTTAATCCCAACACTTGGGAGGCAGAGACAGGCAGATCTCTGTGAGTTTGAGGCCAGCTTGGTCTACAGAGTGAGTTCCAGGACAGCCAGAGATGTTACACAGAGAAACCCTGTCTCAAAAAAATAAACAAACAAGACAGACTCCCTTTACCATGTCTTGGGAAGGGTGGGCAGAGACTCCCTTCTGTTGGAGGAATTTAGCAGAATCACTACTTGGGGTAGACATTAGAACAGACAGCTGTTTTTTAGAAGTACTTTGACCTTGAAGAGTCCTTGTGGAAAACTGATTATTTCCCATATCTGTAAAATAGTTTTGCTGAAGGAGCTTTGCAGCATCTTGTGACTTTGGTCACAAGATGCCTCAGGCTCTTATATTATTGTGCACTGTGCAGGTTACATAATAAAGGACTAGAGTCATGGAGGCATGTGATGCTCCCTTCAGTAAGTCATGTAAATTAAGATTAGGGATCTTGGCATGAGGAAATATTTTGTGTAAATTTCAATATGGATATTCGGGGTTCAGTGCATCAGAAGAGGCTGGACCTTCCTGATGCCACATAGGCCTTAAAATTTCATCTTAAAGTGCCTCCTTTCTTCAACCATCCCGCACTACATGGTACACCCCAACATCCTTCAATTTATTCAGGCCTCTCAGGAGTTTTTCTCTTCAGGTACCCCATAACAATAAGAGGAGCCAATATGAGTGACAGTGACCCAGGAACACAGATTTAGGTTATCTCAAATTCCATGTTCCAGCATGGCAGCAGTTTCAGTTTTTATACTAACAACAAAGAAAGTCATAAATCAACACACTTTTGAAATACATTGGTGGAAACAACAGGCAGGGAGGAACCCATTGCTAACGGCCTCAGATCCAATGGATCACATTCTTAGCTTTGGGTTTGAGGGAAGCTCATGGTCTGCTAAGTGAATACATCCCAAAAGGTTTTGCCTGATAGTCCCAAGGGTATTAGGTCCCAGGCATACAGCTGGGCAAGGAATGGCTGTTAAGGGGACTAAAGAGAAGCCAAGATAAATTGTAATTGGTCTCCGGACTTAGAAATCCAACCTCCTCACAATAATGAATTTTTCATCAGTTCATCAGTATTGTGGAAGGATCAGGTAAGGTGTGATCATTCACAAGGTGAGGGGGGTTCCTGCCTTTTCTGGAAAGAGTCAGAAATCTTTCAGGAACTTAGGGACTCGTAGTGTGACAGGGCAAGAAAATTCAAAGGTTCCTCCATATTGTCTTCTTGCTGAGGTCATTTCAAGTTTAACTAGAATTTGATCTCCTTGATGGAGAATTCCACGGAAAATTACCCAACTCTATTTTAGGAACTCAAGATCAGGACGTCCTATCTAAGTTACCTTGTTTGTGTGGAGGCTCCTACAGCTAACTGCTCATCCTAGCCTTTGTTAAACCACTGACTTTGATGAAGCCCCTTCTGCAGCTGCCAAGCACGGTGCCAGGCCGTCTCCACCAAGGCAACCCAGAGCGGAAGTCTCTTTGAAAAGGTAAGTCAGAGGCTAAGGATGTATCCCAGCTGGTAGACAGTTCACATAGCAGTCACAGCCCCTGGGTTCGAGCCTTACGGCTGCATAAACCCCACAGGTAATTGGAAGATCTTAAGTTCACAGTCATCCTTACTTGTATGGGTAGTTGGAGGGCAGGCTACCCTACATGAGACTCTGTCTAGAAGAAAAAAAAAAAAAAAAAGGAGGGGACACTCGCTATAGCACCCCGGTTGCAAGATGTGCAGAAATGTAAGGGCGTTTGGAGAACTGTCTCTTAACAACCCCTAATGGCACTTGATCTTTTTTTTTTTTTTTTTTTTTTTTTTTTTTTTTTGGTTTTTTCAGACAGGGTTTCTCTGTGTAGCTTTGCGCCTTTCCTGGAACTCGCTCTGTAGCCCAGGCTGGCCTCGAACTCACAGAGATTCGCCTGCCTCTGCCTCCCGAGTGCTGGGATTAAAGGCATGTGCCACCACCACCTGGCTGGCACTTGATCTTTTAGGGTCACATTTGCTTCATGCTCCCATAACCACAGATGAGTCCCTTTTCCCCCTGTAAGTTTCAAACAACTACGCCCAGGTTTTATTTCTTTCCTTCTGCTTGGCAACCTTAGAGCTGGCACTTGAGAGATATCTCCTGCCCACCCACTTGCCCCAGTGTCAACATAGAACTAAGTGCGTCCTTGTATTGCCAACCCAACAGACAAGTGGAGGCGCACAATGTCAACATGAATCACTAATTCTGCTTTAGGAAAAGAAGAGATTGCTTATTCTGAGCAAACCATGAGTGAACATGGCCCCAGAACACAGATTCATTACCCTGAATGACATGTCCCACCATGGAAGAAGATGCATGGGTTCTTTTTGTCACAGAACAAAGAAAATTCATGAATTGGTATATTTATTGAATACATTGGTGGGGTCATTGGGCAAATCTCTTTTTATCACATTCTACCTTTATGATTGATGGATGCAAGTGTATCATTTTCTAAGAGTTTTATCTAGTAACCATGAAAGTACTGTATCATAGCTGGGCGGTAGTGGTGCACACCTTTAATCCCAGCACTCAGGAGGCAGAGGCAGGTAGATCTCTGTGAGTTCGAAGCCAGCCTGGTCTACAGAGCAAGATCCAGGACAGGCACCAAAACGACACAGAGAAATCCTGTCTCGAAAAAACGAGAAAATAAAAAATAAAATAAAAAATAAAGAAAGAAAAGAAAATACTGTATCATGTATAGAGGTTGATAGTAGAGCTAAAGATAGCCCAAGGAAAAAATATTTTCTAGCAGATCTTGTTATATAGCCCAGGCTAGCCCTAAAATCATCTTGCCTCAGCTTCCAGAGTGCTAAGATTATAGGTGTGTTCCATGAAGCCCACCAGCCCAAGTCAATTTTGGCTCCTGCCTGCTATTCTGACCTCAGCCAAGGTCAAACAGTCAGCAGGATCTATGATATAAAGAGTTTAATGTAGACTAGTTCTTCTGAGAACTCCAGTCCACACCAAGTATGAGAACAGAGTTTGCTCAGGTCTCTGTGCACAAATTCCATGCCCTCAAAACAGCATCCAAGAAATCTAGGATTCAGAGTTTGTTTGTTTTAATTTATTGTTATTATTATTATTATTATTATTATTATTATTATTATTATTAAGGACAAGGATGGTTTTATTATTGTTTAGAAGAAAAACCTCAGGGCAGACAAGCTATAAACCATAGCAGCTGCTTGGAGGAGGTGAATGGAGGAAAGAAGGGAAAAGCCATGCCATTGAAACTGGCCTGGAAGGACATAATATAATGAATGTAATAGATCAATACAATTAATGTAATTAATGAATATCATAAATATAGTTATTGAATGAATACTGAAAATGTAATCAATGAATACCACAAATGTAATTAACATCGTGAGTGTAATGAATGAATATCATGAATGTAATTAATATCTTAAATGTCATTCATGCCACTGAATTGTGAACTTAAAAATGGTTACAATTGCAAATATTACGTTCATTTAAAAAAATAAGGTGGAATGTAATCACCATACATTGTACGTGTATATGAAATTGAAGACAGTGATGTTCTAAAATTAAAAAAAAAGAAAAAAAGAAAAACCAAAAAAAAGAAAGAAAAAGAAAAGAGAGAGAAAGAAGTAAAAGTTGTGCTTCTCTGAGTAATTCAGAAAATCAGGCAAAGACATTGGTAATCATCTGCTTAATTAAACAATTTGTTTTTATTTGATGTATAGATGACTAGTACCCAAGGAGGTCAAAAGAGGGCATCTCTGGAACTGGATTTACAGACAGTTGTGGGGCTCCATGAGGTGCTGGGAATCAAACCCAGGTCCTTTGTAGAAGTAGTAAATGTTCTAATCTGATTTTGTCAAGTACGAATAAACTAGATGTTGTAACTGTAATTCTTGCTTGATAACTATTTTGTTATTTGTAATTTTACTATGTAAGGTTAAAACCTTCCCTTTTAATTAGACAGAAAGGAGGAAATGCTGTGGGAGGACCCTTCTGTACGTTATGAATGTATGTTGCTCTCATTGGTTAATAATAAAAGCTGACTTGGCCTATAGCCAGGCAGAATAAGGCTGGGCAGGAAAGCCAAACAGAGATAGAAGAAGAGGATGGATGGAGTAAGGAGACACCAGCCAGCCGGTGAGCAAGCAGGATGTATGGAAAATGAGGTGACAAGCCATGAGCCACATGGCTAAACATAGATAAGAGTTATGGTTTAATTTAAGTGTAAGAGTTAGTTAGTCTCAAGCCTGAGCTAATAGCCAAACATTCAAGGCTCTACGTGATGATTTGTGAACTGGCTGAGGGACTGGGCAGAAGAGAGAAAAGCCTCCACTTATAGGTAATCTATCTCACTTAATCTGGAGTTTACTGTTTTCCAGACTGGCCACCCCAGGGAACTGCCAGTCTCTAAACCCATGCCCCTCCCTCAGTGCTGGGGTGACCTGACATGCTGCTTTGCCCAGATCCTCATGCCTGAACAGTATACACACACACACACACACACACACACACACACACACACACACACACACCCCACTGTGATTTTAACATGAAAATAATAATAGATTAAAACATGAAAATAATGAGTCTGAAACAAACCATTTGTTACAAGCGTGTTACTTAAAATCCAGTATGATGGTTAATCCAGTACTCTAGAGGCAGAGGTAAGAGAATCAAGAACACAAGGGCAACCTGGGCTACATAAGTGGATCTTGTCTCAAAAAAAAAAAAAAAGGATACACACACACACATTTGAATTGCTAGACAAAAAAGAACACAGGTTATTAGTCACATCTGCTACAAATTCCAGATGAGATTATGATAAGCGGAAAAAGGCTTTTTTTTTTTTTTTTTGCCGGTGTTATCTTCATGGTTCCAGGGATTCAGCAGAAACAGCTATGCTAGATCATCGTGACCCAGGAGACTGCAGTCTCATGTCTAATGTTTCTCTGAGCTAAAGAACTTTGTGACCTCACTTTTGTGTGACATTTAAATTCTTCCTTTGGATTTTGTGACTTTTTCTAGTAGCATTTTATTAGTTGCTCATATGTATACAACCTAAGTGCCACAGTGTGTTTAAAGCATCTTAGACACTCTCTCCCTACAATCACAATGTTCTTAAAAGTGTGTGTGTGTGTGTGTGTGTGTGTGTGTGTGTGTGTGTGTGAATATGTACATTAACTATGATACTGAGGTGTCAAAAGCTAGAGTATTCTAGACAGCATACCTAAATGCTAGGGATTGCTATTATAACAATTAGACTGCAAAGCTTGAGTGCAGCGTGCAAATGAGAGATCCAGCAGACGCAAGGGAAAGGGAAAAGGAAAAGGAATCAGGAACTGATTGCAAACAAAAACCATCGTCTGGAGGAAACAGGATAAGCCTGTCCAGACTCTGGAAAGGACAATGAGGAAGGAAAAGCAATTACCAGAACAGATGGGCGGAAGCTGAGCAACTCACAGTGGCAGAGCCATGTTTGAGAAAGCAAGTGGAGACGTGGGGGTTGGACAGAAGTCACGGTTATTCCCCATAGCTCCTGGGTCTGTAAGAACGCTCAGTGTAGCTGTTTAGGCATGCATGAGCTCATGTAAACATTCAAGATCCCTCCTAATCCTGGAGTTGTCTGTCACCTGGGACTCCTTGTTATACATATATTTACTGGATACTACCTTAATTCATTTTCTTCTTGCCAAAGTATCTAGAGTGCCTGAATTCCTGTGGAACCATGAACGTTTATGAAGTTAACTTTAAAGGATATTGGAACCAGGTCTGTCCTAGAAAATATGGGACAGATGGTTGTGGGGCACTAAAAACATGAACTGTTAGGCCTACAATCCAGAGTCTTATTGACTGCCATATTTTTTAAAAGCTTTGCAGAGAAAGACATATGCTATTGTTTCATATCTTTTCATATAACTAAATTCCTTCAAACATAAACGTTTTTTTTTTAAAAAAAAAAAAAAAAAACAACAATCACTCAGTAAATGACATACCTAATATTGAATAAAAATGCAAACCGTTATAGATGGGCTCTGTGTTTGCCAGCTGTCCATGGGATTATTATATATAATAAATTACACATTCTGGACTCTGCATTCCTCCAGAACTGCAAATGAAAGCGATCCTTGATTATTCATTAGCTATTGATATGTTAGAATTGTTCAGTATTTCAAAGCATTTGAGTACAAAGACTGACCCTGGTTTTAGTGGTTTATTCATATAATTGCTTTAGCAAAAACAGCACATCACTCCCTTTCATGTTCATCGAAATGCTACATTTTTGAGCTGGAAAAAAGCTCATTTTATCAAAGTAAATTAAAAAAACAAAAAACAAAAAAAATTAACATTAGGTAGTTGCCCAAAAGGTTTTTCCTTCCTTCTGTCCTTTCTTTCTTTTCTCTTTTCTTCTTCTTTTTTTTAGACAGGGTCTCGCTATGTTGCTCTACCTGGACTTAACCCCCTGCAATGCTCCTGCCTCTGCAGATCAAAGTTGCTCATCATAGTCTCAAATACCTGTATCACAGTTTCTTTGGGAAGCAATTCCTATTCAGATTCTTTGATTATCATTATTTTGTTATTACTACAATTGTTATTACTGGAGAGAACATGCTTGCCACTGTTGGCTTCTTGTATGAAGGTCGGAGAACAACATTGAGGATTTGGTTCTAACCTCCCCCTTGTTGAGGCTCGGCCTCTCTTGTTTCTGTGTGGCTGTGTTCTCATGCTCACTGCCCTGTGACTCTCCAGGAGATCCTCCTGTCTGCACCTCCCACCTGGCTTCAGGAGTACTGGGGTTACAGGTGCTTGCCACTGCATCCAGCTTGTTTTGTGAGTTTTTGGTATGAATATTGGTGGTCGCAATCACTTTTATATGCTAAACTACGCCGTTAGGTCCCTTTACACCCCCCCCCCTTTTTTTTTTTGAGACAGGGTTTCTGTGTAGCTTTACACCTTTCCTGGAAGTCATTCTGTAGCCCAGGCTGCCCTTGAACTCACAGAGATCTGCCTGGCTCTGCCTCCTGAGTGCTGGGATTAAAGGCTACCCATTTTTAAATCCAGTAATGCAGTTCTTTCTTTCTTTTTTCTTTTTGTTGTTATTGAATTATAAGAGCTCCTTTTGTGTACATTTGTGTGCCTGTACACGTCCTGTACACATGCGGTTTGTGTGCCCCTCTGTCGTGCATCAGATGCATGGTTTGCAAGTGTTTTCTTCCATTCTGTTGTTGCCTCTCATTTTGTTTCCTTTGCTGAGCCTTTTAGCTCGGTGTAATCCTTCTTACCTATTTTCACATTGGTTCCCTGAGCTCCTGGCATCACGTGCAGAAATTCACCAGTGTAAATACTAAGAAGCATGGTCTCCAAGTCCTAGTCACTGTTCTACTGCTATGAAGAGACAGCATGACCAAGGCAGCTCTTATCAATGAAACCATTTAATTGGGGCTTTGCTACAGTTTCAGAGGTTTAGTTCATCACTGTCATGGCAGGGAGCATGGGGGCATGCAGGCAGTTACTGGAGCAGTAGCTGAGATCCATAAGCAGAGAGAACTGTTTGGGGTTTGCCATGAGCTTTTGAAGCTGAAAATCCACCCTCAGTGGCACACTTCCTCCAACAAGGCCACACCTCCTTATCTTTTTAATCCTTTCAAATAGTGCCACTCCCTGATGACTTAGCATTCAAATATATGGTCTATGAGGACCATTTTTATTCAAACCACTACTCATTACATTGTTTTCTAAGGAGTTACACAGTTGTAGGTCTATGTCTAAGACGTTGACCCATTCTGAGTTGATTCTTTTTTTTAATTTATTATTTTATGTGTATGAGTATTTTGCCTGCATGTATGTCTAAGCACCATGTTGTGCCTGATGCCTGAAGATGCCAAAAGAGGGCATTGAATCTCCCAGAACCAGAGGTATAGACAGCTGTAAGCCACCATGTGAGTACTGGGAATTGAACCCAAGTCCTCTGGAAAAGCAGCCAGTGCTCTTAACTACTGAGCCATCGCTCCGGCCCTTGATTGGTTTTGTGCAGAGTATAAAATAAAGATCCACTTGCCTTCTGCTTGCATTTTACTTGTGATGCTTTAACTTTTCTTGTGATCCTGATTTTTGTATTTTTCTTTTTTCTTTTACTTCACTTTGTTTTTTCAATAGGATCTTGCCAGACTCACTCAGGAATCACTATGTAACCAAAGCTGGCCTCAAATTTGAGGATATCCTGCCTCAGGCTTCCTAGTCTTGAGGATATGCCTGGTTTCTAGTATATTTTTTATTTACATTACATAGAGAATAACTTTCATTTCGAGTCCATTTGATATATATTATGAGTGTTTTATACTAGTTGAAAAATTGCACTTATCAGGTCATATTAAATATTTATACATTTTTCTTCCTTTCTTCTTTCCAAATATTTATTTATTATTATAGCCTTCCAAGTCTAAGGTTCTAAGTTATTTTTTAGTCTTTCAGTATTCTCTTTTTAAATTTTGACCTAAAATCATAGCATCTTTGATAAAACTTTTAATTTTCATCAATTGGCCAGAAAACTTTGGCAAGCTATATGTAATTTTTTTCAACTATTTGTTTATTTTTGTATTTTTTAAAAATGAGACATAATTGCACATGTCTCTAATCCCAACTATGGGGAGATGGAAACAGTAGAATCAGTAGTTCAAGCTCATCCATGGCTACATACAGAACTTGAGGCCAGCCTGGGTGTGGTGATTTGAAAGAAAATGGCCCCCAAAGGGATTGGCATTTCTGGGAGGTATGGCCTTGTTGGAGTAGGTGTGGCTTTCTTGGAGGAAATGTGTCACTGTGGAGCTGGGCTTTAAGGTCTCATGTGTGCCCAAGCCACTGCTAGTGTCTCCGACCGCTTCCTGTTGCCTGCAAGTTGTAGAACTCTCAGCTACCTTTCCAGGGCCATGTCTGTCTGCACGCCACCATGTCCCACCATGATGATAATGGACTGAACCTCTGTAAGCTGCCACCTTGTTAAATGTTTTCCTGTATAAGAGTTGCTGCGGCCATGGTGTCTCTTCACAGCAATAGAAACCCTAACTAGGACACCGGGTTACAAGAGACCTTGTTTCTAAAAGTAGAACAAAATCACCAGCATTTCCATCTGTACCCCAGTGTGGCCTAAAACCCGTTACATAGCCCAGCCTTTCCTGAAACACAGGGTACTCCACCTGCCTCAGTTTGCAGAGTGCTAGGATTACAGGTGTGAGCCACCATGGCCAGCTCTGCTATGTTGTTGATGTGACAGGGTCTAATTTTGCAGCCCCAATGGGACTTGAATTTATGATAGCCCTGTCCCAGCCTTCTATGTGCTGGGTTTATATCACCCACCATGTTGGCTCACTATATTTGTAAGTATACAATTCAGCTATTTACACAAAAAAGTCCATGCAACATAATAATGACAACGATATCATTTATGGGCTCCCTGTGTGCTGGGTATCTATTTCATTCTCTGTGATGAGGCTGAGAAATGACAGAACTGGGCAGCTTTCTGCCGATTCCAAAGCCTGTCAAGTTTTTTCCTAAGTGTGTATGTGTCTGAATTTAAAACTCGTGTTAGGTACCAGCAAGATGGTTTAGCAGGTGAAGGTGTCTGCCACCAAGCCTGATAAGCTGAGTTCAGTTTGAGTTCAATCTCCAAGACCTACATAGTGGAATAAGAGAACTGACTCCTGCACGTCATCCTTTGACATCCACATGTGTGTGCCTATACACATACACACACGATAATATATTTTTAATATAATTTTTAAACCTTGTATTAATATGTTCACATAGTTAAGAAATCAAATAGAAAATGCAAAATTTTTTCAACATAGGTAAAAAACAGAAAAATATGTTGGTTTTAACTCTGTGAAAATTTATTTATTTTATTTTTTTATTTTATGTGCATTGGTGTTTTTGCTTATATATGTGTCTGTGGGAAGGTGTCAGAACTCTTGGAGTTGCAATTACAGACAGTGCTGAGCTGCCATGTGGGTACTGGGAATTGAACCCAGGTCCTCTGGAAGAGCAGCCAGTGCTCTTAACTGCTGTGCAGCCTCTCTAGCCCCTGGTTTTTAACTCTAAGGCTTTTAAAATAAGATGCCAAAAGCAAAACACAAATGATGGTTTATTGATTAATGTCACTACACTAAAATCATAGGGTTGGTGATATAGCTCAGCAGATAAAGATGCCAATTGCCAAGCCTGACAACCTGAATTTGATCCCTAGAACCTACATGGTAGAAGGGGAGAGCTGACTTCTGAAGACTGTCCTTGGACTTCCTCATGTGCATGTGCAATGGCATGCATGTGCATGCACTCCAGTGCTAGCATGAAAGTGCACACACATACACACACACACACAGAGAGAGAGAGAGAGAGAGAGAGAGAGAGAGAGAGAGAGAGAGAGAGAGAGAGAGAGAGAGAGAATGATCCAGTATTCAGAGCAGACGGGAATATTACTGCAAGTTCAAGGGCAGCTTGGTCTCACAGAGAACTCCAGGCCAGCCAGGGCTTCATAGCAAGACCCTGTTTAGGGAGTGTGAGGGGAATAGAGAAAATACTTGCAATGCTAACAGGCAAAGGATTATAAGACAGAACATGTACTCATTTGTTTATATATAACATGGTTATATATCTAGCTTGGAGAACAGCCCCTATAGGTTCATATGTTTGAATGCTTAGTCCCCAGCTGGTAGAATTGTTTGGGAAGGATTAAGAGGTGCAGTCTTGTTGGAGACCTTTCAAAAGCCCAAATCATTCCAAGTTAGCTTTCTCTGCCTAGTGCTTACAGATAAAGATGCAAGCTCTCAGCTACTTCTCCAGCACCATGCCTGCCTGCCTGCTGTCATGCTCCACCACAATGGCCATGGACTCTAATCCTCTGGAACTATGAGCTCCAAATTAAATGTTTTACTTTATAAGTTGCCTTGGTCATGATGTTTTACCATGACAATCGAAAAGTAATTAAGATATATAATATATGTAAATTCCTATTATATCAATAAGAAAAAGACTAACAATTTAATAGAAAAGTAAACTAATTATAAGAATTAAATTAGTTAATAAATTAATAAATAGTCAATAAACATATGAAAGGATGCTAACTCTTGTTGGTAATTGGGTAAATAAATATTGAAGTAAGAATGACATACCACTTTTTCCCCCACCTTCTCATGTTTATCAGGGTAGCCTCAAGCTTACTACATAGCCAAAAATGACAAGTATGGGGAAAGGGGACCCTTTATCACTGTTGTGTTACAGGGAGCCCACCAGACACAGCCACTCAGACACAGCGTATAGCCAACTGAAAATCTTTTATTCCAACTGGCTAGGCTTTGTAGCTAGAGTTTTCCTGCCTTGCCCACAGTCAGGACAAATCATTGTCACCTGCCAGTCCCACAGCCGCTCAGACCCAACCAAGTAAACACAGAGACTTATATTGCTTCCAAACTGTATGGCTGTGGCAGGCTTCTTGCTAACTGTTCTTGTAGCTTAAATTAATCCATTTCCATAAATCTATACCTTGCCACGTGGCTGGTGGCTTACCGGTGTCTTCACATGCTGCTGGTCATGGCGGCAGCTGGCAGTGTCTCTCTGCTTCAGCCTTCCGCTTCCCAGAATTCTCCTCTCTCCTTGTCCCACCTACTTCCCGCCTGGCTACTGGCCAATCAGTGTTTTATTTATTGACCAATCAGAGCAATTTGACATACAGACCATCCCACAGCACACAGCTACTCAGACACAGCGTATAGCCAACTGAAAATCTTTTATTCCAACTGGCTAGGGCTACACTTGGGTATTCAGGCCTATGTGTAGCTCCAATTGTCCAGAGCATGGGACTTTTGAAGGCAGAAACCATGTCCTTGGATCTTACTCAGCAGCTACAGGGGGTATTTTGAGTAAGCAAGCAATCTGACAGAAGCTAAGATAAGCAGCTAGTTGGAGAGGAGATTTGCACAAGTAGCAGTTTAGCAGAAGCTAAGATAGACAGCTGGGGCGTCTTGACCTTGGGTTCCTAGAACGGAGTTGGGTGATTTTCCATGGGATTCTCCATCAAAGGGATCAAGTTCTAGTTAAACCTGAAATGGCCTCAGCTAGAATACAAGACGGAGGAGCCTCTGCCCTGTCTTGGCCTATCACAGCTGGTAGGAGCGTAAACTAGGACAGCCACTAGTGAAATCATGCAAGAACTTCTCAAAAACCTAAAGTTAGAAGTAGTATATGTCTTAGTAACACCACTTCTGGGTACACACAAAGGGACCCATATCCTACTACAGAAATACTTGCATATGTAGGTTTACCACTGTTCTTTTCATAAGAGCAAAAAAAAAAAAATCAGCTTGGGTGTCCATCAACTGAGGGAGGGATAATGGAAATGCACAGTGGAATTTTTTCAGTCACAAAGAAAAACAAAACTATGCAATGTACAGAACAATGGGTGGAACTGGAAAACATTAATGGTGGTAACTGGGCTCAGAGAGATAGATACCATATGTTCACTCCCATATGCAGATCCTAGCCTCTAACTGTTATATCTGTGCCTCTAAGTAGGAGCAAATATGGATAAAGCCCAGGAAACTAAAGGGGGCCTACAAGACAGAAAAAAAATGTTTTAGGAGAGGTGGGTACAAAGGACAACAGAAGAAAGTGGAATGGGGGACAGCGGGAAGAAGGAAACAGTGAGGAATGGGGTGCCAACAGATGAGGAAGTGGGGGAAGATCAACCAGAAATGAAATGCACTTGATAATACAAGCTAGCTGGGCATGGTGGCACACACCTGGAACCCTAGCACTTGGAGATGGAGGCAGGAAGGTCAGGAGTTGAAGCTCAGCTTGGGGCTACATGAAATTTTGTCAAAAAATCGGGGGAGGGGGAGGGGGGAGGAAACATGCTCTTCTGTGAGCTGATTTATGTAGCAGTAACATCGGCGCAACCACCACCCATTCACCGTGTCCAAGCAAGGGGCTGTGGATTGAAAAACAGAGACAAGAGACAGCAGGTCATTCGTCTCAGCAGAATGCCGAATGCCGTTTATAGAAAGAGAGAGGAAACCTTAAATACAGGCTTACAGCACAATGGGAGAACCCTGGAGGGCAGAAGTTCACTACTGATGTTTACAATCTTGCATCTAAGCTGTTAATGCCCAATATGCAGGATACACAAACAAGGAACTTCCCTTAAGCATTCAGGAAGGTGGAAACCAGCAGGGAATAAGCACAGGGAGGACATCAAGGTCAAGGTCAGCAAGCAAGGCAACAGCTACCCAAAACGGGGGACAGGACCCTACAGATTAAAAAAAAAAAAGTTAACGAACTTTTAAGAGATATACCGCTTTTCAACAAGCATACTTATAAAGATGAGAATGTTTTGTTGTTCCCATAATGGTGGGATTATCTTTTTTTTTTTTTAAGGAGTATTCTACACAGCTGGGGAGACTGCAGTCAGCAAAACTGCTTTGAGTTCGATTTAGCAATATCTAAGAATTTTAGAAATTCATCTACCTCATGACCAAGCAGTTCTATTTGCATGTGCCTATGCTGAACACCCACTAATGCATGTATGCAGGAAAACGGAGGCAGCAGCGTGCATAGCATCATTTTATAATGAAACCTGAAGAATGCCCTGAGGAGGAGTACCTGCACACACTGTAGCATATTATGCAATATGCTGCAGCATTTGAAGCAGAACTAGATGTGTATTATATTGGGCAAATTGAGTGTCACTAAACTGGGATATGAAATTCTCCAAAATATAACACTTTGGGGGGGGGGTTTGCCATGATGCCACAATGGAAAATTTCACACCTGACTGCCTGTGACAGGCTTTGGTGAAAGCATGGGCACACCAAACTACTGCCTAAAAGATATCCTCTGGCTGGGCGTCAGTGGCGCATGCCTTTAATCCCAGCACAAGGGAGGCAGAGCCAGGCAGATCTCTGTGAGTTCGAGGCCAGCCTGGGCTACAGAGCGAGATCCAGGACAGGCTCCAAAACTACACAGAGAAACCCTGTCTTGAAAAAACAAACAAACAAACAAAAATCCTCAGGCCAGCTGTAGTGGCACATTTCTTTAATCCCAGCACTCAAGAGGCAGAGGCAGGAGGATCTCTGTGAGTTTGAGGCCAGCTTGCTCTACACAGTGAGTTCCAGGACAGCCACAGTTACATGGTTAGATCCCATCTCAAAAAAAAAAAAAAACAAAATGAACACCTTCAGGATATGTGTGTAAGGTATATGATATGAAATTTTGTGCTTGGGTGTGGGCCTTCTCTCTCATATATCTTATTATTTAAACATAAATATTTAAAAATCTGAGATCTGAAACATTTCTGGTTTTAAGCAGTTTGGACACAGAATAACCAATCCTTTCTGTGGGGGCTGCTCTCAAACTTACTCAGCTTAGCCCTAGTTTGTATCTGCTGCTCACACTCAGAAGTATACTATAAGGCGAGGGGGCTGAAAAGATGGCTTAGCAGTTAAGAGGACTAGCTGTTCTTTTAAAGGCTTGGTTTCCAGCACCCACATGATGCCTCACAACCATCTGAAACTCCAGTTCCAGGGTATCTGTTGCCCTCTTCTGACCTCGCTAGGCATCAGGAATGCACATGGTACACGTATATACATGCAAACAAAAATACTCATACACATAAAAAAATGAATCTTTTTTTTTTAAGTTTAGATAGGCAGTGGTGGTGCACACCTTTATCACCAGCACTCAGGAGGCAGAGGCAGGCAGATCTCTGTGAATTCAAGGCCAGCCTGGGCTACAGAGTGAGTTCCAGGACAGTCAGGGCTATACAGTGAAACCCTGTCTTGAACAAACAAACAGAACAAAAAAGAAAAAAACAAAAAAATTTAGAATTATGGAGCTGAAGAAATGACTCAGCAGTTAAGAGCACTCGCTGTAATGGGCAAATTTTAAAAACTCTTCCCACCCTCAACCAATGCTCTTTATAAATCTAACTAAAAGCACCAGTAATACTCATATAACAAATAGAATGCTCTTTTGTTTTGAAAATTTCATCATGAGATTAATGTGTCCATTATTTTAAAATTCAGCATCACTCAAAGTCTTGGAGCATGGACAAAATATAGACACATCCTTTGCTAGAGCAGAGTACAAATGTACTGTCATTCATTTCCCAGGACAGTCCCATTGCCATCTGAAACTTCTTGTCTGACTTCCCACCAGAATCATCTAATCCTTTTGCCACATTAGAGGGATTTGTAAAATTCTTCCTACTACAATAGCTCAGTGGCACATCCCTTCAATCCTGCACTAAGGAGGCAGAGTCAGGTGGATCTGTAGGAGTTAAAGGCTAGTCTGGTCTACATAGTGAATTCAGGCCAACCAGGACTATGTAGTAAGACTGTCTCAAAAAAAGGGGGTAGGGATGGGGGTGGGAGACGATGTCACTAGGTTACAGTGTGAACTATGAAATTAAAGCATTCAATTGGGCCCAGAGCAAAGCACTTGTTTAGCATGCACAAGGCTCTATATTCCATTCCTGAAAAAGCAGGAAAAACCAACAGCATTCCATTGTGATTAAAATATGTACAAAACTGGGGGGAAATGGAATCATGACCTGTAGTGGTTGAAATGAGTATGTGCCCTGTAGATTCAGGCATTTACCTAATCCCCAGTTTGTAGTTGGAATTTTCTTTGGGCTACCAACCAGCTCCCAAATAAAGACATGGAGACTAATTATTAATTATGAATGCTGGTCTTAGTGTAGGCTTTCCCACTAGTTCTTTTAATTCAATTTAACCTGTTTCTCTTCATCTACATTTTGCCTTGAGACTTTTTACCTTTCTTTCATTCTGCATGTCCTATTTCCTGCTTCCTCCATGTCTGGCTGGCTGACCTTTGGCATCTCCCTGGCATCTGTTTCTTTCTTGAGCCAAATTCCTCCTCCTCTTTACTCTCCCTGCCTGGAAGTCTTGCCTATACCTCCTACCTTGCTATTGGCCATTCAGCTTTTTATTACACCAATCAAGAACCTTAGGCAGACAATGTAAAACAGCAACACATCTATACATAGTTAAACAAACATTCTGCAACACAAACAAATGCAACGTCGGGGCTGGAGAGATGGCTCAGAGGTTAAGAGCACTGGCTGCTCTTCCAGAGGTCCTGAGTTCAATTCCCAGCAACCACATGGTGGCTCACAACCACCTGTATTGAGATCTGGTGCCCTCTTCTGGCCTGCAGTCATACATGCTGTATACACAATAAATAAATAAATCTTTAAAAAAAAATGCAACACATCTTTGCCTAGTTAAACAAATATTCCACATTTCCCCATTTTTGTCTAAATAAAAAGAAAAGTTTTAGCTTTAACATAGTAAGACTATATACAATAAGAACAATTATCATGTAAGAATTACATTTACAATATCCAGTCCATTTGCATTTGGCATATTCAGAGAAAATACTCCACCAATCTTACCCTGCTAAGTCCAAAGTTGTGTACCTATTTTACTTTCTTTTAAAGTTTTTTTAAAAATATTTATTTATTTTATGTGCATTGGTGTTTGGCCTGCATTCATTTTCTGTGTGAGGGTGTCAGATCCCCTGGAACTGGAGTTTCAGACAGTTGTGAGCTGCCTTGTGGGTGCTGGAACCCAGGTCCTTTGAAAGGATAACAAGAGCTCTTAACCACTGAGCCATCTCTCCAGTTCCATAATTTACTTTCTATACTAACTTGTATTACCAACCCAAAATTATCTTTTTAGACCTCAAAACATTTTCTTAGATAAACAATTTAAGCTTTTATGTTTCTTTTCTTTTCTTTTTTCTTTTGTTTGTTTGTTTGTTTGTTTGTTTGTTTTTCGAGACAGGGTTTCTCCTTGTTGCTTTGGTGCCTTTCCTGGAACTCACTTGGTAGCCCAGGCTGGCCTCACAGAGATCTGCCTGGCTCTGCCTCCCAAGTGCTGGGATTAAAGGCGTGCGCCACCACTGCCCAGCGCTTTTATGTTTCTTAACCTTATAAACTTTGCATTTCTTATGTAAGTTTCTTTTCTGAATTTGGTAACAAGGAAAATTATAACTATAACTATTATGTCTTTACCTCTGTCAGAGACTCAAGAAGGATACAATATTACTTGAGTACACAGGAAGTTTAGAGCAAACAACTTCCAAAACTATAGAAATGACAAAGACATCTGGAAGCCTGGACAATCACCCAAGTTTCCTCTGCAATGTTGGGGCATCCATCGTCATCCTACAAGCCTAGAATATTTGACATACTTTTCTGTGAAGCAGGAATTTTGAAGGACTGCCCCACCTTGTCTTGGCAAAATTTGGAAGTCTTTTTTCCGTTGTGTTCTGCTTGTCCAGTTTGTATAATATACTGTCAGTATTCAAGGCAAGGGCAGTTTCTTGCCACAATGAAGGTAAACTCCAGATGGAAGCTCTTCAACGTCCATCATCCTTTTATAAAGTAGATTGGTGCAACAAGGAGCAGACATGACTCACTGTCATGAAAAACCTTAAGCTATTAAACATCTTAAATGCCTTATTCTGTAGTTCTCTGAAGCATTTGAAGACCACCTATCTATCTAAAATATATGTTTAACCTTGAAAACATACCTGGCTACAAATTTGATTGTTACAGATGACTAACTACTGACGTAAATTTTTTAATTATCATAATAATAGCTTTCAATGATTAGAACTTCATATTACATATTTAAATGAGCTGCATAGGTACAATACCTTAAAAAAGAGTAGAAACATATATATGATATAACAAAAATATGTATCTATATATAAAATTTCATACCAATCTAAAATATTTGTTATGAATAGTTGTATTTTTTATGCTACGTTCCTTTATCCCAACTAAATGATGACAAACTGCTGCAGGCTGCAGGAATATATCATAAGAATTCAGCTGGTTATGGCAAAGTCACTACCTGGAGGGATCAGGGAATTCCTCCAGAGGAATTGTTATTTGGCTTGTTATATATCAGCTGTATTCTGTTATGAAAATCATGTGTGCCTTCATAGTTTTCCCAATTGACTTTTCCCTAAGAAGGGCTAACAGTGTGGACTGATCACTCTCAGGACATATACATTTCAGGTATTTGGAGAACAGCCTCAGGAAAGGCTTTCTCTGGGATCAGATATCTCCTTTAGCCCCATTCAAGGACTAACAGTGATAACAGTCCACATGCTAGTCACTTGATTTAAGATAAATTCCACAAGAAGACACTGCCTAGGTCAGGTGGACGTTAAATAATAGCTTTACATAGTTTAGCTCAGACCCTCCTTTCTTACAACCTTCTCTTTAACCACTTCTATTTTGGATTGTAAAAGAAAGCCTGATGGTCACTGCCTGAGGATAATTCT
This sequence comes from Peromyscus leucopus, assembly GCF_004664715.2. Lineage (NCBI taxonomy): Eukaryota > Metazoa > Chordata > Mammalia > Rodentia > Cricetidae > Peromyscus > Peromyscus leucopus. Next base: position 50,275,467 of record NC_051065.1, on the reverse strand, counting down.
TACCTGCCTTTATGACCCTGTAGAATTCAAGTCTGGTGACCTTGCTTGACCAGGGGCTTGCTATTGCTTGGGTTTATAACTGGATCCCTGGGAGACTTAGGTGGAATGTGGAAGATGGAGAAGAGAAAAGAGAATGGAAGAACTAGATGGGTAAGAACTTGAGAGGAACAAACTGAGATGGGGAAGAACTAGGTTGAAGGGCTAGAAAAGAGGACTAGAGGAACGAGATGGAAGATGAAGAGCCAGATGAGAAAGAACAAGATGAGAGAGAAGGAGATGGGAGAGGAGCTGATAGGGGAAAGAACTAGATGGATGAGAACCTAGAAGGGGCAGAACTAGATGAAGGAATTAAGATAGAACCTCAAAGGGATCACAAATAAGTGTAGAGAGAAATCAGGCAAGAAAGGAGCTAAATATGAGAGCAGAATATAAGCTTGTAATTGACACAGAATAATAAAGTATATGGACTAAGGAGTTTTGTATACATAGATTCATTTCTTTTCATCAAAAGAAAAGATCAGCTGGTTGTAGATTCTTCCCAAACCCTGGGAGGGGACTATCGAGGGGCTGGACCCCAATAGTCCCCAATAACAAACATCCATAACTCAATGAATGACCAGATTAATGACTAGATTGTTTCCTGTTGTCTGTGGGTGACAGCATCCCTAGGAGACACTGAGAAAATTGAGATAATGTTCAAGTCCTAAGAAAACTGGCTATAACATTTGTTGTCCAGTCTCTGTGTAATGGGAAAGTACAAGGCTTATCTGAAGTCTGGGCTAGAATAGCCTGTGAGGCTGGACCATCTCAGCCAGCAGCCTTGAAGCTGTTCTGGATACAGAACTCAGAGGAAACTGCTTCAGAGGCATCTGAAAGGCGTCATCACCTGGGCCATCCATTTTCATTGGTGTCTGGTCCTCTTGCTCTGCAAACACATAAACATTCAAAGGTAACACACATAACTGCATTAACACAAGTATGGACTGTGTGTCGTACACATCTGTCAACTTTATAAGTTTGTTTGGACTACATAACCAAACCTGTATCCTTGCCATACGAAAGTCATGAGGACTCTGTAACCAAGATTTATCATGTCTCATCTAGTCTCAGATCTGTCCCCATGTCAAGGGATCAGTATATATGTTACCTGTCTTGTAGTTTTTGTAGGTTTATTTCTTATGTCTGTAGCCAAGATTTTTAGGGGGTCTCCCCCAATCAAATCTGGTCTATTAATTTTGTAAGAATCCATAGCCTTTCATTTCCTGTGGAAACAAAAGCATACCCACTTCCCCCAATGCAATATATTTTCTGAATTCCATTTTAAAGTTAAGATATTCCTAAAGTATCTGGGCTAGTTTAATTCAGCAGTTCTTTTTAAAATCCCATGTCTCTTACCAGCTGTTGTTCACACATCAGTATTCAAAAATTCAAAGTCAGCAAAGCACCATACAGGATCCATATGCCATGTGTATTTCCCATCTTTTTTGTTTGTTTGTTTTTTTGTTTTTTTGAGACAGAGATTCTCTGTGTAGCTTTGGTGCCTTTCCTGGAGCTCACTCTGTAGCCCAGGCTGGCCTCAAACTCACAGAGATCCACCTGGCTCTGCCTCCTGAGTGCTGGAATTATAGGCATGGCCCACCACAACTGGGCCGTATTTCCCATCTTAACATGGCTTATTCTTTTTTATATTACTTTACTCTTTCTTTAAAGATTTACTTAATTATTTTTAAACTATTTATTTTTTCCTATGACTGTCTATATGCATTTTTTTCTTAAGGACCCACACACTGTAACCTGTTTAGATTTCTTTCTTCCTTTCTTTCTTTCTTCCTTCCTTCCTTTCTTTCTTTCTTTTTTTTTTTTTTTTTTTTTTTTTTTTTTTTTTTTTTTTTTTTTTTTGGTCTGGAATTGTTTTATTGTGCACCTGTAGTGTTCTCTGACCTTGTGGACCAAACCTTAAACTGATAAGCAGCAGCTAGGCCCTCTGCCATGTATCCTTGGTGGTTGGCTCTGCCCCCTCTATAAGAGCAGAGCCTTAAGCCTGAGGGTTGCATTTAATTGAGGGCTGCATTTAACTGTCCCATCTCTAGGAAGTTGGTGTCTGCACTGTGGCAGTCGTTTTTACTTACAGTATGGCTGCTCACGTCCTCTACTGCATAGCAATGCCTCTTAAAGGAGTTGTATCCTTATCTGTGCCCCACATTGGGTGCTATACATAATGTCTTTCTCTATTCTGCCAGCCAGATCCCAAATAATGACATGGAGACTTATACTAATTATGAAAGCACAGCCTTTACCTTAGGCTTGTCTCAACTGGCTCTTATAGCTTGAATTAACCCATTTACACTAATCTATGTTCTGCTACATGGTATTATCTCTCTTCCATCTTGCACCCTCTGTTTCTTTCAAATCTGGTTGGTGACTCTACCTTTCTTCCTCCCTGAATCTTCTCTGTCCCTGGAAGTCCCATTTAACCTCTTCTTGCCTAGCTATTGGCCACTAAGCTCTTTATAAAACCAATAAAAAGGTACTTCAGCAAAGAAATATCATCACAGTGTAAACAAATATTCCACAACTCCAGGTCCTGGCTGCTGTTTGGAGAGGTCATATAGTCTTGCTGAAAGAAGTATTGGGCGCACAATTTGAGAGTTCATAGCCTGATGGACATTGTGGCACAGGCCTTTAGTCCCAGTACTTGGGAGGCAGAAACAGGCAGATCTCTGAGTTGGAGGCCAGTGTAGTCTACAAAGCAAGTTCCAGGACAGTCAAGACTGCACAGAGAAACCTTGCTTTTGAAAAACAGTGAGAGAGAGAGAGAGAGAGAGAGAGACAGAGACAGAGACAGAGACAGAGACAGAGAGAGACAGAGAGAGAGAGAGAAAGAGACTATGTTCATAGGCTCTCTTGGTTTGCTCTTTCTATTCCCTGCTTGAGGCTGAGGATGGCCTGCTGTTGTGCTGTCCCTGCCACGTGAACTCTAACCTTCTGGACATGTAGGGCCACATCAACATTTTCATCTCTATGCTGCCTTGGTCATGGTATTTTATCATGGCAACAGAAGACTAGCTAATATATAACCCTATTCCTATTACCTTGTTTCAGAGGATACCAACACACCACAAATCTTTTATATATACACTTCTTTTTACTCCCCAACTAGGTTATTTTAGAGCAGATTCAATTTTACCTATAGATATGTGTGATATCACAACATAGCACTCTAAAATGTGACATACTAGAATAAAGACTATTTTGAATAGAAGGCGATTAAGGAAAAGCAGTCACAGAAGGAGCTCTGCCATCCTACATGCCATAAACAGGTGACAGTCCGTGGTGAAAGGCAGCTCCAGCACAAACCTCCCACACAGCAACCTTGCCACCCAAGACAAGACACTGCCAAGAAAGAAGCTATACAAGTAACCCTTACTAACTGTCCTTATCTTCTATTACTTATTTTATTTTATTTTTGAGAAAGGATTTCATTGTGGAAGTCACTATTGCAGACCAGGCTAACCTCAAGCACAGAGATCCAGCTGCCTCTGCCTCCCAAGTGCTTATCTTCTATTATTGTCCAAACATTTGTCTTCCTAGAATCTACCTCCCCCGGAAGCTCAGATCCCCTTTCCTTTGTTTTCTTTTCTTTAAATTGATTCTCCTTTGCCTGGATAGAATACAACACTCAAAACCTGGTTATTCTGGGCATGTTTTGTCTTTTTCCTATGAAGCATTCTTCATTTTCACAAAGTAAAACTTTCAGCTTCAAACAGATTTGAGCCAAGTGTAGTAGCTTTGTGCCTATGATCCCCACCGGAGTTAGAAGGCAGAGGCAGGAGGATCACTACAATTTCTAAGATAGCTTGGCATACATATTGAGTTCCAGGCCAACCAGGGCTATCTATCATTGTGTATCCCTTGCTGTTCTGGAACTGAAGTGAACAAAAATTCCTGAAAAGAAATTGTGTCTGGCTGTGAACAAAAATCTCCTGGAAGGAGTTTCTGTGTCTGCAGAGATGGAAGAACTGCTTGGAATTTCAGTACTGAGGAGAAATTGAAATTTTGTAGGTTCAGAGGCTAATTGCTTTATCTTTGGCTACTTTTAGCTTTCTTTCTTTCTTTTTTTTTTTTTTTTTTCTTTTTTTTTTTTTTTTTTTTTGAGCTGAGGATCGAACCCAGGGCCTTGTGCTTGCTAGGCAAGCGCTCTACCACTGAGCTAAATCCCCAACCCCATTTTTAGCCTTCTTGAACAGCCATCCCTTGCCCCACTCTGTACCTGAATTAATGTCTTGTGATAATAAGTAAAAACCTCTTAGAAGGTATTAACTTAGCAGAACACTAACTTCCACCAATCTAAGAGCTAAGAATGTCACCAGGTGGCATCTCGGGCCTTCTCCCATCTCAATGTACTCACCTCCCTGGTGTATTCACCTGTGGCAACTTAAGTTCCAACCAAGAACACACACGGACATTCTTAAAGCCAAAAAAGGAAGTCTTTATTGCTGGCTGGTGCTGTGGATATTGCTCTATATAAATAAAACACTGATGGCCAGTGACCAGGCAGGAAGTAGGTTGCCAGGCAGGAAGTAGGTGGGACAAGGAGAGAGGAGAATTCTGGAAAGTGGAAGGCTGAGGAGAGAGACACTGCAGCCACTACCAGGAGAAGCAGCATGTAAAGACTCTGGTAAGCCACCAGCCACGTGGCAAGGTATAGATTTATAAAAATGGGTTAATTTAAGATAAAAGAACAGTTAGCAAGAAGCCTGCCACGGCCATACAGTTTATAAGTGATATAAGCGTCTGAGTGATTATTTTATACGTGGATTGCGGGACTGCGGGGCTTGGGGAACCTGGAGAGAAGCCCTCCAGCAACAGGCTGGGCAGCTCACAGAGATTTTGCCCAAATCATACAGCCCCAATCCTCACAGTTTTTTTTTTTTTTTTTTTGTCTTTTATGTACAAAAACCACACACTGGTTGACACAATTTAGTTAGCAAGAACAGTTAATAAGAAGTAGCCAAAAAAGCCGGGCGGTGGTGCCTCCCAGCACTCGGGAGGCAGAGGCAGGCGGATCTCTGTGAGTTCGAGGCCAGCCTGGGCTACCAAGTGAGTTCCAGGAAAGGCGCAAAGCTACACAGAGAAACCCTGACTCGAAAAAACCGGAAAAAAAAAAAAAAGAAGAAGAAGAAGAAGAAGAAGTAGCCAAAAAAGCAGTGTTAGTACATGTAGGGGTTTCTCATTAGGGACTTTTGTTTTTGTTTATTATTGTTGTTGTTTTTTAGGTTTTTCTGTGGTTTCTCTGGTTGTCCTATAATTTTCTCTGTATACCAACCTGGCCTCCCACTCAGAGATCTACCTGCTTTTGCCTCCTGAGGTGCTGGGACTAAATTTCCACACCACCACCTCTTGGCCCAGCCACATCCTTTATCCACTGACTTAGCCTATGTCCAGTTTTGGCAGACAGGCTAGATCTTTGTTCCTTCCTATCATGGAGTCAATTGTGCTAAGGTCTGGGGCCTACTAAAGTCTGGGGGGCCTGTCACAACCAATGTATTTTAAAGTTGCCTTGATTAATGACTTTTTTTATTCTGAAATTCTATAAAAACTTCATGAAACTGCTTCCAAGCTAGAACATGGAATTTGAGGTAACGTAAATCTATATTCCTAGGCCATGGTCACTCATAATGGCTCCAGAATAAACTCTTATTCTCCTTAAGATGAAAGTAGTGATTTTTATGACAATACTCACTATGTAGACCAGGCTGGTCTTGAACTCATATTAACCTGACTACCTGAGTGCTGAATTAAAAGAGTACACCACCTTGTCAGGCTGCTTAACAAGTTCAAAGTCAACCTGGACTACAAGACACCCTATCTTATAAAAGAAAAGAAAAAAAAGAGAAAGGAAGAGGGAGGGAGGAAGGGAGAAAAAGAATCAGAGGGAGGGAGGGAAGAAGAAAAATGAGACAGAGAGGCAGGCTGACTCAACCTCAAACAGCCGAGAACAGCCAGGGACCGCAACCTTTTTGTGAGAAGCAAGTTGAGTGCATTTAGAGGGGCTGGGCATGTGTACATAGACAGCTACCAGGAAGTCACAGCTGCTTTTCTTGTGGTTTGACTGAGAGCAGGGAGGGTTGTTTTCGAAACCAAGGTATATGGTTTCTGCACGTGGAGCTCAGCAGTCAGGCTGGGGCCAAGAAATTCCTTATGGCTATAAGGTACACAGAGGCCAGTATAGCCTGACTCAATTCCTCATGACCTGAGGCCATTATCCAACAGAGGGAAGAGGAAAAGGAGGAGGAGGAGGAGAGGAGGGAGGGGGAGGGAGAGGGAAGGGGAGGGGAGGGGGAGAGAAAACAAAACAAAATGCAGATTGGCAAAGGACAAGTTAACCCATTACATGGCTTTACTTAAAAAATATTCTACTGGGGCTGGAGAGACGGGTCAGAGGTTAAGAGCATTGGCTGCTCTTCCCAAGGACCCAGGTTCAATTCCCAGCACCCACATTGCAGCTCACAACTGTCTGTAACTCCTGTTCCAGGGGATGCTCATACAAACATAAATGCAGGCAAAACACCAATGTACATAAAATATAAATAAATAAATTATTTTTAAAAAAATATTCTACTAACTGCTTGTCTCTGCGGCCAATTTCCAGATGCATTATTTCATTTAGGGTTGTGTCAATATTGTGATTTTTTGTTTGTTTGTTTTTGTTTTTTGAGATACGGCTTCTCTGTGTAGTTTTGGTGCCTTTCCTGGATCTCACTCTGTAGCCCAGGCTGGCCTCAAACTCACAGAGATCCACCTGGCTCTGTCTCCTGAGTGCTGGGATTAAGGAGTGCTGGGGTTAAGGTGTGTGCCTCCATATTGTGTTTTTTAACAAGTCCTTTGTATTTATACTTGAGACTATTTTTTAATAAGAAAGAGCTTTCCCAAATGGTTCTCCCAACCTCAGATCTTTCAACAGAGACAGGATGTACTCTGTTGAAATGGGGTTGCCCCTAGCATCTCCTCTGTGGTTTGGTACTGAATCTGCTGCCCCGAGCTCCCAACATTTCTTCTCAGTGTCCTCCTGTGATACTGCATGATTTTTAGGCTCAGTCTCCTTATGAACCTCAGTCTGAACTTCTCCAGTAATCTCTTGTTGGGAAAGGAAATAGTTTAAGCTTTGGGGACAGTTAGGGGAGGAACTTTTGTCAGAGAGGAATTTATCTACAGAAGAAAGGTTTACAACTTGTCAGCGGATCTTCAGGACAGACAGCGACAAGCAGACCGGGACGACACCTTGACACATTGTTAGGTTACACATATCTCTTAGTTTTTACTTAAATCCTAAGCTCATAGCAGAACCTCAACAACGAACTGGGTCTTGGGTCTCTTTGTCCTCCCCCTCCTCCTCTTCTTCCTCCTCCTCCTCCATTTATCTATCTATCTATCTATCTATCTATTTATTTATTCATTTATTTATTTATTTATTTTTGGTTTTTCAAGAAGGATTTCTCCATGCAGTCCTGACCATCCTGGAACTCACTCTGTAGACTGTTGTGCCCAGATCGTAACCCCCAGAGAGACCACCAAGGACGAGCATACCAGGATGCAAAAGCAAGGTTTATCTGTTACAAATCGTGACAGGGAACTCAACTCAAGCCATCTCAAGTGAGGCAGAGAAGAGTTATTCTTTCTTGGGGGAGTTAGTTTTTATAGGCAAAACCCATTAAATTTCTTAGAGGGGAGGGGGTTAGTACGGGTCCATCCTTGATTGGTCCAGTTTTTTCCGGGCCTGGACTTTATCTTATTCTAGCTTATCTGTTTGCCCTGTCAGGAGTTTTACAACTCCTCTCCGGTGTCTGTCATGTTATCTCCGGAGAGGGGCATCTCGTGGTTAATTGGTTACCATCAGACATCCTGACTCTGTTTTTTTGTTCCTGGGGCTGGCACCATCATTTCTGGGGATTTGAAACTGGCCTGGGTCTATCTATATTGAGATATCTTTGTCTAAGGCCCCCTTTTTGAGACAATAGAGTGAGGGTCTTGTGCCTAGATCACTTCCCCAAAGCCGCCACTGGAGACTTTAGGTACAGAATGCAAAAGTAAGGTGTTTTCTACGTTTACAAGCCTCCATGGAGGCTCTTCCAAATCTCTCACTCACAGCAGGGAGGTTGGAAGGAGCGCTCCCCTTTCTTTGTGAGGCTAGTTCTTAAAGGCACAGACCATATAATTTATTTTAACCCGCCTCCCTTTTTAGTCTTTTGGTCCAATATCCTGACTGTGTTTTCCAAAATCCCTGTAGCAGATACAGCCACCTGGGGAAAAGCGGTCTAAGTTCTTATCTACACTTAGGAATCCTGGTTTAAGCTTCTCTTTGTCTGTAGGGGATAGAGTGGGGGGTTTTACTGAGGTATCACATAGACCAGGCTGGCCTCAAACTCAGAGATCTGCCCCTGTGACAGCAATATGAAGGGCCACCATCTTAGACCACCTAGTGACTGGAAGCTGTACTGAGTTCCAGGAAGAATCTTGGGAATGTGCCATGACAACTTGAACAAATATAGGGCAGTAAAGTTTAACAAGACCCAGATGCATGCCAAGCGTAGTGACACACGCCTTTAATCCCAGGACTCGGGCGGGAGGCAGAAGCAGGCGGATCTCTGTGAGTTCAAGGCTACAGAGCGTGATCCAGGAAAGGCACAAAGTTACACAGAAAAACCCTGTCTGGGGGGGAAAATTTTTAGAGTTTAGTTTATTATCATCATTGCAGGACACGGTGTCATGGAGGTAGATAGGGTGTTGGAGAGGTAGCTGAGAGTTCTACATATTGATTCGCAAGCCGCAGAAGGAGACTGTGTCCCACACTGAGTATAGCTTAAGCATGTGAGACCTCAAAGTCCACCCCCACAGCCTCCAACAAGGCCACACCTACTCCAACAGGGCCACAATTCCTAATAGTGCCACTCTCTATGGATCAAGCATTTAAACACAAGTCTATGGGGACCATACCTATTTAAACCACCACACACATGTATCACACTGTGGTGATATTTTGTTTGTGCTTAAACAAATAAATCTTGCCTGGAGATCAGAGTGTGGAGCTAGCCACTAGATAACCATAGAGGACAAGCAGTGGTGGCACACACCTTTAATCCCAGCCCTTGGGAGGAGGAAGCAGGAAGGTCAGGAGTTCATAGCCACCCTGGGCTACACAAGATTGATCTAGTCTAAAAGAGAAACAGAGCCAGGCAGTGGTGGCACACGCCTTTGATCCCAGCACCTGGGATCTCACACCTTTAATCTGAGCACTTAGGGAGGTGGAGACAGGAGTGATATGGCTGGGAGGAGAAAGGAATATAAGGCTGGAGGAGACAGGAGCTGAGAGCCCTTTGGTCTGAGGATTCGGCAGAAGTAAGAACTCCAGTGGCTGCTGCTCTGCTTCTCCGATCTTCCAGCTTTCACCCTGATACCTGACTCTGGGTTTTTAATTAAGACCAATTAGGACTCATGCTACACCACACTTTTCATCCATTCTTCTGTTGATTGGCATCTAGGCCATTCTGTTTCCTGTTTATTGTGAATAGTGCAGTGATAAATGCAGACATGCACGTTTCTCTCCGGTATCTTGACTAACTCTTTCAGGCATATACACAAGAGTACCATAACCAGGCCACATGGTGGTTCCGTTTCAGTCCTCTAAGGAACCTCCACACTAATCTCCACAGCAGCCGCACAAGTTTCATTTGCTCCAGAACTGAAAAAGGATTCCTCTTACCCCGCATCTTCATCAGCATCTGTTGTGTTTATTTTTTTTTCTTTCCTCCCCTTCTTCTTTCCCTCCTCCTCCTGCTCCTCCTCCTTCCTTTTTGGAGACAGGGACTTAATTGGCATGGAACTGACTACTGAACTCACAGAAATCCACCTCCCTCTGCCTTTTCTCCAAGCATTTATTGGGCTATTGGACATTTGCATTTGTTCTTTTGTGAACTATCAATTCATCTCATTAGCTTGTTTACTGATTAGATGACTTGGGGTTTTGATGTTTGATTTTTTTTTTATTCTTTATATATTCTAGGTATTATTAGGATTTAGCAGCGGAAGAGTACCTTGGGAGATGGGGCCAAGGTATATTGCAGAAATCATACCACACAACAGATCTCATGCAAGAAATTTATGGGAAGGGAAGCAAAAATTGCCTCTGAGCAGAGATAAGGCAGAGAGAAGAGAGAGACAGAGAGACAGAGGGGAGGCCATGATGGCAGGAACTTTTTAAAGGGTTGCATTTGGTGGCTGGTGCTGAGTCACTGAAGGTGGGTTGTGGGCACACCTGGTTTCTAACGTTCCTCCATTCTGTTCATTATAAAAGGTGAAGAAATAGGAAGGAGTGATGGAAGGCAGGAATGGGGTGCTCAGGAATAAGTGGAATAGGCAGGCAGCAAAAAAGGCTGTTGATTGACAAAACTTATCTGGAGTCCATTTGACCCATAAGAGGTGAATTCAAGTCAACTCACTGAAGCTTACTTTTTATATATATTATAAAAAAGAGGCAAAAAAATTTAGATATGTTACCATTACCATTATTTGTAATCTGTACTAAAACCCACATTGTAGAAAAGTCAGTAGACTCACGCCTTTGAGTCACAATAAAAGTTGGGGACTCAAAGTGATTTTGGGTTAAAAGCATGAACACTCTTCCCTCTGTTCAGAAGATGGAATGTATATAGATTAGACAGATGTTTTAATACAAGAAGCATTTTTAAGTCAATACTTAGAAGACAACCAAAGGAAATTTAAAATCTTGAGCTTGTGACTATGATAATAGTAGTCAGTGCTAGCCAGAGCTAGGTTAATAGTTTATCAGAACTCCACTGATTAAGGTTAAAACTCTGAACTTCTGAGGTCTTAACAATAGCATAGAGAGGGAAAGAGATCTGAAACATTTTTCATTTTTACATATATCTTAAATCACTTTCTTAGATCTTTATAACTTGTATTTGCATATCTTAAAACATTTTCTTATTTCCTCACAACTTAAGCTTTTATATTCTCAGAGCTTGCATAAACTTTATACCTTTTTTATATCTAATCATTCACTGTGAGACACAGGTGGTTGATTAATAGATCAGTCATTAATGAGAGCAGTCATTGTAAAGCGAGATCCTTTAAATAAAGGAATAGTAAAAAGTTACATTGGAATCCGTTTTGTGAGTTTCTCTCTTTTTGGAATCTGGTAACAAGGTAAACTGTGTCTAGACCTGGTACTAGCTCTAGGAAAGTGAGGCCTGAAGCCTGGTTTTCACATATAAAGAGAACCGAGAGGGTAACCGAAGCCTTGGCTGCCGCTGTTAAACTGGCAAAGCTCTCATTAGCCAAACCATCAATACCACCAGAGATCTGAGAAGACTAAGTTTCCCTGGAGTAAGCAGGAAGTGCAGACCAAGTAGCTCCTGAATCTCTTAAAAATTACAGACTTACCCGCTACTGGGACAATCACTCTAGGTTCCTCTGTGGTTATTGGAGGCATTGGTTCCAGGGAAGTGTCAGTCTTTGGCCTGATGGAGACTTTCATATGGAAGATGAATTTGGAGGGACTGGCCTATCTGGTCTAGGCAAAGTGGGGCAATTAACTCCCCAGTGTCCTGTTTGTCCTGACGGCAGGTGAGGTAAAGGACAGTTTTTCACCTAGTGGCTAGCACTGTTACATTAAATCAAGCTCCAGGTGGAATTCTTCTGTTCCCTGTCATTTTCTTTGGAGGAAATTAGGGTTGCTGTCAAGAGCTGGAATGTCTATTGTGGGAAGCTTATTTTTCTTATTAAACATTTTAAATACCATATTCAGTAGATCTCTGAAGAATCTGAAGTCCTATTAAGAATCTGAGGATCTATTAAGCATACATGATTTAGTTACTTGATTTAGGCCTAACCTTGAAAACATATATAAGAGGCTAAATAAGGCTTATTTCTGTAATTAATTAGATTAGTACTTAGCATGACTACAGGTATAGTTCTGAACATATTAAAGAATTTGATCATTTATAAGGTGACTGACTATTAACTTGCATTTCTTAATTATTATCTTTAACAGTTTAAGCTGGCAGCTTTTTTTTTTTTTTTTTTTTTTTTTTTTGGTTTTTTGAGACAGGGTTTCTCTGTGTAGCTTTGCACCTTTCCTGGAACTTGCTTTGGAGACCAGGCTGGCCTCGAACTCACAGAGATCTGCCTCCTGAGTGCTGGGAAGCTGGCAGCTTTTATAAAATTAGGATTTTACATTTTATCCCTGCTACGCTTGGCCTTAAAGAAATAATAAAATTAGAATTGAAGGTCTTTCAGGATCAAAATAAAACTGGGAATCATGGGCGGTGGTGGCACACGCCCTTAATCCCAGCACTCAGAGGTAGAGGCAGGCAGATCTCTGTGAGTTCAAGGCCAGCCTGGGCTACAGAGCTACTCTCGGACAGGCTCCAAAGCTACAGAGAAACCCTGCCTTGAAAAACCAAAACCAAAACAAAACAAAACTGTGAATCATGCTGTGAACCTGAGTAGAGCTTAGGAATTTATAAATCTTATTTATCAAATATAACTTATTTATCAAACAAACCTTATTTATCAAATACACCTTATTTATCAAACATACGCTGTTACTTATCTAAGTTTTTTAGAAGCCTGGTGTTGAATACTTCACAAAGACATAGTACTTAGGTATAAATCTCTAAGTTAGCTTTTGTTAATCAGAATGAATTTTTATAACCTTAAATTTTTATCATCATATAGAGTATATTGTAAACCAGAGTTGAATCACATATATAGTATATTGTAGCAAATACAACCTTAATTTTTATCATGATACAAAAATCTATACTAATCCAAAATATTTTAGAGATTTGTTGCTGCTTCCTTAGTCCAAAAAAAGGTGCAGTGGTAAACAGAGAGTTCATTAGGACTCAGAAGTTTTACAGTTGTTGTATGCCACATGGTCATCTGAAGATGGCAGTTAAGTCACATGGCACATACTCTTTAACCTGCCAGCTTCTTGATGAGGTCATCAACCAAGATGGAGGAGAGCTACATGGTTGCTATTTAAAAACATCTGTTTTCCTAGTAGATTGATTTTTTTTAAAAAAATGAGAGTTGAATTCAAGTTACATACACACACACATAGAATTGAGTCCAACTTACACACATACACATGTATATGTCCTAAACAAGAGTTGAATCATATATATATACCATGATTAGATTTTTATCTTAGGGTTGCTATTGCTGCAAAGAAACACCATGATAATAGCTTCTGTTTTGTTTTTTTGAGACAGGGTTTCTTTGTGTAGCTTTAGAGCCTGTCCTGGAACTTACTCTGTAGACCAGGTTGGCCTTGAACTCATGGAGATCCACCTGCCCCCGCCTCCTGAGTGCTGGGATTAAAGGCGTGGGCCACCACAGCCCAGCTGACAATGGCAACTCTTATAAGAAAACATTTAATTAAGGTAGTTTGCTTACAGTTTCAGAGGTTCAGTTCATTACCATCATGGCCAGGAACATGGCGGGGAGACATGGTGCTAGCTATATCTTGATCAGAAGGCAACAGGAAGTAGACTGTGACACTGGGAGTAACTTGAGCATAAAAGACTGCAAAGCCCACCCCCACAGTGACACACTTCCTCCAACAAGGTCATACCCACTACAGCACCTCCTAACAGTGCCACTCCTTATGAGCTTAGGGAGGCCAATTACATTCAAACTACCACATTCCACTCCTTGGTCTCCATAAGCTTGTAACAACATCATAACACAAAATGTATTTAGTCCAACTTCAAAAGTCCCCACAGTCTATCACAATCTCAACAATGTTTTAAAATCCAAAGTTCAAAGTCTCTTCTGAGATTCATATAATCTCTTAACTGTAAACTCTCATAAAATCAAAATAAAAAAGCAAATCACATATTTCCAATATAAAATGGCACAGAATACACATTACCATTCCAAAACATAGGGAAGGGAGCATAGTGAGGAAATACTGGACCAAAGCAAGACTGAAAACAGGCTGGGCAAACTCCAAACTCTGTATCTCCATGTCTGATGTCAAAATGCTCTTCAGATCTCCAACTCCATTCAGCTTTGTTGACTTAAACACACTTCTTTCTCTTGGGCTGGTTCCACTCCCTATTAGCAGCTCTCCTTAACAAGTATCCCACAACTCTGACATCTCTAATATCTTGGGATTCTCCAAGGTGATCCAGGCTTCAATTTCAAAACTTCATGCACTAGCCTCCCTAGGCCTCCATTCAGGGACACCCCTGGCACATGCCTGTCCTCAGCAGCTTTCTTTAGTCTTAGAGGCTATTCCACAGACCCTTTCTTCTATCCTTAAATCTAGAATCATGTTGCTGAAGCTGCCAAGTTCTGCTGCTTTTGGGGCTGGAACATGGCCCCCTTGTTCAAGTACATCTTCACCAGCTTTTTGTTCCACACTGCCTAAGTTTGGCTGTCCTGAAACTGGATCTCTAAACCAAGCTGGCCTCAAATTCAGAGATGCGCCAGGCTCTGCCTTCTGAGTGCTGGGATTAAAGATGTGCACCACATACCAAGCTCTAACTTTTCTTTAGCTCCTTTTCACAAGTTAGAAACTTAGTTGGATGGGTTCTTGCCCTGAGGTCATCACTCCCTTTATTTCATTTCTTAATCTGTTTATCTCCTTGAATATGGGATCAGCTCTAGTCTACCTCCTGGTACCCCTTTTCTCAATCCGTACATTTTGTATTTTTATTTACTCAGCTTGCTCCTTTTCTTTATAAATCTTCATTACAGTTACCACTAATAACCATACAACAGAGTCTATACTGTTTTGAGATTTCCTCTGCCAACAGAATTAATCCAAAACTCTTCACTTTAGCCTCAGGCAGACTCTTCAGACAAAGGCAAAAACCAGCCACATTCTTCACCAAACTATTACAAGAATGTTCTCTAGGCAACATACTAAAATTCTTCTCTGAAACCTCTTAAGATACTCCCTCCCACCCCCACCCCTGCCACCCCCCTCGCCACCCCCTGCCCCCACCCCCACACCCCCACCCCACACCCCACACCCCCTACACCCCGCCACCACCACCACCACCCCGCCCCCACACACAGTTCATCAAATCATACTCAACACCACTGTCTTCCATGTTCCTACTAGTATGACCCCTTAAGCAGTGCTTAAAGCATTCCACTGCTTTCATAACCCAAAGTACCAAAGTTCAAATTCCCCAAAGAAAAACATGGTCAGGCCTATCACAGAAATACCCCAGTCCCTGGTACCTTCTGTCTTAGTTAGGTTTCTATTGCTGTGAAGAGACACCATGACCACAGCAACTATTAGAAAGAAAATATTTATTGTGGTGGCTTGCTTATAGTTTCGGATGTTTAGTCCATCATCATCATGACAGGCAGCATGGTGGGGAGACATAGTGTTGGCTACATCTTGATCAGAAGGCAACAGGAAATGGACTGTGACACTGGGAGTAGCTTGAGCATAGGAGCCCTCAAAGCTCACCCCCACAGAGACACACTTCCTCCAACAAGGCTATACCTACTCCAACAAAGTCAAACCTCCTAATAGTGCCACTTCTTATGAGTTTATTGGAGCCAATTACATTCAAACTACCACAGACTTTTAATTATAAGCCTTTTGTTACAATTTAAGCAAATTTTGTTACAGAATTTATAGATTTTAAACCATACGCAATGAATTTACAAATCCTGAAGCAGAGTTTACAGCATAATATTAAAAGATTTTTTTGAGAGCATAGCGCAAAGAAATCATAGAGATGAAAGATTTTTAAGAGTGGGAAGTTATAGAAACTTAGAGATAAGAAACTTTTGGAGCTGGGTTGGAAAGATGGCTCAGAAGTTAAGAGCATTGACTGCTCTTCCAGAGGTCCTGAGTTCAATTCCCAGCAACCACATGGTGGCTCACAACCATCTATCTATAATGAGATCTGAGGTCCTCTTCTGGCATGTAGGAAGACAGAACACTGTATACATAATAAATTTAAAAAATCTTTAAAAAGACAAAAGCAAAAAAGAAACTTTGGGATCTTTTGTTTGTGCGGTGGCAGAAGTTATAATCTACAAGAATTTGGGAATCAAGTGTACCCCACTTTGGGCCATTGATCTGTATTGAGGCCAAACTGTAATAATAAAATCTGAGTCCCTGGAGGAAGAGAGAGAGCGTGGCAATACAGAACACTGCGATCCAGGGAAGGGTTGATCCTGTAAGTCCCAAGAGGGAACTGGGAGGTGAAGCTGGGGGACATCAGGCTAGAGCCAGAGATAGGCTAGAGAGCGCAGGGGGGAGGGAGCCAAGAAATAGCTTTAGGAGAGAGACACAGAGAAGTGTAAATCAGAGAGAGAGAGAGAGAGAGAGAGAAGAGCTGCTCGGGAGCCAGGGGGACACTTAAGGCATAGGACAAGGAGAGGAAAGGTTAAGGGTCAAGGAAGAACAACCAAGAAAAACACCCAAGAAAGGGTTCCAATATTGTAGAAGCCACACGGGTATAGAGAAGCTGCAGGACTTAGCAGGCAGCTCCTAGCGGATGCAAAGAAATCTGCCAAGTATAGACCCAGGAAGGCCCAAAGAGAGAGCAGGTAGCTCCAAATGGGAGCCAGCAAATGAAAGCATCCCAGGCTGCCACAGGCAGGACTGCAGGTCCTGGTGGAGGCAAGAGAAGGGAAAGAGCAAAAGAAAAGGGAAATGTCCATTTGGGTGCCCCAGGCCAGAGACCCAGCAGGCTACGGGATCCAGAGAAGCATTTGAGTTCCCACATGGAGGGTACAGCAGGCCAGGAGGAAGCAGCAGCTGAAGAAGCAAAACTCTAGGATTTGGAATCAAAGTCACAAAAAATGATTGGGTGCATACCTTAGAAGAGTTAGGTTAGCAGTTGGGTTTGGAGCTGGTGCTGCAAGAGAGAACAGCCCCTGGCCTATGCCTTGGCTTGTTTACCTTCCTGCTAAGTCCTGCTCCCACTTTGCAACAAACTTACTTACTTTAAGTTACCAACTGTAATTTAAAAACAGGACATTTACACAGTGTGTGGGAAGACAAGACAAAACCAAAACCAAACAGGGCTCAGAGGGGTTGGGGGAGAGAGACAGGGAACTAGACCAACTTTTCCATCCCCCTCCATCTCTTGCAGTATTCGTATAGGTCCCAAATAATATAGGGATCCACAGTACCATTACTGGGTCACATTTGGATTGATTATCTAAGGGATATTGACTCTAAATTTGATTGCAAAAGTGAATAAATTTGGAACCCTTCAGGTCATGTGCCAGGAGGAGAGACTGAAGGTTTTCTATGAATGATTCTGTTCCCACCAGTGAGGAATAGGGGATGGTCCAAGGTCTGAAATCTAAGGTGTCCCGAGGACTCGGGGACCAAATAAAGAAGACACAAGCTGTTTAGTGGATTGTCAACTCACTGGACAGGGGCCAGAGTTCAAAGCCCCGGAAGACAAGGCACCTGACTTCCAAATGAAGTCAAAGGTGAAAACCGAGATTAAAAAAAAAACAAATCCTCACCCAAGGGGGTCGGTCAGAGCTCCATGAGTATCAGAGAGTGGGGAAAGCATTTACACCGAGAGGGATCAATTGTCGGTGATTGATCAATTGCTGGTGATTGGATTGAAGGGTGGGGGTAGGGATGCTAACAGTAATTGATGGGCCAGAAAGTGGATCTATTGCAAGTGGAAGGGGTGGGTAGGGTCCCGGTGTGGCTCAGACTATGAGGGGGAGCACAAGCACCAGGGTATCTTATCCGAGTTGCAGTTAAGGGTTTAGCATCGGAAGAGTCCTTGGTGGATCATGGCCAAAGAATGCCACGAAAATAACACCATGCAACAGACCTCACACAAGAGATTTATTGGGGGAGGAGAGCAAAAGGCTGCCTCTGGGTAGAGATGAGAGACAGAGATGGAAACCAGGCCATAGTGGCCTCAATTCTGAACATTTATACCCCAGATACAAGGGCACCCACATTTGTAAAAGAAACATTACTAAAACTTAAATCACACATCAAACCCCACACACTAACAGTGGGAGACTTCAATATCCCACTCTCAACAATGGACAGGTCTGCCAGACAGAAACTTAACAGAGAAATAAGGAACTAACAGATGTTATGATTCAAATGGGCTTAACAGGCATCTATAGAACATTTAAGAATATACCTTCTTCTCAGAAGCTCATGAAACCAACACTAAAATTGACCACACACTCAGTCACAAAGCAAATTTCAATAGATACAAAAAAAAATTGGAATAACCCCTATATCTTATCGGATCAACATGGCTTAAAGGTAGAACATAGCAACAACACAAATTACAGAAAGCCTACAAACTCGTGGAAACTGAATAGCAATCAACTGAATCATCATTGAGTCAAAGAAGAAATAAAGACAGAAATTAAAGACTTTCTAGAAGTCAAAGAAAATGAATGCACAACATACCCAAACGTATGGGACACTATGAAAGCAGTGCTAAGAAGACAATTCATAGCACTAAGTGCCTACATAAAGAATTTGGAGAAATCTCACACTAGCGAGTTAATAGCACACCTGAAAGCTCTAGAACAACAAGAAGCAAACAGGGCTGGAGAGATGGCTCAATGATGAAGAGCATTGACTGCTCTTCCAGATGACCCAGGTTCAAGTCCCAGCACCCACATGGCAGCTCACATCTGTCTGTAGCTCCACTTCCTTCCAGGGGACCTGACACCCATGACAAAACACCAATGCACATTAAAAAACAAAAAAGCAAATTCACCCAGGAGGAGTAGATGACAGGAAATGATCAAATTAAGGGCTAAAATCAATAAAATAGAAACAAAGAGAACAATACCAAGAATCAATAAAACAAAGAGTTGGTTCTTTGAGAAAATCAACAAGATAGACAAACCTTTATCCAATCTAACTAAAAGGCACAAAGAAAGAGAATTACAGACCAATCTCTCTCATGAACATTGATGCAAAAATACTCAATAAAATACTGGCAAACCAAATGGAAGAATACATCAAAAAAAAAAAAAATCATCCACCATGATCAAGTAGGCTTCATCCCAGAGATGCAGGGATGGTTCAACATATGAAAATCTGTCAATGTAATCCACCATATAAACAAACTGAAAGAAAAAAGACACCACATGATCATCTCATTAGATGCTGAAAAGGCCTTTGACAAAATCCAACACCCCTTCATGATCTTGAAGAGACCAAGGATACAAGGTACATACCTAAATATAATAAAGGTAATATATAGCAAGCTGACAGCCAACATCAAACGAAGTGGAGAGAAACTCAAAAATGATTCCACTAAAATCAGAAACAAGACAAGGCTGTCCACTCTCTCCATATCTATTCAATAGAGTACTCAAAGTTCTAGCTAGAGCATTAAGACAACAAAAAGAGATCAAGGTGATACAAATTGGAAAGGAAGAAGTCAAACTTTTACTATTTGTAGATGATATGATAGTATACATAAGTGACCCCAAAAATTCTATCAGGGAACTCCAACAGCTGATAAACACCTTCAGTAATGTGGCAGGATACAAGATTAGCTCAAAAAAATCAGTAGCCTTCCTATATACAAATGATAAATGGGCTGAGGAAGAAATCAGAGAACATCACCCTTTACAATAGTCACAAACAATATAAAATATCTTGCGGTATCTCTAACCAAACAAGTGAAAGGCCTGTATGACAAGAACTTTAAGTCGTCAAAGAAAGAAATTGAAGACATCAGAAAATGAAAAGATCTCCCATGTTCTTGAATAGGTAGGGTCAACATAGTAAAAATGTCTATCTTACAGAAAGCAATCTACAGATTCAATGAAATTCCCATCAAAATCCCAACACAACTCTTCACAGACCTCAAAAGAACAATACTCAACTTAAATTTTCTGATTTGTAACCTGCCTTTACTTTTTTGTTTGCATCTGTATAAAATGTACAGGCTCCAGATATGGGTGTTTCCCATACAATGTGAGGCAGAATCCAACCAACTCTCTTTATAAGTTGAATTCTATCACTTTTGGGATATTTGCTGTTAATCTCTCTCAAAAAATTACTGCAAGCTCTTTGCCAAGGTTCACTTTCTGCCCATAATTTGTCAATGCCATCCTTAAAGGTACTACAATTTCTGCTGGGTCTATTCCTTCTAATTGTCCAGTCTGGGGGGAGCCAGAGGGCAGACAGTAACTCGTAGATCTCTTGTTTATTTTTAAGGGCATGTACCCTCGCAACAGCATAACAGCTGTCCATATAAACATTGATAGTTTTGTCTTTTCCTAATTGTAGGGCCTTGGTTAGGGCAATCAGTTTAGCCTTTTGTGTTGAAGTACCAGAGGGCAAGGCTATGGCCCAGATAGCCTCTGAGGGTATAACTACTGCCGCTCCTGCAAAGCTGGTTCCTTCCCAAATGAAACTGATGCTGTCCATAAAGCATATGAGGCTTGGATCTGGCCAGGGGATGTCAGTCAAATCTGGTCAGATCCCATGTACTTGCTGCAATATCTCTGTGCAGTCATGGATGATGTCTAAATCTCTGTTAGGGATCAAAGTCACTCAACTGAGAGAAGTTAGAGAAGGGAGGAAATTAATGTGAGGAGGACTGAAGAGAAAGTCCTGGTAGTGTGTCAACTGGTCATTGGTCATCCAATCAAGGGGACTTTTGAGAACCTCCTCTATCGAGTGGGGAGGAGTTCTGGTTATAGGTTGCCCCAGAGCAATTTGTCAATGTCCTTGACCAAGAGGGCTATAGCTGCGATGATACAGAGCAGCTGGGCCATCCAGAGGCCATAGGATCCAATCACATGGATAAACAAGCCACAGGTCATCTCCAGGGTCTACAATATTGAGTCAGGACCACCTTAGCTACCCCAGTTCTCTTATCTAAGAATAGTTGGAAGGGCTCATTTATGCCTGGCAGAGCCAAGGTGGGAGGCCTTTAGCAAAGCTTCCTTTATGACTTTAAAAGCCCCTTCTTGAGTCTCAGTCCAGAGAAAGGACTCCTCAGTCTTAATGAGTGGCCTCATTTAGAGGTTTGGCCATTTCAGCAAATCCTGGTATCCAGAGTCCACAGAATCTGGTTGAGCCTAGAAATTCTCAGATTTGTCTCTGGGTCCTAGGGGTTGGGATATCTAGGATAGCTTGTTTCCAGGCAGGTGGTAGCTGTCTATTACCTTCTTTTAGAATGTATCACAAGTATGTGACTTCTCAGACTCAATCTGGGCCTTTTTAGCCGACAGCTTATATCCTAGCTGATCTAAGGCTTGCAGTAAGTCCCTAGTTGACTGTAAACAAGAGTCCCGGTCCTTGGAAGCAATCAAGAGGTCATCCACATATTGAAGGAGGCTTACCTCAGGGATATTCCTTTAAGTCTTGATGGAAGGCCTCATCAAAGATGGTTGGGGAGTTTTTGAATCCTCGGTGTAGACGAGTCCAGGTTAGCTGCCTGCTGAGGCCCCGGTCTGGGTCATGCCATTTGAAGGCAAAGATGGACTGGCTCTTTGCCTCCAGGGTTAGGCTGAAGAAGGCATCTTTAAGGTCTGAGTAAATTTAGAGCTCTGAGGAGAGTGAGCTCAGGAGGGCTGGGTTGGGGACAATTGGATGAATATCGTCAATCCCTTTGTTGACTTCCCTAAGGTCCTGCACTGGCCAATAATCATTGGTCCCTGGCTTTTTGACTGGCAGAAGTGGGGTGTTCCATGGGGACTGGCAAGGCACTAGAAATCCATATTCCAGGAGCTGGTTGATATGCCTAGTGAGGCCCAATTTGGCTTCCAGAGTCATGGGGTACTGCCTACTGCCTTACCTAGATAAGTTGGGCACTTGCTTTCAAGGTAACTAAGACTGCGGGCTGCTGGATTGCTAATCCTGGAGGGTCGGTCCCTGCCTGTACTCCAGGAATGGAATGTTGGAGTTCAAGCATTAGAGACGCTTCTAAAGTAAGTGTCTGTGGAAAAAGCCTGTATTCTTCTTCAAGGTCCAGATATAAGGCATAGACATCGGGCCATATAGAGATTGTCATCTCCTTCCAAGTGAAATTAATTTGGGTTTTTATCCTGGTCAATAAGTCTTTTCATAAGAGGGGATGGGGCATTCAGTGACAACCATGAAGAAGGGTGTGATCTCTTTTCTTCCTAAATCCACAGTTTGTTTTGTAGCTCATAGATGCAGGACTGTCCCTTTAGCCCCTTGGGCCCATGTTTGTTTGTCTGATAGAGGCCCTAGTGGGGTTTTTAACATGGAATGGTGAGCGCCAGTGCCCATAAGGAAGTCAACAGGTTGCCCCCTCCGCTTGTATGGTTACCTAAGGCTTGAGGAGGGGCTTCATGCCACATCTCCTTCAGTCATCTAGGCCTTCCAGTTCAAGGACCTTTTGGGTATTTTTAAGTCCTTTTTGTCCTTTCATTCTCTGGGGACATTCTGTCTTCCAGGGGCTCATTTCCTTGCAGTATGCACATTGATTCTTTTTTAGATTGGGGGACTAGTGGTTCTTATTACCTCCTTGGCCATTGGCTATTTGGGACAGTTGGCCATTCCTAAGTTCAGTGGACTCCTTGGCTCCTGTCTACTATGAATAAGACCTTGGCCAACCATTGAGTTTGTCTATCTTCAGATGTCTCTCTATTATTATAAACTTTGGTATTATAGCCACTAATTCAGACAAATTTTTACCTTTAAATCCATTGAGCCATTGAAGATTTCTTTTAATATCTGGAGCTGCTTGGTTAATGAAGGCCAGATTGATTGTCATCTGATTTTCTGGTACCTCAAGATCCAATGGAGTGTAGGTACAATAGGCATCCAACATGAATTCAAGAAATGCACCTAGTGGTTTATCCTTTTCCGGTATTACCCAACTCACCTTAGGCAAATTTGTGGGCTGTCTAGCAACTGCTTGGAAATCCTCCATAAAATCTGACAATAGACCATTAGCTGCTCACTACCTTTAGCACTGTTTTAGTCCCATTCCTCTTCAGGCCAAGAGGTGGGGAAAGCAGCATTAATAGTTGTCTCGTCATCAGTGGGGTGACCATCTTGCCTTGGGACCAACTTGTGGCCTTCTTGTCAGATTCTGTCTCTCTCCTTAGTAGTAAATAGAACCTGGAGGAGCTGTTGAAAATCACTCCAAGTGGGCTGATGGGTGAAAAAAAAAACAGCATCAAGAAGAGCTATTAGCACTTGTGGCTTCTCAGTAAAAGAGGGAGTTTGGAGCTTCCAGTTGTAAAGGTCACTGGTAGCAAAGGGAAAGTAGACAAACCAAGTGAGTGTGGAGTAGGCTTGGCCCAGGAGGTGAATGTCAAGAGGGAGAAGGGGAGGAAGAGGAGCTCTGGGAAGAAACAGAGAGTTCAGGAGAATGTAAAGCTGTAGGGAAGTTAGCAGCCACACTATTCCTTATTTAAGAGGACTTAGGTGTAGTGATACTCCCCACTTGTCTACAGGGTCAGGAGTTACAGGGAAGGGAAGATTCATCTACCTCAGGGGCAGAGGAGGAAGGCAAGACTGTAGGAGTATTGGACCGGCTAGGCTTTCCTTTTGATTTCTTCAGTTGAATGGGAAGAATGGGAGTCCCATTCTCTGAGGAAAGGATGAGGGGTTTTAACCAGGATGGAGGGGGGTCACCAGGAGATAATGCCAGGCAATGATGTTGGGGATCTGGTTTGGATGGATCAGATGACTAAAAGTGACATCCTCAACCCCAAGTATAAGCTTAATATTGAAGGAAACTTCAGGAGGCCTTCCAACTCAGAAGGTTGGCCATCTAATAACAAAGTACCCTAAGTCGCCCTGGCTTCACACAGGTGGCAGAGACTGCTCTTGCATCCTTGAAGTCCTGAAAATGAAAAAGGACAAAGTCCAAGGGGGAGGTATTAGGTTTAGAGGATGTTTGGTCCATGGTGGGAATTAATTCATAAGCATGCACAACAAGGAGACTAACAATAAAGAAGACAACAAATAAACGAAAGCAAGGAGATATAAATCTGGCAGACACAGATAGGAGAATGCTGCATAATGGGCCATGTGGTCCTGAACCAGCCCCAAAGAGCCACAAATGAACAACCCAACAGCCAGAGAAGGAGTTGAGGTGTTCCCCCTTACCCTTCAGGTCAGAGGTCAACAGCACATCTGCCTACTCTCTATTGAGCCCCAGTTTGTCTGGACACCAGATAACAGAAACCAGAGAAAAACTTACCAATTGGCTAGAACCAGTAGAATAAAGTTGCCAGAGACTAAGGTGTCCTCCCAGATTTGCACAATCCCAGACAAGCCCCCAAAATGTTAGGTCCTGGGATTGAGCAAATAATGGGGATCGGATCACTGAAGTCTATTAACCGGAAGCAAACTTTATTCCATCACTGTGGGTACCAAAACTTCTGGCTAGCGAGGGCCACAGGCCAGTCGGGATTTAGCATTGTGATCCTGAGAAGAGGCCACAAGCTTCTTTTCATAGCAAAAAAAAAAAAAAAAAAAAAAATCATATCCCAGGGGATGAGACAAATTGGGGAGAGTCAGAGGAATTTTTACAATCCTAAATTGAAGCCTTGAGTTACATTGCATTCTAAGATTCACAACTTTTGATTACAGGGTGTTAGTTCAAGATATCTGTGAAAGCCTGTGGCTGTCTTGACATAGCTGTGGGTCTGCTTTAATTCTTAACCAACCACTTTTCCCATAACTGGAAGGAACATAGGGTAAAGGATGACTATTAAAGGATAACTTGTTTAAAGCAACTGTCAGCTCCAATATCCCTGAAATATATGCATAAGGTATATAAATAGGCATACAATTATTCATATTCCTGGGCTCTTCAGTCTCTTAATCATATTGCCAAATTCTTGAATGTTTTGGGTCATGCTCATTTCAACTTTGTAGATAACCCTAATCTTTCTTCTGCTTGACAAGTCTATTGGTGATGATTCCATTGTGTTTTTTATTTTGATTCAATGAGTTTTTCATTCCCAGCATTTCTATTTTCCACCAAAACCTCAATTTTCTCACTGCCTTTTTCTTCCACACTGCTGGCTTTTTCATCCATATTGCTAATTTCTCTATTTATTTTGCTAAGTTTTCCTTTTGTTGTTTTCTGACTCTCCTCTTTGGGTACTGAATGAATTCTTCTGCTTATTTGTATCTTTGTGTCCATTGGTTCTTGTCAACTTGACACAAACCTAGACATATCTTTGTTGAGAAAATGCCTCCATTAATTAGCCTGTAGGCAAGTCTGTGAGGTAGTTTCTTGATTAAGGATTAGTGTTGGAAGGCCCAGATTAAAGTGGGTGGTGCCATTCCTGAGCAGGTGGTATTGGGGTGTATAAGAAACCAGATTGAGCAAGCAAGCCAGTAAGCAGCACTCCTCCATGGATTGTGTTTCAGTTCCTGCCTCCAGGTTCCTGCCCATCTTCCTTCTCTGAAAGACAGTAAGGTGAAAGTCTAAGCTGAAATAAATCTTTACCTCCCCCATGTTGCCATAGGTCATGGTGTTTACCACAGAAAGGGAAACCCTAAGACAAGCCTATTTCTGGTTTTAGTAGAAATTTCTGAAATCTTCATTTGGCCTTTCATCCCTCTAGTATCTCTGAGTTCAGTAATCGAGGAGTCATGCTGCTTGGCTCTTTTTCACCCCTCCATGTTTCTCATGTTTCAGTTCTTTAAACTCTGTGCATATCTGTTGATGTTGCTTCTGGATCTTGGGTTTTTTGTTTTTTGTTTGTTTGTTTGTTTGTTTGTTTGTTTGTTTTCTTGTTGAGAAGCCCCTTAAGGCCAGTACTCTTGGCCAGAGGAAAATAAACTGCTTTTGGAAACAACTTCTGAGGCCCCTCCCCTCCCCCATCACACCAGGGAACTGAACAGCTGAAGATGTGTTCAGCTTGCTGCCCTGTGTAGTGTTTCTGTTTTTGCCTTTTCCATTATCTTTTCTCTTCCTTTATGGGTTTCTAAAGTGTTTCCCCATGTTGCAAGTTTAGGATTACAGATGGGCACCATCATACCCAGCTCCCAGAGTGTGTGTGTGTGTGTGTGTGTGTGTGTGTGTGTGTGTATTCCCAAGTCTGAGATTTCTGCAGAAGGAATTGGCTTCAAGAGGCTCTTGAATCAAAGTATATATATTTTACATTACAATATATGATATATTACTATATATGATATATTACTATATGTATTTTTTTAACTTCTTCACTGCTTGCTGACTTACAGCTCCTAAACCCCTGGGAATCCATACTAGTAGCTAGCACCTGTTGTACATTAATAAGATGAATAGGGGCTGGAGTCCCTAGACAGCTTCAGAATGGGCTCAAGGCAATGAAAAACTAAGGCAAACTTAGAGACTTTTAGCCCTGCCGCCAAAATGTTGAGACAGGAGACAGACTAAAGGTTAAGTTGATGAACTTTGCCTAAAGTTTAATCAATTATGCTTATTACTACCACGAAAACTGAAAGGGAATGAAATCTAGGAATTCCAGGTAGTGGGATGTGTAGAATTTCCTAGAGAGTGGCATGCCTGGAAAGAGAAGGGAAGCTCCTCACCCCATCCTACATACTTGGTCCTGTCTATCTACTCCACCTGGCTAACCATCTGTGTAACTGTCACTGTGATAGAGTCCATAATACAAATGTAAGTGTAGGCAGTTGCCACAGAGTCTGGCAAACTGCTGTAGCATTTAAACAAATCCGAGGTGGCCTTCATGGTAGGAGACTTTTTTTTCTCTATCAAAGGAAGCTAGCCCAACAGAAGCCCATATTCCATAGCACATTCCCCCAGCGTAGTCAAACTTTTGTTTACACAAAGGCCATGCTGCCTTCCCAAAGTCTCACGGCCAGGAGTCCTTTCCTTCACTTCCTTTGACCCATTTTTTTTTTAAACTAGACAATTGAGAAGGATCTCAGGCAGTGGAGAAAGACATTTCCATTACCTGACTTAGGATGAAAACCAAGCCAACTTCCTGCCCTGGTATGCTTGCCATTCAGTCTTGGGTTCTGATGGACACTTTTTGCAAAAGTAAACTGCCTTGCCAAGCTGTTTTCTCTTTGTTCCTGGGTTCCCTTGTACAACACGGAGATCATTGTTTCTAACTGTGAGAATGTAGATTTATAGCTGGCGGGTTGGCCAAAGAGTATAATTGGTATCTCAGGTGGGGGTTGGTTCCGTTGGGGGCCAAGCCCTTGACCTCCGGGATCTGATGCTAGCCATCTCCACGTGGATGGTATTCAAATCCAATTGAATTCAAAACTATATGACTGTATTTAAAGAATATTGAGAATTTATTACTTTCTTGATATGTGATGAAAACCTCCCTCACATCTGGGGTCACAAAAGTAATCTGTGTTCATTACTGAGTACAGTTCTTAAAACATTTTCTCAGAAATGCTAGCTACTTCCCAGGCAGGAGTTTAATTACACGTTATAACAAAGTTCATCTCAGAACCACTTTGTTTTTAAACTTGAGGAAATTAAATCTGAAATGATGAGGATAGGGAAAAATCAGTAGCCATCTTGAGAGACGCTCCCTCCCCACACCCCTCCTCTAAAGGTATTTTGCTGACCAGCAGTTTTAGAACTGACCAGAAGCTGAACTCATGGGAAGATAAGGCTGGAACATTAAATCTATATACCCTGGACTTGGTAAAACAGGATATGGGGAGTAATGGACTCAGCTGACCAGAAATTGAACTTATGGGAAAATAGGGCTGGAACAAGAAATTTGAATGTATATATCCTGGGTTCAGCAAAAGCAGGAAATAAAAGTAAAAAATTTATGTCTCTGTAGATACCCTGAATCCTGCCAGCCATCAGTAACCTTATAGTTCAGCCAGTAACTTCAAAGAACTGCCTCACTCCTAACCGCCTCGTCCAATCCCAAGATATGTGACTCTCTGGATGAAAACCTTTCCTATGTAAACCCCTTACGGTGAGTGCTGGGCCGTCCTCCTCCACCTGCTGTGTCAGGGTTTGGAATATGGACCAAGCCCCAGGCTTGCTTTGTTATTAAAAAACCTCTGTGTGCTTGCATTGGATATTGGTTTTGTGGTGGTTGAAGGGTTCACAACACGCCCCCACGGTCGCATATACCAGGCGGACACTTCCGCCTAGCCAATTCCAGGTCAGGATAGGCATTTCCGGGTCAGGGTGTCTCTCGTAACTAGGATACCCGGCGGACCTGGACACCTCTGCCTAGCCAGTTCCAGGTCAAGATAGCCATTTCCGGGTCAAGGCGTCTCGCGTGACCAGGATCCTGTGACGTTTCATGGCCACGTAAGCGCCGCAACGTGACCATGTGATCTACGCACACGCGTGGAGTAGTGACGTGACCTGGCCACGCCCCCAGCCGGTTTTAAAGCGGAGCGCCATGATTCCCAGTTTCTCTCTTCTCCACGCACGTGTCTCTCCCACAGGCCTGAGCACTCTCTGTCCCTTTATCTCTAATAAACTCTTATAAGCGGATTCTGTCGTGTTTCATGACACTTCCTTGCAGGGTAAGAACACAATGAGGCTAAATAACTAACAGTGGTCTTGCTCGGGGGTCTTGCGACCTGAGCACAACAATGGCTTAACAAAGCACCTCCTGATCTTCCAGAGAACCCGGATTCTGTTCCAAGCACAGACATCAGATATCTGATGATCACCAGTAGTCCTGTTCCAGAGAATCTGATTTCCCATTCTGGCTTCCACAGGCACATATATACACACATGAGACACATACACATAAGGAAAAAAAATTTTAAATTTGAGGAAATTTTATTTTTCATATATAGTAAAGTGGTCCATAAATTAATGAAAGAAATAGATAAAGTATAAGATTATAAAAAATAAAATTTAATAAAGGCCAGGAATGATGGCCCACACCTTTAATCCCAGCACATAAAAGGCAGAGGCAGAAGGATCTCTGTGAATTCAAGGCTAGCCTGGTCTACAGTGAGTTCCAGACTAGCCAGGCTACATAGTGAGACCCTATTTCAAAAGAAAAAACACAAGTAAACCTACTGTGATTATGAATAGTCACAGTGTCCACAAGAAGCCCATCAACTGAAGAATGGATTAAGAAAATGTGGTCCATATACACAATGGAGTACTACTCAGCAGAGAAAAACAATGACAGCATGAAATTTGCAGGCAAATGGATGGAACTAAAAAATATCAGCCTGAGTGAGGTAACCCAAACCCAGAAGGACAAACACAGTATGTACTCAGTCATAAGTGGATACTAGAAATAAAGCAAAGGGCAATCAGACTACAACCCACAGAACCAGGGAGGCTATATAGCAGGGGGACCCTAGGATGACTGGTTTATAATAAGTTTTGGTTTTACTCAATCACTGGGCAAGTCTCAATGAAACATTTCACTATTAGGATAAGAATGTATACTGTATCAAGCTGATAATAGAAAAATAAATAAACAAATAAATAAATAAATAAATAAATAAATAAGTAAATAAATAAATGAATGAATGAATGAATGAATGAATGAATAAATAAAATGGGGGGGGGGGAGAAAAAACAATGTCCACAAGAAGACAGAAGGAAGTTGAGGATGTAGCTCAGTGGAAGAGTGTTTGCCCACCATCTGTGTAGCCTGAGTTCAAACACCAATGCTAGAGAAAAAATGTAACTTTGAGACCAAGAAGAGTAAAAAGAGGGAAGCAGGGTCATGATGCCTAACATGTTAGAGCTTACATATCAAACCCATGCATGCTCTGTCCAATGTCAGCTCTGCTGTGTATTGCTTTCCTCTTTATTGGCTTTATTGGTTTGAGTAGACTTGACTTTGCAGAGCAGTGTTTTATTTCACATAGAACCTCAGGATGGATGCAGTCCAGATTTCCCTTAAATTCCCCATCCTTCTGCCTCTAGTTTCCAAGTAGTGGGATTATACCCTTGAGCCACTAGGCCAGACTTGCAAAACCATGCCCCTGGGAGCACAGATATTGTTTAGGTCCTTGGTTTCATTGATAAAATAATTTTAAACCTGTCATGGTAGTGCACACCTTTGATCCCAGCACTCAGGAGGCAGAGGTGGGCTCTGAGTTTAAGGCTAGCCTGGTCTACAGTAGGAGTTCCAAAATGCCAGGACTACACAGGGAAACCTTGTCTCAGGAAAAAAAAAAAAATTAAGGCTGCTTGTTTTAAAGCAGACTCAGTTGAGAAACTCAAAGACACTGAAGTCATGGGAAAAAGTATGCCCTAAGGGACAGGGCAATCAAGAGCAGCTTCCTGGAGGAAGAAGTATAGGGATAGTGCTTACCTGAGGGCTAGGTGTGATAGTTTAGCAGCTGAAGGTGACCTTGGCGCATTAGAGCCAAGGGGCACCACAAAGGCACACCATGCAACAGAGCTCACATGGGAGGTTTATTGGGGGAGAGGTGCAGAGGCAGCCTCTGAGCAGAGAGCAGAAGAAAATGGGGGGGGGGGACAAGAAGGGATTGCCTTTTATAAGGGGATACAGCGCACGCGCACGGGGAGAGTGCTCTGCTTGGTGGCTGCAGAAGTTATAGTGTCACATCTTGCTGAAGTGTCCTACTAGGTCCCCAAGAGCAGACCAGTGTAGATGCCTGAATGCTAACACTGGGACAGCTTATTAAGGAGCTAGGTGTTCCTCCCGCTTCCTTCTCGTGCCCTCAGGTGGGTCATTTCTCTGCCCACCGTTTGGCCCAGATCCATTTTCTTTAGGTTGAATAACAAGATGTCCTCTTCAACAGAGGGGGCTTGTGGTTCTGGCCATTTATGTTAAAGGATGTTATCAGCCTTGCCATTTGCCCGCCAGGCTAGGTCTGGTTCTCCCCACATACTGATCTTGACCTGCCCGGGAAGCAGAGGCCCTTTGTCCCTGTCCTCCCTTCCTGTAGTTCCCTCCTAGTTTTAGAATCATGGAAAAGCAGAAGAGATTTTTCCCATGTACTCTGTCCTCACATATGCCCAGCCTCTGCCAACACCAGTACCTCCGGCCAAAGTGCCATGTTTGCACTGGTACACCACTATCCTCCAAAGCCTCCAATTGATAGAGGATTCTGTGGAGTCCTGAGTTGCTTTGCGCTATGCAGAACAGTAGCTTTCAGAACGGGCCTTGCCCCAACTGACTCCATTTTAATTATTTATTATAAGTAGATTTTTTTATTCACAAAAATCATCCTGATTACAAGTTCACCTCCCTCCACTCCTCCCAGTTCCTGCCCACCTCCCCTCCATCTGGATCCACTCCCTTTCTGTCTTTCATGAGAAAACAGACTTCTATTTGATAATAATAAAAATATAATAAAATTAGACATAATAAGATAAAGCATCACATCAAGGTTGGACAAGACAACCAAACAGAAGGAAAAGATTCTAAGAGAAGGCACAAGAGCTGGGTAGTGGTGGTCCATGCCCTAAGTCCCAGAACTCAGGAAGCAGATGCTGGCAGAACTCTGTGATCTCTGGTCTATAGAGTGAATTCCAATACAGCCACTGTTATGATATATGCACTGGGACAGGGTGGGGGTGGGGGGATGGGGTTGGAAGTGACTACCCAGCTGGCCAGCATATCCCGCGTGTGCAGGGAAACATGCTAGCATGCTGGGCAGATGCAGCAGCAAGCAGCGAGTGAGACACACCATACAGGCATGATGGCGGTGGCTGCAGACATTCCTTCACAACCCAGGCACTGCATCTGTGCAGAAGGAGCTTATTATAATATAGCGATAAAGAAACAGTAAGACAGAAAGGAGAGAGAGAAAGAGAAGAGAAGACAAGAGAAGAGAGGAAAAGGGGAGGTGAGCATACCTCATGGCGGGGAAGAGAGAGAGCAGAAGGGAGAGATGAAAGGGAGGGTTTTTTCTTAAAATGAGGCTTTTATGTCAGGACACAGGGTGGTGCCAAGGGGCAGGATTTCAAGGGGCAGATGAGAATATTAACAGCCAGGGCTATACAGAGAAACCTTGTGTCAAAAAAACAGAGAGAGAAAGAAGGCACAAGAATCAGAGACTGACTTATTTGCACACTTAGGAATCCCTTAAGAACACTGAACTGGACGCCATAATATATACGCAGAGGACCTGGTGCAGACATGTGCAGGCCCTGTGCTTGCTGCCCCAACCTCAGCGAGTTTACGTGAGAAGTGATCATGTTGATTTAGAGGGTCTTGTTTTGTCAGTGTCCTCCATCCACTCTGGTTCTTACACTCTTTACACTTCCTCTTCCTCAGGGTCCCCTGGGGGGGGGAGGGATTTAATGGAAACATTCCATTGATGGAGACATCCTGTTTATGGCTGAATGTTCCAAGGTCTCTCACTCTGTGCATAATATATGGCTGTGAGTCTCTGGATTTGTTCCCATTTGCTGCAGGAGAAAGCTTCTCTAATGATGGCTGAGCAAGACATTGATGTATGAGTGTATCAGAAAGTCTTTAGCAGTCATTTGATTGCTACTTTTTTTTTTTTTTTTTTTTTTTTAAAGAAAAGTAGTATTTGGTTTTCCCTTAGGTCCCTGGGCTAGCTGATCTCTGGTTCTTGGTCACCCAAGAAGTGTCAGGTATGGGTTCCATCTCTTAGGGTGGGCCTGTCAAACCAGATACTGGTTGGTGACTCCCACAAGCCTGTGTCACCATTACCCTAGCATATCTTACAGGCAGGACATCATTGTCGACCAAAGGGTTTGTGGCTAGCTTGGTGTTTATGTTTCTCACTTGGTAGAATGCAGAGTGCGTTTCCATACCAAAGACACCAGAACAAAGGGGTGACAGCTCTATGTAGGCAGGAGCTTGACTTTTCCATGTTCAGTGAGTTATGTAGGTATTATCTTTAACAATGGAGCCTTGCTGTTGTAATGACCACCGTGAGTCCCCCAACAAGACCACCAAGGAGCCAACTTCTGATGAAAAAACAATAGGTTTTGTTTATTCCAGCCTAGGCAAGGGCTTCCCCAATACCACTTTACAGCAGGTGAGAAGAGGGAAGGTCCTGAGCACTCACTTTAAGGGGTTTATATAGGAAAGGTTTTCATGCAGAGGGTTACATATCTCGGGATTGGACAAGGGGGCTGGGGTGAGGCAGTTCTTTGAAGTTACTGGCTGAACTATAACCATGAGGTCACTAATGGCTAACAGGATCCAGGGTATATACAGAGACATAAATTTTTTACTCCCTATGTCCTGCTTTTGGTGAACCCAGGGTATACACATTCAGATTTATTGTTCCAGTCCTATTTTCCCATAAGTTCAATTTCTGGTCAGTTGAGTCCATTACTCCCCATATCTTGTTTTGCCAAGTCCAGGATATATAGATTTATTGTTCCAGCCTTATCTTCCCATGAGTTCTAAAACTGCTGGTCAGCAAATACTTTTGGAGGAGGGGAGAAGAAGCGTCTCTCAAGATGGCTACTGATTTTTCCCTTTCACTGTCAGTTTGTGTAGAGCAACCTATAGTCTTGGCAAACAGCCTGGGCTGTTTGGGGGGTTTCATGAGACCCCTTTAGCTAACAACTCAATTAAATGTAACCCAATGTCAGTACTGACTGGAAGCTTCACTTGGTGACAAGAGATACCCAGTTGGGAATCTGTCTTTCCCATTGTTTGGTGATTCTATTTAGATCATCTTCATATATGTATATATTTTAGGATGCTTCTACTATATCAGGTTTCAATCTAACACTTCAAATGGCCCTTAATTTTAGCTATCTCCCCCCCACATTCCCTCCTTCATCCAGGACGGCCAAGGCTACACGGAGAAATCCTGTCTTGAAGAAAAAAATTGCAATGTCCACCTAGTGAAGCTTTTCCTTTGATGAGTGTGTGGTATTCTTTGCTGACTCTTCTGATTAGTTTTGGTTTGAAGTCTATTTTGTCAAATATTAAAATGGCTGTACCAGCTTGCTTCTTAGGTCCATTCGCTTAGAATATCTTTTTCCATCCTTTTACCCTGACAAGATGTCTATCCTTGATGTTAAGATGTGTTTCTTGGATGCATCCATTCTTTTAGTCTGTGTCTTTTTATTGGAGGAATTGAGATCATTAATAGTGAGAGATAAATGAGCAGTGCTTGTTGATTCCTGTTATTGGTATGGGGGTGGTGTGTGTGTGTGTGTGTGTGTGTGTGTGTGTGTGTGTGTGTGTTGGCATACACGCACACATGCTTCCCCTCTTTTGATTTGCTGGTCTGGGATTGTCTAGTCCCTATGTTTTCTTGAATGCTATTAAGCTCTTTAAGTTGGTGTTTTCCTTCTAGTGCTTTCTGTAAGACTGGATTTATAGATAGCTATTGCTTAAGTTTGGTTTTTATCATGGAATGTTTTATTTTCTCCATCTATTGTGATTGAAATTTTTGCTGGGTATAGTAGTCTGGACTGGCATCTGTGGTCTCTTATTAGAGTCTGCATCACATAGTCTCCTGTGAGAAGCCAGGTGTTATTCTAATTGGTCAGCCCTTATATGTTACTGGGTATTTCCCTTGCAACTTTTAATATTCTTTCTTTGTTCTGTATATTTAGTGTTATGGTTACTATGAATGGAAGGGACTTTATTTTCTGCCCAATCTGTTTGTTGTTTTGTATGCTTCTTGTACCTTGATAGGCATCTCCTCCTTTAGCTTAGGGAAATTTTCTTCTATGATTTTGTTGAAAGTATTTTCTGTGCCTTTGACCTGGGTTTCTTATCTTTCCTCTATTCCTATAATGGTCTCTTCATAGTGTCCTAGATGTCCTGCATGTTTTGTGCCGGGAGTTTTATAGACTTAATGTTTTGACTGATATATCTGTTTCTTCCATCATGTCTTCAATGCCAGAGATTCTCTCTTCTATCTCTTCTGTTCTGTTGGTGAAGTTTGTCTTTGTGGTTTCTGTTTGAACTACTACATTTTTTGTTTCCAAATTTCCCTCATTTTGGATTTTCTTTATTGTTTCTATGCTCCTTCAGGTCTTCAACTACCTTATTTATTTCCTTCCACTGTTTGAGTTTTCCTGGATTTCTTTAAGGAGTTTATTCATTTCCTCTTTAAGTCTCTATCGTATTCACAAAGGCCATTTTAAGGTCTTTTTCTTATGCTTCAGCTATGTGGCAACACTCAGAGCCTGATGTCGTAGGGTGGGTGGGCTCTAGTGGAGCTATATTGTCCTGGATATATTATTTTGCTTGTGTTTTTATACTAGCGTCTAGGCATCTGACTTTGGAAAGATTGTAGTCCTAGGTGCTGATATCTGGTCTTGTCTTTGTTGGCTGAATGTTTTGTTCCTTTATTTCTGTTTTCTCTCTGGTTCTTAATAGTGTGGTAGCTGTGTGTTGCCCAGTAGGAATTTCTTCTGGGGTCCTGATAGGTAAGGCCAATGGAGTTTCCAGATAAAATGTGTTTCTGGGTATTGTGATCTGACACTTAGGAAATAGGGGTGGACTGAGAGTGCTTAAGGAGATCCACGGGAAGAAGGAAAACAGAACATTCCACTGGGATCTGCCTAGTCCTCTTAGAATTGGGTAGAGAGTAAGGAGAGGCCACAGAAGGTCTGCTACAGATCTGGGGATGAGGCTGGGAAATTGAACTTGGGGGAATGGAAGGAGAGGTGAAGATCTTTAGTTAGCCTACTTGTTTCTCTTTCCCCAGGCAGAGTGGTCTGTGGGTTCCCAGGGAATGCCTACTGGAGCCTGGGTTTGAGGTAAAGCAAAGAGTGGAGGGAGGGGAGTTGGGGGGCTTAGATATCTTGGATATAGGGGCGAGGGGTGGGGAGGGAGGCTGCAGCAGGTGTTCTGCTGCAGAGCTGGGGCTGAGACAGGGGAATTGGATTTGAAGAAGTGAAGATCTGCAGTCGGCCTACCTGTTTCTCTGGCAGCGGTGGCCTGTAGCTCCATTTTATAAACAGACAAGAGTCTTGTGACCTCTATTCCTTCTAAACATGGGTTTGTTCTTGGAATGTACCCTTGTGCCACTCCCAGATGGAGTAACTAGAAGTGGGCTTGCTTCGGATTACCCATTGCTGCTTGTTTTGTTATTCAGAACATTTTATGGCCTTAACTCACCTGAACTTTGCTCATGTGACCTTGCTTAGCCCTCAGAATATAAATTGTCTAAAGTTTTAAATAAAGTTGGCTATTACAGGAGACTTTAGTCAGCCTCATTTTTAGGCTTCATTCTCCCTGGCCCCACTGCCTCCAGAGTGCTCACAATAGGTTAATAAACACAAATTTTAAAATGCCATCTATAAACTAAACAAATTTAATTTGGAGCAAATGTGTTTTACCAAAAACATACCAGAGAAAGCAGGTCCCTGAGCTTGTGAGGTATACCAGATCACCCTCTTTACTCCACCTACCTCCCCAGGGCTGAGACACCTGGCTTACCCCGTAGAGCATAGCCCGGGGACCCCAGGTTTTGTTGAAGTCCTTTGTCTCATTGATAAAAAGAGTTTTAAAGCAGATTTGTGAGGAAACAATGAGAGAAGAGGCATCTAAGAGCATGTCAAGTCAGTCCCCACCATGCTATCAGACCACCAGATGTATGAATCATGATTGCCAAAGTACCTCCGACTGTAGTCCTTGGTTTCGCCTCTGTAGTCCACCTATTTGCCGCTGCTCATCTTGAGCCTGCCTGTCCTACAACCCACCCCCTCCCCCTGACCTGACAACTCTATGGCCTGACAGCTGTGCAGCTTGACTTCCTGGCCCTCATCTGACCAACCGCAGCGCCTCTTGGCTTTTGTATTAACTCTTGGAATAAATGGCCTCTTTATTTTTTTTAATTAATCAGTTTTTGCCTTTTGATTTTTGAGCCAGAATCTCAATATGTAGCCTTGGTTGGGCTTAGAGCTTGGTGTGTAGACCAGGCTAGTCTCATGACTCTTGAGTGCTCCATTTAAAGACATGTGCCAGCACGCCTGGCTAATTAATATATTTTTTGTTGTTGTTATTCATCAAAAATTGACCTGATTTGTTGTCCTGCCCATGTAGGATTGCTCTTAATAAAACTATGGTTTTTACCAAATGTTATAGGAGATATAAACTATCAATCATACAGTGCTGTGGTTTGAAAGAGAATGGTGCTCATAGGCTCATATGTTTGAATGTTTGGTCCCTAGTTAGTTAGGTGGAACTGTTTGGGAAGGGTTAGCAGGTGTGGACTTCTTAGAGAAGATACGTCACTAGGGACAGGCTTTCAAAAGACTCGTGCTATTCTCAGTGTGTCCTCTCTGCTCTCTACTTTCAGATCAAGGTGCAAGCTCTTAGCTGTTCCTCCCATTGTGCTTTTGCTCTACCATCATGAATTACATGAAACTGGAATCCCAATTAATGTTTCCTTTTTTAAATTGCCTTGATCATCATGTTTTGTCACAGAAATTGAAAAGTAATTAATGCATGTGTTATGCTCAGATCATGGGGACCCCCCCACAAAAAAAGACCACCACGCAGACCAAATCCTGCATATAAAAGCAAAGAGCCTTTATTTCAAGCTCCAGCTTGGACTCTCTGTTCCACACAGCAGTGAGAGCAGAGAGCACCCAGCCCAGGCAGGGTAGGGTTTTTATCATAGTGGAGTTTGGGGTAAGGGGATTTCCAGGGTTCAGGACCCTGATTGGCTAATATTTGTCTAGGAGTATCTTGGAGGAAAGGACATAGGTGCGTGCTGGACTCAGGGACATCTGGTGATTTTATCTAATCTTATCTAATGGTTGGAATGTTTGGAATGTCAGGTACTTCCCCTTAGATGCTAGCCAGTTCCTGGGTGGTACCAGAGTGGTGTCAGCTTTTCCTGGATGCGGGTGTTGCCTCCCAGTAAGCCTGTCCTGGCAGCTGTATCTGGGTCCCTAAGCCTGTCATGGCAGCTGTGTGGTCAAGCTGTTATGGGCCCCCACACACATGCAGTCAATGGCTTCTGGAGATATGTGGGCGCCATGGGCCCTGGCCCCCGACTGGGAGTGGCTGCGGCCTTGTTTGCTGACCTGGATCAGATGTCCTCCCTATTCAGATTCCCTGCCGGTATCCACCCTTCTGAATGCTTAGGGGAAGTTCCTTGTTTGTGTATCCTGCATTTTGGGCGTTAACAACTTAGATGCAAGAATGTAGAACATTGGGTCTAGAATGTAGACCATTGGTAGCGAACTTCTGCCCTCCGGGGGTTCCTCCATTTGTGCTGTAAGCCTGTATGTATTTAAGGTTTCTTCCCTCTTTCAATAAACGGCATTCGACATCCAATCGTACGGATGACCCGCTGTCTCTTGTCTCTATTTTTTAATCCACAGCCCTTCGCTTGGACATGATGAACGGGTATTGGTAATGCTGGCGTTACCGCTACAGAGATACTAAGTGATACTGTTTTCTATTTCTAGGGAATAGATATTAGTCATTATAAGGTAAAAACTAGATTCAAACTAGGCTTGGTGGTGTATGCCTTTAATGCCAGCACTCAAGAGGCTGAGGGAGGCAGATCTCTTTGAGTTCAAGGTCAGCCTGATCTACATATTAAGTTTCAGGACAGCCAGAATTATGTAGAAAGACCTTGTTTCAAAACAAACAAAAAAATATGTTCATTCATTGTAGAATTTAGGTAGGAAATGTATCTGAAACACAGTCAGTTCTGAAGTCAATTATTCAGTTTGCCCATTTTATTATCAAAATTATATCACTGGAGTGATTCAGTTCAAATATTTATGAGCAATGAATAATGAATTGGGTGTAATAACTAGTTATTTCTTTTAATGATTAATATTTGTATAAATGAAAAATATGTTTGGGAATAAAGTGTCATTGGACCTCGTGATTCCATTATGAACATTTTTGTGATTTTTTTTTTTTTTTTTTTTTTGGCTGAAAGTCATGTGGAAAGTTTTGGTTATACAATGGTGTTTCCTCTTTTTACTCTGAGCGAAAAGTAGCATTGGAAAGGGAATTTGAAGTAATGGAAAAGGTTTTAGAAAGATAAGAGACTATTGGAGATGTAGCAACATTCAGCATATATCTATCAAATACCTGTAACCAAACAGGCAAATGATTCAAAGGGAATTTGTTAGGGCAAGAACAAAGGTCTATATGGAAAGCTAGAGAGCTAAGGAAGGTAGCAGCCATAACCTGTAGCGATAATGCCCACGCTACCACCACCTGTTCACCCTGTCTGAGCGAGGGGCTGTGGATCGAAAAAACAGACAAAAGACAGCAGGTCATTAGCCTCAGCAGAATGCTGAATGCCGCTTATTGAAAGAGGTTGGAAACCTTAAATACAGGCTTACAGCGCAATGGGAGAACCCCAGAGGGCAGAAGTTCGCTACAGAACGTTCTACATTCTTGCATCTGTTAACACTCAATATGCAGGATACACAAACAAGGAACTTCCCTTAAGCATTCAGGAGGGTGGATACCTGCAGGGAATTAGCATAGGAAGGACATCTGGTCAAGGTCGGCAAGCAGGCAGTTTACTCAAATATGGGGAGCCAGGGCCCTACAATAACCAACAAAGTTCATCTTTCCTTGGGGCTGCAGGCATGGAGGCTCTGGGGAGTTATGGGTAGCCTATCAGACAGACAGGCATCAGAACAGCTGTAAACATCAGTGGCCTTCCTTTCTGATGCTTGGGCTGTTGTCTACAGATCACTAGATACTCTAAGTTCCTTAAATCTAAAGAAAAGTTACTAACTACAAAGTCTTATTGCAAGTCTTTTCAGAATACTAATTAATTATTAACATACAAGGGGCTTCTTTCCCCTGGGGACTAATGGAAAGATCCCAAGTGACTGCTTTTCTGCAGAAGGACAGGGGCGCTAGAGCAAGGCAACTTCCCTGTGGAGGGCAGAAGGAAGGAACATTTCCTGATGAGCAGTTTTTGACCCAGTTGATGACCTCAGTCAGGGGTACTTTCTACAGCAGGGCCAATGGGAGTCAACCCTAAGCAAGCAGAGCTAGAGGATTTATGTAGGTCTTCCCTTGGCAAACATTGACTATGGTACATGTGAGGCACGTTAGCTCTAGGAGGGACTGACCAACAGCTTCCAGAAAATATGGCATAAAGGACAGTGGATAGGTCAGCTTGAGTCCTTGAAACAGGGTGTAAGGATGATGACAGCAGTTGAGAGGCTATCAGTGGGGACTGATTGCAGCTGGGACAGCTCAGAGACCCAAAACAGGTGCAGGGGACAATGGCTGATAGCAGTCCATGAATGTAAGGGACAAGAGGAAATAGTGGTCCACCTTAGCTAAGTCAAATCAAAAGAACTTCAAGACTTCCTCTCTGTGTGAGCATGCATAAACGTGTATGTATTTTTGTACATTTTTCAAGAACATGGCCTTTTTCAGGAAGTGCCCACCCCAGAGG
Source organism: Peromyscus leucopus (assembly GCF_004664715.2). Taxonomy (NCBI): domain Eukaryota; kingdom Metazoa; phylum Chordata; class Mammalia; order Rodentia; family Cricetidae; genus Peromyscus; species Peromyscus leucopus. The sequence continues at coordinate 50,235,203 of NC_051065.1, read as the reverse complement.
ACACACAGGGAGAGATTCATTCTCAAAGAGTGTGTATGTGTGTGTGTGTGTGTGTGTGTGTGTGTGTATGCATGTATATTATGCCCAGATTGTAGGGACCCCCAAAAGACCACCACGGAGACAGAATCACATATGTAAAAGCCAAGAGCCTTTATTTTTAAGCTCCGAGCTTGGTCTGTCTGTCGGACACAGCAGTGAAAGGAGAGAGCCCTGAGCTCAGGCAGGGTAGAGTTTTTATCATATAACAGAGGTTGGGGTGAGGGGATTTCCAGGGTTCAGGACCCTGACTGGCTGACAATTGTCTAGGGGTATCTGTAAAATGGAAAATAGGTGTGTGCTAGACTCAGGAACATCTGGCCATCTTATCTAACCTTATCTAATGGTTGGAATGTTTGGGATGACAGGTACTTCCCCTTAGATGTAGGCCCTCCCTGGGTGGGGTCAGCTTATGGCTATGGCTTTTTCTGGGTCTGGATGTTGCCTGTTATAAGCCTGTTACAGAAGGTATGTCTGGGCCTCTAAGCCTGTCATTGCTGCTATGTGGTGTTTCCCCCACCCATATATATACACACACACACACAGGTTTTTCAAGACAGGGTTTCTCTGTGTAGCCCTGGCTATCCTGGAACTCTCTCTGTGGACCAGATTGGTCTCAAACAGATATCACAGATATCCACCTGCCTCTGCCTCCCCAGTGCTGGGATTAAAGGCATGTACCACCACCTCCCTCAAGAATGTATTCTTGTCTTCTCAATACTGTAATTAACTAAATGCTTGACTGCTGGGTCTACTACTCTGTCTGTTCGTTATTTTTTTCTTTCAGGGGCACAAGAACTAAGGCTGCTGCTAGGGAAACTGGAGAGTTCCCAGAAACAAACTAGAAAGGCCCTGTATGCAGCTGATAGTTATAAAATTATTAGGCTTAGCAACAGGGCATGGTGGTGCATACCCAGTATCCAAGCCTTGGGAGGCTGAGACAGGAGGATATAGGATTAGAGGCAATGCGGGCTGTGTGGCAAGAACCTTCCTCAAAAAAAAAAAAAAAAAAAAAAAAATGACACCACACAGCAGCCATGACAGGCTTACAGGCCCAGACATACCTTCTGAAACAGGCTTATTGGCAGGCAACATCCAGGCCCAGGAAAAGCCATAAGCTGACCCCACCCAGGGAGGGCCTACATCTAAGGGGAAGTACCTGTCCTCCCAAACATTCCAACCATTGATTGGCCCTCACAATCAGCTTGGGAAGACAATTGATCAAAATGCAGCCCCAGTGACACTGGAGTTCCCTATAAGAATATGTTATTTGGGGAAGGAGAACCGAGGAGGACTTGGGGTGACTCAAGAAGGACCCCACAGTTTCTAGTATATCAGCCACTGAAGTCTGTGACAGATGAAAGAAAAACTGGGCGATGGTGGTGCACACTGTATCCCTAGCATCTCAGAAGGCAGAGGTCAGGGGATCTCTAAAGACCTCCCAGTCTACAGAGTGAGTTCCAGGACAGCCAGAGCTACACAGAGAAAACCTGTCTCAGAAAAAGAAAAAGAGGAGGAGAAGAGAGAGAAAAAAGACAGGAAGGAAGGACAGAAGGAAGGAAGCAAGCAAGCAAGCTCAGCTGTCCTAAATTCTAAATTGAATTACATGCCAGAGGATGGAGAACAGATAAGAGAGGGTATTCAGCTGACATAGCAGGCCAGCAGAACTCAAGAAACCACTCCACAGTGCCAAACCTGTTGATTCTTTTTTTTTAAATCCTTATTTACTGATATATGTTTATGAGTATATGCCACATGTGTGCTGGTGCCCAAGGAGGCCAGAAAGTGTGTCAGATCTGCCAGAGCGGGAATTACAGGGGTTGGGAGGTTCAGGACTCAAGCTGGGAACCTACTTGGGTCCTCTGTAAGAGCAGGAAGCACTCTCAACCCCTGAGCATCTCTCCAGCCTCTCCTCCACCTCCACAGATTCCTGACGTGAAAGCCCAGGTGGCAGAAGGCTTTCAGGGCGTTGCTGAATTGTGCTTACAACCTCCATCAAGAAGCAGAAATGGCCTCTCCTAGTAGAGCTCTCTTGTGTCTCCAAACTGCTTGGGTGCTTTGCCTAGAGCCATTGGCGCCCTGTAAGTGACATGGCCGTCTTCTCTCTGGTCTTCCATTGTAGTCTCTGCCCTTTTAGATCTGGCAGACATTGTCACCCCAGCTGCTGCCAAGCTGTACTGTTCGATGTTTATGGAATTTGTCCAGTGATGGTCCTTTGGCTGCTTAGCATCTGTTAGGACTCAATCAGTCCTTTTATTCCAGAGAATTCCTAGTCTCCAGAATTTAAATTTAACACAAGCAATATTTTATTACTATAATACTAAAAATAGGCAGAGACACTCTTCTTATAAAATGAGTTTTCAGGCTAGAAACTGGTGATATATGTACTGTTAGGGCCAAGGACTAGTATTATTATTTTTAAACCATGGGAGCAGGTTATGGTGGCAAACACTTTTAATCCCAGCACTTGGGAGGCAGAGACAGGGGAATCTCTGTGAGTTCCAGGCCAGCCTAGGGTTACAGAGTAAGACCTTGTCTCAAACAAAAGCAAACCATGCCAGTTGCTAGGCCTGGTGGGAAGCAAAGGCCTGTGAGCCAGGCTACTGGTAGGAGGCCAGCCTGGGCAGTTTCGTGATCCAGCTGGCTCTGTCTTTTTAAGAGCAGCTTGAGTTCATGAAGCAGTTTGGGGAACTTCAATTAGAAGAAAGTTGGTGGGCAAATGGTGCAGAAAAAGGAAGACATGAACAAAAAGGGAAACGCTAAGTGAAAATGAGTATGATGAGGAGAATGAAGGGGAGAAGAGTGGAATGGAGTGAACTGGCTTTCCTCAGACAGGGTCTTTCTATGTGTTGTGGGGTATTCATCAGAGAAGACTGCTAGAATGTGGGTTTAAGCCAAGAGAAAGTCTTTATTAGCTGGCCAGTGACTACAGGGGGTGTTTGGGATCCCAGTGTAGCCCCAAGTCTTTCTCATGGTGAGTTTTTAAGCACAAAAACCATGTCCTAGGTCGACATACTTCATTTTTTTTTTTTTTTTTTTTTTTTTTTTTTTTTTTTTTTTGGTTTTCCGAGACAGGGTTTCTCTGTGTAGCTTTGCGCCTTTCCTGGAACTCACTTGGTAGCCCAGGCTGGCCTCGAACTCACAGAGATCCACCTGCCTCTGCCTCCCGAGTGCTGGGATTAAAGGCGTGCGCCACCACCGCCCGGCGACATACTTCATTTAACAGGAATAGTTAGCCAGAGCTGATGGGTTAGGTCTTTGTTTTAGTTTTGGCAGGTGGTGCTGTCTATGTGCTGAGTTTTACAGCCTGAATGGTAGGTACTTCCACCATTGAAGTCAGTTGTACTAAAGTTTCGGAGCCCACGAAGGCCTGGGGCCCTGTTATATATGTGGCTGTGATTGGCCTAGAACTCACTTTGTAGACCTTGAAATCGCAGAGATTTGCCAGCCTCTACCTCCCAAGTGATGTGAAGAAGGGAAAATATATGCTGTATATTTAATTTTTACCTAACATATTTACACTACTACCTTGTACCATGATAGTTTACTAACAATCCTTGCCTTGGGAAGTAGAGGATTATGTGGAAGTAAAGTGAGTTAACTTTCTAAAATAAAGTATGCTGAGGTCAGCTTTTTGTACTCCTGCATGTTAAATTCCCCTTCCTCTTATCTTAGGAAAGCAAAGCTCTGGCTGTCCTGGAACGTGCTCTGTAGGCTGGCCTTGAACTCACAGAGATCTGCCTCCCAAGTGTTGGGATTAAAGATGTGTGTCACCACCTCCACCACCCCCGACCTTCCCCCCACCCCACCCCTCGACACACACACACACACACACACACACACACACACACACACACACAGGCCTTGCAATACTGTTTTAAGAAATGATTGCTGGGGTGATGGTATACACCTCTAGTCCTAGCCCTTGAAAGGCAGAGGCAGGCAGATCTCTGGATCTCTGAGTTTCAAGGCCAGCCAAGGCTATACACACCTTTCAGGTCAGCCTACAAAGTGAGACCCTGTCTAAACAAACAAACAAACAAATGGAGGTAGGAGCCGGTAGGGGGAGAAAAAGCTTACCATATCTATCTGGTTAAACAAGAGAACCTATTTGCTTAAGAAGAATGTTTTAACTGTGACTGTGATGTTTGTTTCTATAAACATGTTTATCTGTGATTGAAATTTCCCTCTTGGTGCTCATGGGACACAAAGGTCAACTTCAGAAGGTCACCTAGGCAAGGGATTTCAATTCTGTTACTCAGCCTATGGAAACCGCAGGAAACTGCAGGGCAGGACCAGACATTGCCGAGCATGAGCACTAGCTCACCCCTGCCCATAAGCATGGCATGGAGGAAGCTGAGTACCCCAGCTCTCTGGGTGCTGCTTGATTCTTCGCTGGTCAGTTTTTCCATAACACTAGGTCTAAAGGCAGCTGACACCACACTGTGCGGGTTATTTCTAGGATTCATGTTTATTTATGTGTGTCTGGGTGTGATTGTGTGCATGTGCCATGTATGAGCCGGTGCCTGAGGATTTCAGGACCACTGGAGCTGGAGTTACAGATGGTTGTAAGCCTTTGAGTTTGGGTGCTAGACGCCAAACTCAGGTCCTCTGGTAGAGTAACAAGCACTCAGTAGCATTTTGCTGTAGTTTTCATGAGATTGTGCTTCCCCTTCCCTTAGAACGTTCCTCAGGGATTAAATTTAATAACCATTCTGAAGTAGTGACAGGGTGAAAATCTATCTGTAAAATTTAGATGTTGGATCTCTGGGAGATTAGGATTAAGTCCAGTCTTTGGGGTGCAACCCCCAGGATTGAGCTTTAGAAGAATGGTGAGAGGAGCTGGAGAGATGGTTCAGAGGTTAGGAGCACTGACTGCTTTTCCAGAGGTCCTGAGTTCAATTCCCAGCAACCACATGGAGGCTCACAACCATCTGCAATGGGATCTGGTGCCTTCTTCTGGCCTGCAGGGGTACATGCTGTATACATAATAAATAAATAAATCTTTAAAAAAGAAGAAGAATGGTGAGAAACTGAGTGCTCACAAGCGCTCACACTGTGTGATAGCCTGTGCCATCTCAGGACTTCCAGCAAGGCCACTGTGATTAGATGTGCACACTAGACCCTCCAGAGAAGGAAATGAAACAAGCCTCTTGTCTTTGAAACTTCCCCAGTCTGTAATGTGGTAGTCTCACGGTTGTTGCTAGAGACAGGGTCTCATGAAGTCTAGGCTGGACAAAAGCAGTGATGTGACTTTTGTGAGAAGTCATGAACAAATGTTTATTTACCCCCAAGGGGACATTGACAATAGACCCAAGACACAATGTCACCCAAATCTATCTTAGTGAGCTGTTGAGATTCCATATCTATCTGGTTAAACAAGAGATCCTATTTGCTTAAGAAGAATGTTTTAACTGTGACTGTGATGTTTGTTTCTATAAACATGTTTATCTGTGATTGAAATTTCCCTCTTGGTGCTCATGGGACAGACACAAAGGTCAACTTCAGAAGGTCACCTAGGCAAGGGATTTCAATTCTGTTGTTCAATTCAGGATGCGTGACAGGCTACTTATAGGTGTATGGGGGAGAGGTTGGTTCAGGACTATAGGCAAGAGGTCACTTAAAGGACTGTCGGAGAGGGGCTGCTTACAGGAGTATAGGTGAGAGGTCACTTAGAGGAGTATGGACATGGGTGTATGATTACTTACAGGAGTATGGGTGAGAGATTGCTTAGAGGAATATGGGGGAGAGGTTACTTATAGGAGCATGGGTGAGGGGCTGTGTGACAGCGCAGGACAGCACAGTATTCTTGCTGAGGCCATTTTAGGCTTGACTAGAATTTGATCTCCTTGATGAGAAGCCCTGTGGAAAATTTCCCAACTCTGCTCTAGGAAGCAGAAGTCAACATGCCCTAGCTAATTTATCATAGCTTCTGTTAAACTTCCTGCTTGAGCAGAACCCTCCTTCCAGCTAACTGCTTGTCTTGGCTTCTCTTAAACTTCTTGCTTGCTCAGAACCATCCCCCACCCCCACCCCACCCACCTAACTGCTGGTCTTAGCTTCTGTTAAACTCCTTGCTTGCACAGAACCCCCCCCCCACACACACACACCAGCCCCAGCTAACTGTTTATCTTACCTTCTGTTAAACTCCTTGCTTGCACAGAAACCACACACACACACACACACACACACACACACACACACACACACACACACACACCCCAGCCCCAGCTAACTGTTTATCTTACCTTTTGTTAAACTACTTGCTTACTTGAAGCTTCCTCTCCCCTCAGCTGCCAAGTGAGATGCCAGGATGTGGTTTTTGCCTTCAAAAACTCCTTGCTCTGGACACTTGGTGCTATACTTGGGTCCCTAATACCTACTGGATATAGTCTCAGCCAGCTGAAATAAAGACTTTTAGTTGCTTAGAAACTGTTTGTGTGGTCATCTATGGTGGGCTCCTCATAACAGTTGCTTACAATAGCATAGGTGAGGGGTTATTCAAACATATCTTCATCACCAAGAAGCCGACCCTAGCATGGGGGAAGGACTTACAACAGCTATGTCCCTGGAGTTCCCTGCACAGCTTACAGACAACACCGGTGGGAGAGTCCCCTCTCTTAGTTATTCATGCTGACTGGGGGGGGGGGCCGGGGGGTCAGCTTTCCCTGCTGTGTAGAGACTCCTCTTTATAGGCTTCACCACTGGAGACCTCCAGCTGCCAGGTGTAGATGAATTTCTAAATAGTCTTTTTAAATAATAAACACAGAGCCAGAAATTTGGGTTGAAGCCTTAGAGAGATCAGGGAAATACCAGCTAACCTCACCTCACCAACTCCGCAGCTTCCAAGGAGAGTGACTTCCTGTCTACCTAGGCTTATATGCCTTGCTTTTCTGCCCTCTCATTGGCCCTTAGCCCAGCTACCTCACTTCCTCTTCCTACACAGCTCTGTCACTGTCTGTCTGTCCATCGGGCATTACCTCGTGACTATCTTGTGATTCTGTACTTTTACACTTACTGGTTTCTGGAATCTGAACTGACTGGTTTCAGTAACTAATGGCCTATTCCCAAAAGGAGAAATCTTAGGCCTTAATTTTAGGGTGAAAGCATTTTGGTCTTATTTCTAAGATGGCTCATTTTCGTCTCACAGGGCACATCTCTCTTTCTCCCTCATTCTCTTCTTCTCCTCTCAAGCTTAGATTTCTCCTCCTACTTATTTTCTCTGCCTGCCAGTCCCGCCTATTCCTCTTCTGCCTAGCTATTGGCTGTTCAGATTTTTATTAGACCAATAAGGTGCCTTAGACAGGCAAGGTGAAACAGCAACACATCTTTATGCAATTAAATAAATATAACACATTTTTACACAGTTAGAGTAATATTCCACAGTATAAACAAATGTAACACATCTTTATGTAATTTAAATAATGTTCCACAACAGACTTACCTGCTATGGAGTTATTAACAGCATAAAATGGACTAATTGTATTTCTCCTTAAAATTATTATTATTATTATTGGTTTTCCAAGACAGGGTTTCTCTGTGTAACATCTCTGGCTTTCCTGGAACTCATTTTGTAGACCAAACCTATAGAGAGCCTCCTGCCTCTGCCTCCTGAGAGCTGAGACTAAAGTTGTGTGCCACCACATCTGGCTTTTGAAGTTTTGTTTTGTTTTGTATTGTTTTGTTTTGTTTTCTCATCAGGATCCTCCTTTGGACATCAGATCCCCTGGGACTGGAGTTACAGACAATTGTGAGTTGCCATGTGAGTGCTCAGAAGTGAGCCCAGGTCCTTTGGAAGAACAGCCAGTGCTCTTAACTACTGAATCACCTCTCCCACCTCTTAAAGTTTGTGTGTGTGTGTGTGTGTGTGTGTGTGTGTGTGTGTGTGTGTGTGTGTGTGTATGTCAGGGTTCTGCTTTGTAACCCAAATGACCTCAAATTGAGTTCTGCCTCAGCCTCCTGAGTTCTATAGTTATATGAATGTGCTACCATGACTGGCTGAAAAAAAAAAATCAGTTTTAAACACAATTTTAATATCACCAGTGTTTGGGAAACAAAGTTGTTAAGCAGAGGGAGAACTATCTGTGGAGTTTCTCAGACTTCACAGGCCCAAATCCAAGTAATGACCTTGTATTGAAAGTCTCTGAAGCCGGGCGTTGGTGGCACACACCTTTAATCCCAGCACTCGGGAGGCAGAGCCAGGCAGATCTCTGTGAGTTCGAGGCCAGCCTGGGCTACCAAGTGAGCTCCAGGAAAGGCGCAAAGCTATACAGAGAAACCCTGTCTCGAAAAACCAAAAAAAAGAAAAAAGAAAGAAAGAAAGTCTCTGAGGCTTATGACCCAGGCGTGGTAGCACACACCTTTAGTCCTGGCACTTGGGAGGCAGAAGCAGACAGATCTCTAGATCTCTGAGTTTGAGGCCAGCCTGGTCTACATACAGAGTGAGCTCTAAGACATCCAGGACTACACAGAGAAACCCTGTCTTGGGGGGAAAAAAAAAAGTAGGAAGTAAGAAAAGAAAGTCCCTGAGCCTAGCCATGCCAGACTGAACTGGCTAGTCAAAAAGTCTCAGGAGTATCTTTGAACTAAAGTGGCTGTATTAGTTACTTTTCTATTGCTGTGATAAAACACCTTGACCAAGGTAACGTACAGAAGAAAGGGTTTATTGGGGGCTTATGATTCCAGAGGGTCAGAGTCCACAATGTCAGAATGAAGAAGGCAAGGTTGCAGGATCAGGTCTAGCTTACAAACTGAACTGCAAGCAGGAGGGGTGGGGGTCAAAATAGCATGCATCTTTTGGAACCTTAAATCTGCCCTCAAGGCTGATGGGAACAGGCAAGCACCTTCTCCTGAGTACTACAATGTTTACTTCAGACTCCAACTTGCCTACAGGGCGAAACAAAGTTCAAGTTCCCAGGCCCTCTCTAAGCAACAATAGCTTCCCAGAGCACAATGTCTGTCCCTAACAACAAAACCTGTTCCTAACAACAGAAAGAACAAATGAATTTAATTGGTTGGACATTCTGTGTCGGTTGACAATGACAGAACACACAGGGAAAGCCCCTGATCCCTGAATCCTGGTTGGTGAAAAATGTAACTATAACTTGGCACAGGTGTGTTTCTGGTATTGTGCTAACAACCCCCCCCCCCATTCTGCCCTGACTTGGGACTGCCAGGAAAAACAAGGCTCCTGAGTCCTTGTCCTGAGCCCTGATCCATCAGCGCCCCCACTTACTGTGATGATTTATTAAAGACTTTGAAACCCATTAGTGTTGTCTCTCTCTTTGCTCACAGATATGGGTGTAACGAGGCCACACATTCTAACCCTCCCCAGACAGCCACTAACTGAGAACCAAGCATTTAAATGAATGAGACCTATGGAGGACATCACATTCAAACCACAACAGTGCCAAATATTTACTGCCCATATGAGTAGTTTGAGAGTAAAAAGAGAGTTATAATGGTGTGAAAGAAACTCAGTAGTAGAATTGAGGTTAGAGAGGATTTACTAATAAACTTTGCTTAGGAGACACTATGTCACACAAAATAGAGTTTAGCTAAGGGGGTGCTGCCTCCAAAATAACTCAAAGATAAGCACAATGCTAACCAGATTTATTAGAGATAAGTGAAGTTTAAGATTGCTAGGACTGGGACTGGAGAGATCTCTCAGCAGTCAAGGGCCCTGGCTGGTCTTCCAAAGGACCCAGGTTCAATTCCCACCACCCTGTCTCAAAAAAACAAAAACAAGTAAACAAACAAAAAGCATAATTCTTGCAGGAGGGCAAGGTGATCCTACCAACAATTTGAAAAGAACAACACTAGTGTGCTTAAAAATAATTCTGGAGCCGGGCAGCGGTGGCATACACTTTTAATCCCAGCACTCGGGAGGCAGAGGCAGGCAGATCTCGGTGAGTTTGAGGCCAGCCTGGTCTACAGAGCGAGTTCCAGGACAGGCACCAAAACTATACAGAGAAGCCCTGTCTCTGGCTCTATCTTTGCTATGTAAATTTCCCATCTGCCTGCTTTGCATTCTCCTGTCTCTGTTTAAGTTGTTCAACATGTGAGCTGGGTTTGGGATCTGATGGAGACTTAAGGATGACAGCATATATGGATTATATAAGCCTAAAGTCCATAGAAACTGGTAAAATTTTCTGTTCAGTGCTGGCTCCCTTTGGGCATTTTAGCCAGAATGAGTCACATGATATTATTAAAAAGCATTTTCTTTTATTAATCTCTAAGTGTGCAGAGTGATTTCTCAATGGGAAAGCATATTAATTCTGTAATGCTAACAACCATGCGAGCGAGTCTGTGTACAGTGAGCCTGTGCCAGGCCCACGGGGAGTGTATGGTCACTGTGCTTTGAGCCTGTCCTCTTTACCTGGATTGAGCCCTATGTTGGTAGATATTTAACAACTGTCTTACTGGGTACAAAAAGTCCATTTGTTTGTTGGCTGATCTCCATGATGTAAATATTTCCACCATGGCCCATTTTACATTAGCAACAGTTTAATAACCAACTCAGAAGCATCCTGAAAACTTAGGAACTGGCTCTTGCCATGCTGTCTGGAGTCAAGATACTAAGTTCTTTGACACTCTGAGCAAAATGTGGTTCTCCTCATCACACATCTTGTATTTCTCCTTCCTCTCCCCAGACAGACCTCTTCTTAACAGCGTAGACATTCTGCCACCTTCGAAGGAATACACATCTAGTCATAGGTGTTGTGCCCAGATCGTGACCCCCAGAGAGACCACCAAAGACGAGCATGCCGGAATGCAAAAGCAAGGTTTAATCGTGGATATCCAAAAGCAATACAAGCCTAGGCAGGGACTTCGTCCAATACATCCAACGCAGTGGAGGCTGGAGGAAGCACCCACCTGTCTGCAAGCTCAGTTTTTAAAGGGAAAAGTCACAAGGTTACATCATTTAGGGGTACTAGTATGGGCACAATTCTGATTGGCTTGTGTCTAGGAATTCCAGAAATCACAATTCAGTTTTCCTTCTAAGGAAGTAGTTGCCCACCACCATTTTTCATTGGCTGCCCCCAGATGGGGGCATCTGGTGATTACACAGTCACTATGGAAACTAGGGTTGGGACATTCTATGGTCAAGCAGTTGCCTAGGGGGCCAGGGAGAGGACATTCCATAGTCCGGCAGCCATTACCTCCTGACTACCTTGTGACTCTGTACTTTTACACTTCCTGGTTTCTGGAATCTGAACTGACTGGTCTCAGTAACTTCTGGCCTGTTCTCAAAAGGAGAAATCTTAGGCCTTAATTTTAGGGGGAAAGCATTTTGGTCTTATTTCTAAGATGGCTCATTTTGGTCTCACAATAGGTATGCTTCTGCTTTTTCAATAGCTCCCAAATATAACTTCATCTAGTAAAGAATCACCTGATTATATAGAAATACAGGAATATGATACCTTTTGCAGATGTGGCTACCTGTTGCCATGTTGCTAACTCCCGTGCCAGTGACTCAAATGGCATGTCTTCCCCTGTTTTTTCCCTCCACTATCCTCCTCTGAGAAGTCTAGGTTCTCTGCCTTGGAGTGTATGTTTACTTGCTTTTTTGTTTTGTTTTGGGTTTTGTTTATTTGTTTGTTTGGTCTTTTGTTTGTTTGTTTGTTTTTTGAGACAGGAGTTTCTCTATGTAGCCCTGGCTGTCCCAGAACTTATTCTATAGACCAGGCTGATCTCGAACTCACGGAGATCCACCTGCCTCTGCCTCCCCACCACTGGGATTGAAGGCTTGTGCCATTAACATCCAGCTCTGTTTGCTTGTTTTTAACTTTAACAAAATCGTGCTTGAGCTTCCCTTTGAGTCTGTTCTTGGGTTTTGTTTTGTTGTTTTTTGTTTGTTTGCTGCAGGGGTGGTATGGGGGTGGGAGGGTGTGGTGTAGGAGGGATGGGGGGAGGGGAGGCCCAGGGTTCTGGAGACAAGCAAGGTTTCTATTTGTAGCCCTGGCTGTCCTGGAACTCTCTCTGTACACCAGGCTGGCCTCGAACTCAGAGACCCTCCTACCTCTGCCTCCCGAGTGCTGGGACTAAAGATATACACCACCACCCCCTGCAATCAAACTCACCTTTAGCAGCTGAGCCATCTCTCCAGCCTGGCTGAGGCCTCCAGGAGACCGGACTTCACACTGTTTTCCTTCCTTCAGGTTCTCTACAAGCATTGTCATGAGAAAAGGATTGCAGAGATGCCAATGTGGCTCCTTCCCAGACTGCTGTTTCTCAGAACAAATCACAGTTTCAAGATTCAGTCCTTCATCTCTGCTTATGTGACAGGCAGCAGGGCTGCTCGCAATGGTGCTGGTTAGTCATATTTGCCCTTGCACACAGGGCACCATTTTACAGGAGGGTAGAATAACAAGCTAAAAGGAATTTCTTCCCTTGAATGATTGAGAAGGAGAGTTGCAGACTTTCCTTGGGCCACATTATATGAAAGGGAACTAAACTGGATAGGGGTTAAGCCAATGAGATTACCATACCAGCATAGCCTATAACTTAATTAAAACAAAATGAAGGATAGTGAGATATCTCAGTAGGTAATGGTCCTTGCCACCAACCTGACAAGCTGAGACTCATCCCCAGAACCTCATATTGGAAGAAGAGAACCAATTTCTGCAAGCTGTCCTCTTTTTTTTTTTTTTTTTTCCAGTGAGACAGTTCAACTTTATTCCAGAGTGAGGGGAGATATAAAGGCTGGGGACAGAGGCTAGGGCATGACCTAATTTCTATTAAGCAGCACGCTCCTATCCTAAGGCTCCTAGTTCAATGTCTAATTACCATATGGGCAGCAGGGGAGAGTTTCTGCAGGGGAATGTGTAAAGGGTCACACTAGGGATAAGTCAGCATCTGGGTCTATCCTCCAGATAAGGTCAGGTAGAGAACAGGAAGTCCCTCACTGGGAGGGGAGTCTTCCATATTGCTGAACTCTGAAAGAGTTGCCAGACCATGGTAGACTGTAACCTCTGAGTAGCAGGGCCTCTTGACAAACACCCACACACTGAATACAAAAAATAAATCCTAGCTGGGCAGTGGTGGCACACGCCTTTGATCCCAGCACTCGGGAGGCAGAGCCAGGCGGATCTCCGTGAGTTCAAGGCCAGCCTGGTCTACAGAGCGAGATCCAGGACAGGGCACCAAAGCAAGCTGTCTTCTTCGATCCTCTCCTATGTAGACTGTAGCATGTGCAGGCTTTCTCTCTCTCTCTCTCTCTCTCTCTCTCTCTCTCTCTCTCTCCACATAAATAAATAAATAAGTAAATAATGTGGTTTAAAAATTAAATGTCTCTCTGTACAACTCACCATGCCTTGACAAAAATTACTTTATAATGGAATCATAGAAAACCATCAGTACTAATTTTTATAAATATATAGATGCTTATATTATTGGGTGTCTTTCCTATTTCTTACGGTGCTATACAAAATCATACAGATAGGTGAAGGGTTCACAGCATGCCCCCACGGTCGGGCGTGTTTGCATATGCCCGGCGGACACTTCCGCCTAGCCAGTTCCTGGTCAAGATAGCCATTTCCGGGTCAAGGCGTCTCGAGTGACCAGGATCCATGATGTTTCATGGCGACGTAGGCCCACAACGTAGCCATGCAATCTACACATGCACAGAGTAGTGACGTGACCTGGGCACGCCCAGCCTTTAAAATCCAGCGCCATGGTCCCAGTTCCTTCTTCTTCTCCACACACGGGTCTCTCCCACAGGCCTGCGCACTCTCTGTCCCTTTATTTTTAATAAAACTCTTATTAGCGGATTCTGTCGTGTTTCGTGACATTTTCTTGCAGGGTAAAAGCACAACGCGGCCAATTAACTAACAATAGAGTGGCTTCGGCAATGAACTTTTTTTTTTTTGTTTGCAGACCTATAGAGGCTGACAAGCCACAGTTGAAGGCTCTGACCAATTATGCCTCTGAAAGTTTCTCTTTCTGGTTTGTGGACCTCCTTCAGGTCTCACCTGGCCTTTCTTTGATGTCGGCAAGTATGGAGAGAAAGAAAGCTCACTCCTGTCCTCCTCTTTTAAAAGCACACATATGTTGAATTAGGGCTTGAGATAATAAGAAGAAACACACATTTGGTTTTTTCTTATATATTTACATTTCTAATGTTGTGCCCAGATCGTGACCCCCAGAGAGACCACCAAAGACGAGCATGCCGGAATGCAAAAGCAAGGTTTAATCGTGGATATCCAAAAGCAATACAAGCCTAGGCAGGGACTTCGTCCAATACATCCAACGCAGTGGAGGCTGGAGGAAGCACCCACCTGTCTGCAAGCTCAGTTTTTAAAGGGAAAAATCACAAGGTTACATCATTTAGGGGTGCTAGTACAGGTACAATTCTGATTGGCTTGTGTCTAGGAATTCCAGAAATCACAATTCAGTTTTCCTTCTAAGGAAGTAGTTGCCCACCACTATTTTTCATTGGCTGCCCCCAGATGGGGCATCTGGTGATTACACAGTCACTATGGAAACTAGGGTTGGGACATTCTATGGTCAAGCAGTTGCCTAGGGGGCCAGGGAGAGGACATTCCATAGTCCGGCAGCCATTACCTCCTGACTACCTTGTGACTCTGTACTTTTACACTTCCTGGTTTCTGGAATCTGAACTGACTGGTCTCAGTAACTTCTGGCCTGTTCTCAAAAGGAGAAATCTTAGGCCTTAATTTTAGGGGGAAAGCATTTTGGTCTTATTTCTAAGATGGCTCATTTTGGTCTCACATTTCCCCCTTCTCATGTGCCTAATGGAACCCAATCATGGGTTTTGGACAGTTAGTTCCTAAGTATCCCTCTCTAATAATGGCCATGTATAGTTAGCCATCTTGTCTCTATGCCAGGGAGTTTCATTTTGACTCAGCATTTCAGCCTTTTCTGAACAGGGAATATGGGTGATGTATTCTCTTCTGGAACTGCTTCGAGCTGGCATTGGGGCGCCGATATCAGGGGGCCCCAAAAGGCTGAAAAGCTAGTCAAAGACTGGGCAAGGGGACATTTGTCAGAAGCATGTAGCTGCCTGACCCCATAGGGACAGGGAAGAACCATGTTAGCTGGGCTGGTCCACTTCAGCTTTTAGCAAGTCTGGAGCTCACAGTCGGTCGTCTGGAGCAGTGGAGTCAGCGACTGAAACCTGGAGGTGACTGCCAGCTGAGTAGAAATCTGTTGAGACAAATTTAAACTAGGAACAGAAGTTAAAATTTATGAACTTATTTGGAACCCTTAGGTCCATACCCTTAGTAATGGGAAAAGCAGTAGTCCCAAGACCAGGAGAGAGGAAAAATACCATCTTTGGGAATACTTATCTGGGGTCCTTTTGACCTCTGTGAAGCGGGTCTAGGTTTTCATGACTCTTTTGATCCTTTGAGGCCTACTTACAAAATGACATAAAAGTTTTAGGTACATTAGCATTACCAATCTGTACTGAAATCCATATTGTAGACAAAGCAGGTAATGGGTATCTTGTAAAACAGCAGAAATGGACTCATACCTTTGAGTCCCAATAAGTTACATTTAAATATGACATCTAAAACAAATTCAAAATATTGAGCTTGTGACTGAACAGTAAATAGTCATTGCTCTACCAGCTCATCAGGACTTCTAAATGTTAAGCTCAGAACCATAGAACAGGAGAGTAATCTGAAACTTATCTCATTTTAGACTCATATCTGAACCTTTATGACTTACTTAAACTTTTATATCTTAGAACATTTTCCTAAAAGTGAGCTAACAAGCAAGCTATGGCCTTGCAGAAGGATCTGGTTGATGCTGCCATGCTGACAAAGTTAGAGCTAGCCTGGCCATCAGTACTGTCAGAGATCTGAGAAGGATAAACTATATCTGAGTGCAGACCAAGAAGCTTCCAATCCTATAAATTACAGGGACAAATCCCTACCCAGGTCTCCATACCGTTGGAGGCACCAGTCAGAACAGCATCAAACTTCTTCCACCATCAGGTCCATAAGGCAGAGTATTTTTCCTGTGGAATAGGGACATGGAAGACTGACCTTGGTCATGCAAAAGGGTGCAATCAATTCCAGTGTCCTACTGCTCATCCACAGTCTGAGCTGGGTCCTGGCGGCAGGCGTTTCACTGGGGCATCTTGCCCTGTGGTCAGCGTTGTCATATTTCAGGCAGAGACGTTGTGGTGCCTCGTACATAATCTTCTTTGGAGACCTTGGGTCACTGCTAGGATCTGGAAGCCTGTCTGATATAGTAAGCTTTTAGATCAACATTTAAATGCCATATTCTGCAGATCTCTGAAGTATGAGGGCTGTCCAGGTATATCTGAATAGACAAACTTTGTTTCTAATTATTTGTTTCAAGCTCAACCCCAAAAACATATGCAAGAGACTGAGTAAATGAGTAAACTTACATCAGTACTTACTTACCCTGACTACAATTAAAAAACTTGATTACTTATGACTGACTATTTATGTTCTCTCAGTCTACAAAAGTAGCCTAAAAACAATGCTTTTAAGTTGAAGCTCTTCTAGCATCAAATACAGGTTCAGTAAAGAAACCAAAACAAAATATCATTATACAACATTCTTAAGCCTGAACGTACCTTGGGTAAGAAGAAACATTTTTTAAGCCATTGGTTTTTAACTATAAAAACTGTTCTTAAAAGACTGAGATCTCTCAAATATCTTCCACCACTGCAACTAGACTCTTTTTGGAACTCTAGTCCTGCCATACATTTGCAAACCTCAGCTGTTTCCTATGATTTCTTTATGTTGCAAAGTTGGGCTGCCAGAGCAAGGTATATTCCTGTGAATAAAAGCATTGATGTGCAGCTTTAATATTAATCAAATACCTTATTTATTGAACATATGTTGGCATCTATTTAAACTCTCTAGAAACTTGCTGTTGAACACTTGGTAAAGACATAAGTATTAGGTGTTAACCTGAGTAGATCTTTATAACCTTAGTAAAAGATGGCTACCAGCCACATGGCTGCCCATGAGGTCACCAGTCAAGATGGAGGGAGCCACATGGTTGCTGTTTAAAGCTCGTTTTTCTAAACAATAATTACTTGCACACATACACACAGTTGGATCCAAGTTACACACATACATACATACAGTTAAAGCTTGCTTACATTTTCAAGTCACATACCTGTATACATACACACATAAGCAGTTTGCAGAATCATTAGCCATTCTTAAGATGAAAACCAACAAGAATTAACTTTCAAATTCAGTATTTGCAGGTATAAGAAACCATAACAAACAGTTTGCATCACATCCCCTCTGACCTTCTACGACCTTCCATGTACCCTCAGTCCGTTCCTTTGATCCCTCAGACATTTACTCCAGACAAATTCCGCTTTTTCTTTTCCTTTAAAACAGAAACTCTTACCAAAGTCTTTCTTATGATTTCCCTCAGTACTCTAGAATATATTGTAAAGTTACAATATTTTAAACAAGAACAGAAATACATGCATACACCATAACAAGAAAACTCAATTTGCATCAGCACTGTACCGCAGACAAACGGTTGGTGACATTCCATTCTTGGAGCCAGACCTTGATCAGGTTTTAGCCCCAGGGCAGGTCTTGGGAGCCCCACCCAACAGCATGGAAGAGGAGGATGGGGAAAGCGGGGGAAAGCATGCACCATGGAGACAAAAGATTGCTGTTAACCTCAGACCCTCAAGTACACGAGAACGGCAGACTGAAAGTGACTCCATGCCCTGGCTGGGCCCACAGACTGGTAGGCCACTCCTCAGCTCTGACCCTGGAGGGGCAGGTAGTTCTCCACCAGCCCCCACACTGAGCTCCACACAGGAGCCCAGTCAGAACCTACTGGCCGTATCTGGGCCTCACAGTGCTCACAGCCCGCTCTAGCACAAAGCCATGCCTAGTTCCCATGCAGCCAAGCCTCTACTCCACAGCTTTTTGAGTGAGCTGGGGCCCGAACCCCCTGCATCTAGGCCCCGTGATGCTCACAGGCCACCTAGCCCTCTCAGCGGCGCCCTGAGTCCCCGAAGTAGCAGCTGTACAGCCGCAAGCTTTCTGCTGCCTGCTGCCTGTGCTCTGGTCAGAGAGAGCAAGGAAGCAATGTTAGGTTAGTCTGTGCCAGTTCAACCACCGAAGGGGTCTCCATCCCTTCGGCTGGCAATCGGCCCACAAGTCCCAATGCACTCACAAGCTCAGGCATAAAACACTCACACATGTGGCCACAGTTCTCACACATTTAACAAGTCACACTGACAAACAAGATAGGCAGACAAAAAGGAAGAACAAGGGCCCTACAGATGGTCCAGGCAGACGAGAGTCCGGAGAGGGAGCCTCGATAATGCCAAAGACCTACAGATGGGACAGGGACAATTCTCCCGATCCCCAGATGGATCCAAACAGACGGACCCCTCATGGGCATCTCCCGATCCCCAGACGGATCCAAACAGACGGACCCCTCACGGGCATCTCCCGATCCCCAGACGGATCCAAACAGACGGACCCCTCACGGGCATCCTAACAGACGGACCCCTCTCGGGCGTCCTATGACGGGGGGACCTGTGAGGACCCCCGCGTCCTGATGAGGGGTTGGAACGTCTTCCAACTCCTCCAGGTCACCTTACAGGCGCGTCCGCCAAGGTGAGCCTGTCAGATTCAACCGCCGGCTTCGGATAAGAAAATGAAAGTAAAAGGAAAGCAAAGACAAGAAAATTGAGCGCTCTTACCGATCGGTGCAGATGGACCTCCGGAGCTCTTAGGTGTCCCGGCGGGGGGTCTCTGGGGATCCCGGAGAGCCCCAAATGTTGTGCCCAGATCGTGACCCCCAGAGAGACCACCAAAGACGAGCATGCCGGAATGCAAAAGCAAGGTTTAATCGTGGATATCCAAAAGCAATACAAGCCTAGGCAGGGACTTCGTCCAATACATCCAACGCAGTGGAGGCTGGAGGAAGCACCCACCTGTCTGCAAGCTCAGTTTTTAAAGGGAAAAATCACAAGGTTACATCATTTAGGGGTGCTAGTACAGGTACAATTCTGATTGGCTTGTGTCTAGGAATTCCAGAAATCACAATTCAGTTTTCCTTCTAAGGAAGTAGTTGCCCACCACTATTTTTCATTGGCTGCCCCCAGATGGGGGCATCTGGTGATTACACAGTCACTATGGAAACTAGGGTTGGGACATTCTATGGTCAAGCAGTTGCCTAGGGGGCCAGGGAGAGGACATTCCATAGTCCGGCAGCCATTACCTCCTGACTACCTTGTGACTCTGTACTTTTACACTTCCTGGTTTCTGGAATCTGAACTGACTGGTCTCAGTAACTTCTGGCCTGTTCTCAAAAGGAGAAATCTTAGGCCTTAATTTTAGGGGGAAAGCATTTTGGTCTTATTTCTAAGATGGCTCATTTTGGTCTCACACTATTGCTGTGATAATATACTATGACCCAAAGCAACTTGGAGAGGAAATGGGTTTATTTCATCTCTCAGCTCTCCTGTCACATTGCATCGGTCAGGGAAGTCAGGGTAGGAACTCAAAGCAGGAGCCTGGAGGTAGGGACTGAAGCAGAGGCCATGGAGGAGCTCGGCTTACTGGCTTGCTCAGCTTAGTTTCTGATACAACCCATGGCCATCTGCCCAGAGTGAACTGGGCCCTCTCATATCGATCATTAAACAATCAAATGTCCCATAGACTTGCCTACAAGCAATCTGATGGAGAATATTTCTCAATTGAAGTTGTCTCTTCACAGATGACTCTAGATTGTATCAAGCTAAAACAAAAACAAATAAACAACAACAACAACCAGGACTCTTGTCCCATTTCCTGACATCCTTGTAGTGTCCTGAAAGACAGAGATAAAGTGAGACTATTTTATTCTATTACATCTTTGACCTTGATGGCTACCAGAGCCGCTTCGGCAGAATCCTTGGAATTTCCTGAATGACAGGTGTATACAGACTGTCTTCTGTTATTCATATCAGGCTTCTTTCAACCTTGCCAGGGTGTGAGCTACTCAGATAGCTCTTTTCAAAGTAACACCTGGCTTCCAGGAGGCTCAAGGCTAACAAGGGAGTTGGGACCTCCCCCACCCACCAGAGCGGTAAAGGGAGAAGGGTTAGAAATGGACTCAGCCTGGACAAAGACTTGACCCCTCACCCCTGTGTAATGAAGACTCCGTAAAACCTATAACTGATGAGGTTGGGAGAGCTTGCGAGTTGATTGCAAAAAAAACCCCAAAAACCTGTTGTGGAGATGGGGGCCCCAGAAAGAGCTCCGCAGCCCTGTGTAAACACTCACCTCCTGTACCTCTCTCAGCCTGTTCCACTAAGCAGTCCCTTTGTAATGCATCATAAATGGAAGTGTGAAGGGGCCCCAAAAATAGCTTGACCACACAGCAGCCATGACAGGCTTGTTTAGGGGCCTAGACATGACTTCTGAGACAAGCTTACTGGCAGGAAATGCCCAGATCTAGGAAAAGCCTCAAGCTGATGCCACCCAGGGATCCACCCAGAGATGAGGAAATACCTAACATTCCAACCATTAGGTGGCCAGGTGTCCTTGAGTCTAGCACACACCTATTTTTGTTTTACAGATATCCCTAGACAATTGTCAGCCAGTCAGGATCGTGAACCCTGGAAACCCCCTCACCCCAAACTCTGCTATGATAAAAATCCCACCCTGCCTGGGCTCAGGGCTCTCTGCTCTCACTGCTGCATCACACAGAGGGACCAAGCTCCAGAGCTTGAAATAAAGGCTCTTTGCTTTTACATGCGGGATTTGGTCTCCGTGGTGGTCTTTTGGTGGTCCTCGAGATCTGGGCATAACAGAAGCACTGTTTTGTTTTGTTTTGTTTTGTTTTGTTTTGTTTTCAAACTCAGGTCATCAGGCATAGCAGCAAGCTCCCTTACCCACTGAGCCATCTCACTGGCCCCAGACACTGATTTCTTCAGCCACATCTGTAACTAATGATTAGCCATCCTTCCTTAGAGAAGCGCTCTGACCTCCCTTAAAATGACCTGAAAGACTACATTCAACCCGCTTCACAGTCCTTGTCACTTTTCCTAGTTCGTTTTCTATTGCGGTAATAAAACAGCTGGACCAAAAGCAGCTTGGAGAGGAAAAGGTTTACTTGGCTTACCCATCCCCTTCACCATCCATCATTGAGGGAAGCCAAGACAGGAGCTCCGGCAGGGAAGGAACTAAGCATTGCTCCCCATGACTTCCCCAGCTTACTTTCTTATACCACCCAGGACCACCTGCCCAGGGGTGGCACTACCCACAAGGGGCTGGGCCCTCCCACATCAATCCTTAACCAAGAAAATGCCCTATAGGATTACCTAAAGGTCAATCTGATGGAAGCATTTCTTTAATTGAGGTTCCCTCTTCCCAAATGACTCTACTTTGTGTCAAGTTGACAAAAAAACGAACCACCGCAGCACTCTATGGCATCTGCCAAAGGACCAAGAAGCCATCCTTCCTGTTTACACTGGCTCTTGGGACTGTTGTGTTTGTTTTGTTTTGTGGTCCGGTTTTGCTGTGTTCTTTTGGTTTGTATTTCTTTTTATACTTGTGACAGAGTCCCACTATGGAGTCATAACTGATCCCAATTCTCCTTTCCCCTGCCTAAGCCTCCCAAGTGCTTGTATTATAGTCTAATCCAACCACAATCACCATAGTGTCTACTGATATTTTTCTCTACAGGCAAAAGTTGTAGCAATAACGCCCGCGCTACCACCACCGTGTCCGAGCGAGGGGCTGTGGATGCCTCAGCAGAATGCCGAATGTCAAATGCTGATTATTGAAAGAGGGAGGAAACCTTAAATACAGGCTTACAGCACAATGGGAGAACCTCAGAGGGCAGAAGTTCACTACTGATGTTTACAATCTTGCATCTAAGCTGTTAACACCCAATATGCAGGATATGTAGACAAGGAACTTCCATTAAGTATTCAGGAGGGTGGAACCCAGCAGGGAATTAGCATAGGGAGGACATCTGGTCAAGGTTGGCAAGCAGGCAACAGCTACCCAAATTGGGAGGAGGCCAGCGCCCTACAAAAAGTGAGCTTCAATTCACCAAATTAACAACAACAACAACAACAAAAAAAAAAACCTGTGTGTGTGTGTGTGTGTGTGTGTGTGTGTGTGTCCGTGTCCTTTGAGTCGTCTTTCTATTTAATAGATTGCAAAATAAAACCTGGAATGACAGAATATGTCTCAAAAGACACAAGGACATGTCTACACTGGTTTATACTGGTGACCTTGGAGAAAAAGACCTGAGAAGTAGCCGGAAAATAGAAGTAGAAAGGCCTTTTCTGCTCTGAATCCTTTTAGGATTTTTGAATTTTAAATCATGTGATTAAATCACCAATTTCAATTGAAAAGAAGAGCAATGTGATTCAATTGGTAGAGAGCTTGCCTAGCATTCAGAGCCCCAGATTCAATACTTAACAGCCCATAAGCCTACCAAGCATGGTACTTGGTACTATATGCCTACAATCCAAGAATGGGAGTGGGAGAATAGGTGGAGAGATCATAAGTTCAAGGTCATTCCCAGCTATCAGTTGAGTTTGAAGCCAGTCTTGCCTACATTGAATTCTGCCTAAAAAAAAAAAAAAAAATTCTAGAGAGATGGTTCAGTGGTTAAGACCAGTTGCTGCTCTTATAAATGACCCGGGTTCTTTTCCAAGCACCCACATTATGGCTCACCACCATCTGCAACTCCAGTTCCAGGAGATTCAACACCTTCTGGCCTCCACAGGTACCAGATATATATAGTAATCAGAGATACATTCAAGCAAAACACACACATGAACTAAATAATAATAATAATAATAATAATAATAATAATACATAATGATGAAAATAAAGGTCACACAAAACAGTCTCCAGGGATTTGAACAGCACCTAGAGTACTCCTAGGTAAAGATGATAAGTATGCCTGAGATTGCAGCTTCTGTTCCCGAGGAATCGACCTCACGACTCTGCTGCAAACAGAGCAGGTCTTCCCACAGGCTTCCTGGCTTCTCTGCAGCCTCACTCCACCCTTTGGTCCTCGGGTAGCTACTGAGGAGATGGAAGGCAGCAATGTGGCTTTTTTCAGTTTTGGTTTCTGATTAGGCAGGTGAGGACGAAATTGCATACCAGGCATGATTCAGCACTTACAGCCCCAGCCAACCAGAAACATGTCAGTGTGGCTGCTGCTTGCTCGGCCAATCGTGTTTAGGATGACCTAATCCCCTCCCGGCTGTCTATAAAAGGAGTTTGTGAGTGTCTCTGGGGGTTGTCACCATTTTGTTGTGTGGCTGACCCCTGCATGCAGGAATTCTCTTAAGAAATAAATGCTTATGCTTTTGCTTTTGCATATGTGAGTGGTGGTCTTTTGTGGGGTGATCTGTGGACCCTAACAACCAACCTCCTCCCTAAACCATAGAAATAGCCCTCATGCATCTTTAGTTCTTTAGCATCAGTATGGCTGTTCCTAACAACAGAAGAACAAATTAATCTGATCGGTTGGACCGAAAGGCTTGCATTGTATGTCGGTTGGCAATGATGGAACACACAAGTCCCTAATCTTTGATTTCGGATTGGTGAAAATTATAATTGTAACTTGGCAACAAATGATTGTGATTTTTGTGCTTATAAACCCCAATATTGCCCCTGTCCGGGGCTATCAGGAGAAATGTACTCATTTTGTTAAACCCCCAGAGACCACCAAGGAGCCGGTTTCCGATGCAAGCACATGAGGGTCTTTTTATGGTCAGGTTTGAACTGGACTACCACCAGGCAGATAAAGGGAAATGCGTCAGTGGCAGTAGGCCCAGGGGTAGAGAGTTTTTATAGGGAAAAACTTCAAGCTGGGAATTGCATGCTTTGGCATCTTGGGATTGGATAGAAGGGATATGGGACAGGTGATTTTTTTTTTTTTTTTAAACTATTGGTCTAGACTTTGGCCCAAAACCACATTTGAAACTATTGGCTTGGACTTTTGGCAGGGAACCACAATTTCCTGAGCAGGATTATCTGGGCTGCTCAGCAGGATTATCTAGATATTTTCAAGGGCCATAAAATGCAGACAGAATGTCTGCAGGAGCATACTGCTCTGTATCTGTTCAAGTTGTCATGGCACATTTCTGAGGTCCTTCCTGGAACTGAGTACAGCAGGTGGTCTAAGATGGTGGCCCTTCCCTAAGATGGAGTCTGTATTACCTTCACAGAAACAAGGCTACCAAGTCCCTGTCCTGCAGCCCTGATTGATCAGTGACATGCTTATGTGGTGATTTATTAAAATCTTTGGAATGGGTAAGTGTTGTCTCTTTAAAAAACAATAATAATAAAAGTATAGCAAGGAGACCAGACACAAGGACTTTTTAGACATAGAACAAAGAAAGGGTGAAAGTCCCCTACCTGGATCCCATAAAGAGATGAACACCTAACATTAAGGTGGCAGTGAACCCCACTGACCTGGAATCTGACCACCCAGGACGCGCGTGCGTGCGTGCGTGCGTGCGTGCGTGCGTGCGTGCGTGTGTGTGTGTGTGTGTGTATGTGTAGACCCTATAAGCAGAAAACTTCTGACTATCCCAGGTGCTTTGGATGGCTCAGTGCCCACTGTTGACATGGCTTTTATGAACTGCCATCTGTCTATACTGCTCACCCCTTTGGACCCTGTGATCCATCCTGAATAATTTGTTCAAAACCTTAGAAGGTGACAAGGACTTAAATAGTCCAAGAGAATTATCACCTGAAGCTGAGAAAGAATTGGCCTTGGTAGAAAAGAAAGTGCATGAAGGACACAGGGATTGTATGAATCCAAAGCTGGATTGCATTTTGGTTATTTTACCCTCTAGGCATTCTCCTACAGGAATTTTAAAGCAGAGGGAAGATATTATATTGGAATGGATATTTTTACCAAATAAACTGAATAAAAAAATTAGAAACTTATGTGGAAAAAAAAATCTCTAACTTGATTTTGAAAGGAAAATTGAGACTTCGTCAATTAGCAGGAATAGACCCAGCAGAAATTGTCATACAATTAACTAAGGAGGACATTGAAAAATTATGGGCAGAAAGTGAACCTTGGCAAAGAGCTTGCAGTAATTTTTTGGGAGAAATTAACAGCAAATATTCCAAAAGATCAATATAGAATTGATCTTATAAAGAGAGCTGATTGGATATTGCCTCAAATTATACGGGAAACACCCATATCTGGAGTTCGTACATTGTATACAGATGCAAACAAACAAGGAAAGGCAGGTTACAAATCAGAACATTTAAGTAAAGTGGTTCAAAGTCCTTATAATTCAGTTCAAAAAATTGGAATTGTATTGCTATTCTGTTGGTATTAGTGGATTTTTCAGAACCTCTCAACATAGTTACTGACTCTCAGTATGCTGAAAGAGTGGTATTACATATTGAGACTGCAGAATTTATCCCTGATGATTCAGAATTAACTTCACTATTTATTCAATTACAAGATATAATCAGGAATAGGAATCATCCTTTATATATAACACACATCCAATCCCATACGGGTCTGCCAGGCCCTCTAGCACAAGGTAATGATGAGATTGATAAATTATTGATAGGAAATGTGCTGGAAGCTTCAGAATTCCAGAAAAACCATCATGTCAATAGTAAATGTTTAAAAAAAAGATTTTTCCATAACCTGGAAACAAGCCAAGGAAATTGTAAGGAAATGTCCTACTTGTTCCTTTTACAATCAAACACCATTACCAGCAGGATGTAACCCAAAGGGTACTCAGAGGAATGAAATCTGGCAGATGGATGTGTTTCACTTAGCAGAATTTGGAAAATTGAAATATGTACACCATATCATTGATACTTATTCAGGATTTCAATGGGCAACTGCTTTGAGTTATGAAAAAGCTGATTCTATAATTACTCATTTGCTAGCAGTTATGGCCATCATGGATATACCTGCACAAATCAAAACTGACAATGCTCCATCATATGTCTCTGTTAAAATGAAACAGTTTTTTGCTTATTACAATAGAAAGCATAGTACAAGTATACCACATAGTCCTAAGAGCCAAGCAGTTATAGAAAGATCAAACAGAACTCTAAAGGATATGGTAAATAAACAGAAAGAGGTAACAAAAAAAAAAAACCCAGAAATAGACTGCATAATGCTCTATTAACTTTTAATTTTTTCAATGCTAATGAGAAAGGTACAACAGCTGCAGAGAGACATTGGATAATAGAAAAAAACTACAGAATTAAATCAGCCTATATACTTTAAGGGTGTGCTGACCTCAGAACAGAAACCAGGATATGTGTTATACTGGGGACAAGTTTGTTTCTACAGGAGAGGATAAGCTGTGGATACCATCAAAATTAAGGTTCAATTTGAACAAGAGAGACCTCTTAATTAGAAGAGGTGATAGTTCATCAACCAGCATGATCATCCAATTTAAAGTAACTTATACCATTAACACATGCCTTTTCATGTGTTTGGCTATAACTTGCCAAAAGGGAACCTCCCCAAAATTAGTCCTGGTGAAAGGTTTTTGTTTTTATCTTTTAGGAGAATGAAGGCTAAGGAATATGAAGAACACTGGACATATGAAACATCTGAAGAATGAAAGACCCTAGCCCTTCAGGCTTACACCCCCAAGCCTCAGGAAAAGAGAAACTTCAAGCATCAGGAAATGAGAAACTAAAAATCTAGTTCCAAGGGCAACCTGACTTAGCCATTGTTCAATCTCCCCTGCAACCATATAACAATGTAAAAAGACTTCTGTTAAGAGATTTGCTCAACTGTGACTGGGATAGTTCCAAGTGTTCCAGCAAGGACCACTGTGACCTTTGTGTAAACTCCACTCCTGCCCTGATAACCCCCCTTGAGGTTTCAGGAAAAATGTACCTGTTGATGTAACTGTACCCCCTCTGTGATCACTCTGTACTCAGACCATGATCTTGTGAAACGAAATGTATGGAAATTGTAATCTTATGGCTTTTTTGGGTTTTTCCTTTAAAAACCCCCATGTGACTGCAGTAAGATGCGGCTCTTGCTCTTAGGAGCGGAGTTTGCCCTTCTATATTGAAGCTTAATAAAAACCTCTTGCTATTGCATCATCTGGACTGGAGTCTGGGTTCTTGGGGCACCCACTGGAGACCCCCAGATTTGGGGTCCAACAAAGAAAAAGGACAAATCATCTAGAAAAAATGTCCCAAGTAAAAGAGTAAAATGGCCTATTGGTATATCATCTATAAAATTTCATAAGTCTTCCTAAATGTTTGTTTCTGTTCTTCTCTAAAGAAATTTAACAGTTGGGATTGGGGATTTAGCTCAGTGGTAGAGTGCTTGCTAGGCCCTGAGTTCAGTCCTCAGCTCCAAAAAAAAAAAAAAAAAAAAAAAAGAAAGAAAGAAAGAAAAAGAAATTTAGCATTATTGGTCTTCTTGTAGTTCCAGTTCAATTAAAATTTAAAGCTGGCTTTGGAGTTGGAGAATGGCTCCCTCCTTCTTTAAACTCAAGCATATTGTTAAAAGGAAAATGCAAACTTCCTGTTTCATGCCAGAAGAAAGAGTCATCTTCTGATATGGGACATAAGAAAAACCAAATTAATTAAGGGACCATTCTATTACTACTAATCTCAATTCTTTGATTCTATTCTCATTCTTTAAACTTTTTTTTAAAACTCTTTTTTTTTAGATTTATTTATTTATTATGTACATAGGAGAGGGTGCCAGATCTCATTACAGATGGTTGTGAGCCACCATGTGGGTGCTGGGAATTGAACTCAGGACCTCTGGAAGAGCAGTCAGTGCTCTTAACCTCTGAGCCATCTCTCCAGCCCCCTTTAAACTTTTCTTAAAGAATGAATTTTATATCAAAATTTGCAAGATTAATATATATATATATATACATATATATATATTTTAAACTTTGTTAAGATATTAATGGTCATATTGAGTATTAACTAATTCTAGAAAAAGGCTTCAATTAGTTGCATATACATGTCTTTGTGTTCCAGTCTTCATCAGTTTTCTGCAGGAAATCATGGCCAGGCCTAACATTAAATTTGAAGTCTCCAGGAAGAAGATGGGGCCCCACAACAACAATTCCCCGTGGACAATAATACCACTAAGCTGACAAACATCATCTACAGAACGGCTTTGGACTACGAACTGCTCAGAGCAATTTTGAAATAGTTAGTTGAGATGATCCAGTTTCAAAGACTACTTGAATAAGGACTTGAGATAACCCTGAACTTTGGCATTATTCACAGACTGGACAACAAAGGATATAGCTACCTTTCCTAGAATTTGACAATTAACACAAAATGTTTCTTTTCAGGATAAAGATGCCTTTGCCCATATCCAGCAGGAAGCAACTTTAAGAATACGACGCCCACATCCCCAAAGAGGTGGTGTAGGGAGGGTGGTTTTTGGTCTTCTAATGGGTTTTGGGTCTGAGATAAATTTCATTGTTTAGGAGGGTTGGTAACAAGTTGTTGTTAAGGGTTAGGAAAAAGGCTAAGCAAAGGAGATTAGATTTAAGGTCCTTGTTTAAAAAAAAAGATACATAGAAATGATAGAATAGAGGGTAGATTATTGAATCTACTCAGAAAAATAAAGAGAAGATATAGATAACAAGATAGATTATTGAACCTACTTTTAAAAGACAATTACTAGTTTTAAATACTTTACATTGGATTGGATTTTTGTATATTGTATACAAATTATATATATTGAAATTGATATTGTTGGAAAATGCTATACATATATTTCTAATCTTGTTCAAGATATTGTACTTATACCTTTCATTTAACAATGTAATGCAATTTGCTGATCCTTGAATGTTATTATTACCAACTATTAGGATATGAAGAAATGAAAGTTAGTAGTTAGACATTACAATCAAACTTGTAGTCATATTAGGTATGTTTTCAAGATTGAACAGATATATTTTAGATAGACAGGCCATCTTCAAACCCTTCAGAGATCTACAGAATATGGCATTTAAAATGTCTTAATAACTTAAAATTTTTTTTCTTTTTTTTTATGACTATGAAACATGTCATCTCCTGGCAGTACCAATCTACTTCAGAGAAAATATGGGCATTGAAGAAACTGCATATGGAGTTAACTTTCTTTTTTTTTTCTTTTTTCTTTTTTTTTCTGGAGTTGAGGACCGAACCCAGGGCCTTGTGCTTACTAGGCAAGCGCTCTACCACTGAGCTAAATCTCCAACCCTGAGAGTTAACTTTCATTGTGGCAAAAGTTAGCCACGGGACAACAAAGCATCCTCCGATCGACTGCTGACAAACAGGACAGAATGGACAGACAGAACATGAAACAAAGGACTACCGATTCTTGCCAAGACAAGTGTGGTTGTGGCTTTAACGAAAGGCATCTTCTGAGGTCAGGACAATATGGCACCATCCCTGAAGTGGCCTTTACAATCCGAAAAAGATACAGTTCCTCTTTCTTTGAAGGCAGCTGAACTGGCAGTGGACGGATGGCTTCTGATGTGCAGTGGAACAGCAGCTGAAAACAGTTATTCTTGAAAGAATAACTAAGCTGACAGAGTCTAGCCTCTCAATGATAGACTGGCATTTAATAGAGGGATGAAGAGAAGAATGGGATGCTAAGATGAAGCCACACACACAAACCAAGAAGAATGGACAGCTGAATTAAAAAAAAAAAATCAATGATTTCCAGAATTTAAAATCCTGAATCATGACAGGACACTAGTGGAATTCAGGTGTTTCTGGTACATGGACTGCTCTCACCAAATGTGAGGTTGAACTGTTGGCCTTGTGTACATCCTACTTCACAAATGAGTCTGTCAGATACACTAAGCCTATAGGCTGAAGATGATGCCCCAACACTGCGGAGAAACCTCAGGTGACTGACTGTCCAGGCAGCTGGCTGTTTCTGTCAACTCACATTTTTTTTTTTTTTGGAAACCGCTTGTGTGCACTTCCTGTTTTTATTTTTGTTAGGTAGTATTATTTCCTCCTTGGCTCTCTGAGGGAGTTGAAGATTAGATAGTTATAGTTGAAGATTAGATAGTTGTAGTTATAGTTTTCCTTATTAAGAATTTCAGAAAAGAAACTCACTAAAGAGGTGTAAGTGTATAAATTTGAAAGACATTATAAGATAGTTATGTTAGTAATGTAAGTTAGAATAGAAAGTGAATCAGGTACATTTTGGACTTACCAAAATAGGATAGAAAATGGAATTATTTTCTCTGAATTTGTCAAATGCAAATGGACTACACATTGTTTAGGTATTTATTGCTTGTATATATTGTATATAGTTATTGTACTTTTTTATATAGTTTTTCTTATATTAGTTATAACTTTTTTCTTTTTATTAAAATAGAAAAGGGGAAATATGGTGATGTTTTATTTGTGCTGAAATGTGATTTTATTTGTATGTTAATAAATAAAAGTGCCTGGGGGTCAGAGCTAATAGCAAGTCATTTAGCAGAAGTCTGGCACTGGTAGCACACACCCTTAATCCTGATCACATGACAGGCAGATCTGTGTGTTCAAGGACACCTCCAGCGTGGAGACAAACGCCTTTAATCTCAATACCAACCATAGATACCTGGAGGTCTGTATAGACAGGCAGTGACGAGGAGGTCATGTGGTTGGGTTTATAACCAATGAGAAGGCAGAACAGAAAGTTGATAAAAATACAGACACACAGGAAGTAGGTCTCTTTCTCAGTGAAAGGATGGCAGCAGCCATGAGGGGTAAGAAGGCAGTCTTGGTCTCAGCTCTTAGCTATTGCTCTCTGACCTCTGGACTTTTAATTCTGCATTTGGCTCTGTGTTTCTTATTTAATAAAACCATTCAGAATTACATCTATAATGTATTTTTATTTTATTTGCATTCATTTGTTTTGCCTGCACGTACGTCTGTGTGAGGGTGTCAGATCTTGGAGTTACAGACCATTGTTAGCTGGCATGACAGTGCTGAGAATTGAACCCAGGTCCTCCAGATTAGCAGTCGGTGACCTTAACTGCTGAGCCATCCCTCCTGCCCCAGTGTTGCTCTTTTACCCCAGCAGCTGGACTCAGTTCTGCAGCTGTTCTCTCTAACGTACGACCCACAGCAGGCCTGACTCACAACAGTCGCAGCTTCTCAAGTGGTCGGGTATCCTACTTCTCACAAAGACTCTGCACCACCTGTATCAAGTTTCCTGCCTCTCAGGCTTCTGAAACCTCTTCAGCTCTGCTTAACCCTCTGAAGCCTTCTGTAACTTACACACACACACACACACACACACACACACACAAATGTACTTACTGTGTGATGTATGTAGTATGTGGCCCGAGAGATAATATTAGTACTATTTTAGACCAGAATATTTTATTTTGTTTTATTTTAGACCAGAATAAAAGAACCTGTTCACCTCAGCCAGGGTTACCAAGGAAAGTGGGACTATCTGATAGACTGTCACTATACCTTATGATTTTACTGTTATTCAATAAATTCTGATATTGTAGAAAGACACACAGTACATCATCTATGTTTCTGACATATCTTCCTCATGGTATGCAGCCTTCCAAGTAGCTGGGATCAGGTCTGTGCTACCAGGCATCACTTCAATCTATTACTTTTTCCATTTGGTGACTTCTTTTCATCTATGCATGATGTTCTGAAAACAGAAAATACCTGGAAAGAAAACCAATTAAGGAGGGGAGGTGATAAGAGAATGGAAAGATCACATTAATCATGTGTTGTGAACTTTCCATGTGAGTGTATGACTCAGAAGAAGAAACTGCTTGAGGAGAACAGAGTTAATGGAAGCAAATGCTTACAGTGGACCAGGGGACTAGAAGACTAAAGCAAGGGTGAAAAATTCTAGATTTTTGTCATCCATGAAATTTGGGAAATGTTAAAAGGAATGGAGAAGAGAAGAGGTAGTTCTAGGTTCCAATAAATTACAGTCTAGCTAGAGAACTGACTTGCCCCTGGGTTGAGGACCCTGGAGATTATCCTCCGTTTGAATGAGCTGCTTACAAGAACACAAGGCACAGAAGAGATGGTTAGACATCCACTTAGGTATAATTTATTACATCAAAAGTATGGAAATTCAGATCAGCACAAGAAAGGTATAAAGGGAAAGGTCAAGACAAGCCAGGAGCAGTCCTCCAGGGTCCCGTCCCGGGGACGTACACAAATAGCACTTGCCCTTCCCCATAATGAAGTAAACAAGAAGCCAAGTGTGAGGGCGCATGCCATACTCTGAATACTTAGGATATAGAGGCAGCAAAATTAAAAGTTCAAGGTCATCTTCAACATACCAGGAGTTGGAATCGAGGATGGATTACATGAGAGTCATCAATAAATAAATATATAGAGGAAAGGGGACAATGAAAGAGAAAGGAGAGATGAAGAAGGAAAGAAGAGGAGGAAGAAGACAGGGAGTGGGGAAAAAAGAAGGGGAGAAGGAAATAGGAAAGAAGGAAGGGAAATTCACTTAAGTCTTGGTATCCAGGACTTTTTTTTTTTTTTTTTTTTTTTTTTTTTTGGTTTTTCGAGACAGGGTTTCTCTGTGTAGCTTTGTGCCTTTCCTGGAATTCACTCTGTAGCCAAGGCTGGCCTTGAACTCACAGAGATCCTCCTGGCTCTGCCTCCTGAGTGCTGGGATTAAGGGCATATGCCACCACCACCCAGCAAAAATTTATGTATTTATTTATTTTATTTTATTTTTCCAAGAAAGGATTTCTCTGTGTAGTTTTGGTGCCTGTCCTGGATCTTGCTCTGTAGACCAGGCTGGCCTTGAACTCACAGAGATCCATCTGCCTCTGCCTCCCAAGTGCTGGGATTAAAGGCGTTCACCACCACTGCCCGGCCCAGGATGTTTTAGAAGCCCGTCTGTAGTTGGAGTTTTCTCCAGTCCTGTCCAGGCCCGAAGCTGCTCAGACCCAAATAAACACACACAAGCTAATATTATTTAAAACTGCTTGGCCATTAGCCCAGGCTAATTATTGACTAGCTGTAATACTTAAAATGACCCATAATTCTTATTTATGTTTAGCCATGTGGCTTGGTACCTTTACTCAGTTCTGCCTTCACATTTTGCTTCCTCTGTGTCTGGCTGGTGACTCCTGACTCAGTCTTCTTATTCCCAGAATTCTCCTCTCTGCTTATCCCACATATACTATACTTCCTGCCTGGCTACTGGCCAATCAGTGTTTTATTTATTAACCAATAAGAGCAATACATTCACTGCATACAGAGCGATATTCACAGCACCCATTAGGCTGATACACAAGATGACTTAAATGGTACAAGTTTTGGCCACACATGTTTCATGAACTGAGTTTGATACCCAGAACTCACTTAAAGATAGACAGAATCTAGTCCACAGGGTGTCCTCTGGGTACCATACAAGCACCCACAGCACATATACCCACACATATCATCTACACACACACCTATACATTCAGATCAACAGTTTTTGAGGTTTTATTTTACTTTATTTTTTTTGCAGATTTTATAGATTTTTTTAAAAAAAAATATTTATTTATTTATTTATTATGTATATAGTGTTTTGCCTACATGCCAGAAGATGACACCAGATCAAATTATAGATGGTTGTGAGCCACCATGTGGTTGCTGGGAATTGAACTCAGGACCTCTGGAAGAACAGCCAGTGATTTTAACCTCTGAGCCATCTCTCCAGCCCCCCATCAACAGTTTTTTTTAAAAAAAAAAATTAAAATAGAACCTGATGTAGTGGGGCATGCCTGTAATCCCAGCACTTGGAAGGCAGAGGCAGGTGGATCTCTGTCAGTTTGAATCCAGCCTGGTCTACTAGAGGAGACCTTGTCTCAAACAAAACAAAACACACCAAAAATAGAGACAAAGTAGGCTTATGTACTGAATATTATCTGGAAATCTCACGAATATGACTTCGTTTAGAAGGAAGATGCCCTAACTTCTTGTATTCCTGTGATCTAGGAATTTTACTGTATCAATTATAAATTTTAATTATTATTATTTTTTATATATGGGTGTTTTACTTGTATGTATGTCTATTCACATATGTGTCTGGTCCCTTCAGAGGCCAGAAGAGGGTGCAGGTAATGGACCAGCCTGACTTCATGTTAAGATCCGAAGCCATCTTGTTATAAGGTCAAAATAAGCTCAATTTTGTTTATTGTAAAATTTAAGTTTAACTGTGCCTTGACCTTTTCCTAAAATTTGACATGTCCCATACCCTTTGGAATTTGACTCACAACTCCAACCATTCCTTGACCTCCACCTCTCATCAAACCACAAGATGTTCTGCCAAATAATCTTATCTGCTTCTGTATTTTGCTTGCCAAGTTCCTTATTGGAAATCTGCCAACCTTCTGGTGAGGCTATAAAAACCTCACACCCCTTTTGTTCAGTGCTGATCTCCTGAGCCCCAAGTTAGGGGAGACAGCCACCAGACTGGCTTTGCTATGCACAGTGGTAAAACTCATTTAATTCAACCAAAAAAAAAAAAAAAATGAGTCCGTGGTCTTTATTCTCATCCAATGGGATTAATATTGGATCCCAGTTGTGAGATAATCTTTTTGTACATTGTGAAGAAGTGTTTCTGCTAAGGTACCTTCTGATTGTTTTAATAAAGAGTTGAACAGCCAATAGCTCTAGGCAGGAGCGGATAGGCGGGTCTTCCGGAGAAATAGAGGAAGAATATGAGAGGCAGGAAGATTTGCCAGGTAGATTGTAGCAAGTCAGACATATGGTACTGAGGAGAGGTAACAAGTCACATGGCAGAATGTAGATTAATATAAACGGGTTAATTCAAGTTTTAAGAGCTAGTTGGGAACAAGGCTAAGCTAAGACTGAGTTTTGATACTTGAAAGAAATCTTTGTCATTACTTGGGAGATAGTGGTTCAAAGAGAGTCCAACTATAGATCCCTTGAAACTAGAGTTAAAGACAGTAGTGAGCTGCCAAGTGGGTGCTGGGAATCAAACCCAGGTCCTCTGGAAGGACAGTCAATGCCCTTAACCACTACATCATCCCTCCAGCCTCTACTTTATCAATAATAATCAGTTAGTTTACATCTCCAGAAGTATGCTGCAATTTCCTTTAAATTCCTTAGTGACTCCTTGAACATAATAACTTCAAAAATCGCCAAAATCGTATACATTGCTACTATAAAGACAGTGAAGGGAGACTTTTTTTGAGAAACCAATATCCATGCTCTGAATATTCCCCAAATACTTCTTTTTCTCTCAACACCTGTACTTAAATTTTAAGTTAAAATTGCCTTTAAATAAACTCCAATTCTTGCTGGGCGTGGTGACACACTCCTTTAATCCCAGCACTAGGGAGGCAGAGGCAGGCAGAGGTATGAGTTCAAGGCCAACCTGGTCTACAGGGCAAATTTCAGGACAGCCTAGAATACACAGTGAAACTCTGTCTCAAAACACAAAAACACCACCACCACACACACACACACACACACATACACACACACCCATACCCTGCCCCCCCCATACCCTGCCCCCCCCAAAACCCTCCCTGGGAGTTTTAGACTTTCCACACTCTACCATCTTTTGAGTGTGGGATGAGAAACCCTCACTGACATATATGTCCTAGCTCTCTTTGCTGACACTCTAACATCTTCAAAGTTTGGGTTGGTACAAGTCAGTTTAGAAAATGGCAAGTTGTCCAATTAAGCACAGTTTAGAATGTGTATGGGAAGATGGGGATACCAACAGGAAGATCAGATGGGGATGAAACTGGGAAAAGCTTTCAGGGTAGCAGGGTGGGACGGGGACAGAAAGTTTTAGAATGAGACTGTAAGCACTGGAACTAAAGAACAATAATCCACAAGCAGTGTGGATCTTTGTGACATGTATTTGGAACAATACTTACAAAAAGAACATTGTGTGAACTTCCTGAGGAGACAAAGAAACATCTATTCATTACAGACAGGGCAGCACAAACAGAAAGAGAAAAAGGATCCTAGCCAAGCATAGCTTGGTGAACCAATGACTTTAACTGGGGTTATGTACAAGAGCATGAGTGAGGAGGAACATGGAGAACTCACAAGCAACTATACCACTGAAGACAATGTCTCTGTGCCCAGAAACCAGCCACTTCCTTTTGCCTTCAGAGAGGGGTGGAGCCTTGTGAGCCCCGTTCCCTACTGCTCGACTCACCATGTATATGCCCCATCTTGAGCAGGCCTTATGAGGGGTACTCACAACTGCTGAGAATCCAAGAGGGCGATAGTAATGCCATGTGGAGAGGACAGTATTCTACAACAGAGAGTAATAGATAAGGAAATAACATGACTTAGATAAAAGAAACTAAAGTGATAAGTCTATACTTAAAACACAGAGGCCATACATACTTAAGCAAAGTGAAAAATATATCTTCTGTGATATTGAGATAAATTAGACTTTTTTGTTTCTTCAATAAATACCTGAGAAAACAATTAAAAAGGAGAAGAGATTTATTTGCGCTCATGATTTCAGAGGTTTCAGTGCGTGGCCAGACATCTCCATTACTCCAAGGTCCACCATGAAGCAGAACACTGTTGTAGATGAGTGCAGTGGAACAAAACTGCTCTCTTTGTGAGAACCAGGAAACAGAGAGAGACACAGGAAGGAGCTGGTAATAGGATTCATCTTTCCAGGGCATGCTCTCAATGACCTACTTGTTCCAACTAGGTCCTATGTCCTAAAATTTCTACCACCTCCCAAAATAGTGTCACCAGCTGGGGACCAAGACTTTAAATACATGAGGCTGTGAAGGCTATTTTATTTCCAAACCAGAATAGAAGGCTAAAAATATGGAAGATAATTTTCTTTGAAAATGATTATCTGAGGAGGATGGTCTTGAACATCTGATCCTCCTGACACCACCTCCAATGAGATGGGGTCATAGGTGTGGACATGCCAGCTTCCTGCACTAGGTAAGCATTCTACCAAATGAGCTCCATTCTCAACCAAGAGCAATTTAAGTAATATCAAATTGTATTACAGGAGCTGGAGAGATGGCTCAACAGTTAAGAGCATTTGCTGCTCTTATAGAAGAGTTGGGTTTGGTTCCCAGCACCCACATGGTTGTTCAAAACCATCCCTAGCTCCAATTCCAGGTGATCTGACACTCTCTTCTGACCTCCTCAGGCACCAGGCACACAAATGGTGCATATAACTTCCACACAGGCTGTGGTGGTTTGGATGAAATGGCTCCCGTGGGCTGGTATATTGAATGATCGGTTTACCAGTTGGTGGACTGTTTAGGAAAGATTAGAAGGCGTGGCATACATGTTGGTGGGTGTCCCTGGGGGTGGGATTTGAGGTTTCAAAACTCACATCAGGCCTAGTCTCTCTCTCTTCTTGTCTCACGTTTGTAGATTAAGATGTACACTCTTAGCCGGGCGGTGGTGGCGCACGCCTTTAATCCCAGCACTCGGGAGGCAGAGCTAGGCGGATCGCTGTGAGTTCGAGGCCAGCCTGGGCTACCAAGTGAGTTCCAGGAAAGGCGCAAAGCTACGCAGAGAAACCCTGTCTTGAAAAACCAAAAAAAAAAAAAAAAAAAAAAAAAAAAAAGATGTACACTCTTAGCTACTGCTCCAGCACCGTGCCTGCCTGCCTGCCTGCCACGAACACTCCATGATGGTCATGGATTCACCCTCTGAAATGGTAAACAAACCCTCAATTAAATGCTTTCTTTTATCATTGCCTTGGTCATGGTATCTCTTTACATCAATAGGAAAATAATTAAGACACAGGTAAAACACTTATACACATTGAAAAAATAAATCTAAATGGAGTAGAAAGAGGACAGAATAAGAACGACAGAAAGAAGACACAGGAATAAAATGGAGAGTATATGAGACGTGGCTGGAGACGATAGCAAAGAATGCTTTATAGTAAATTAGGCAGAGAAACATAAACAACAGTCCTAAAATTTTGCCTGAGTAATATACAAGCAAAAATGAAGCTTTCATGAGATGTAGCCACAGGAGTGGGAATTAAATAATACAAGCTAAGAACTAAATGGAATACCCAAGGCATGAATTGCTGGCACAGCTGGGCTGAGTTGAAAGGTGAAGTTCTCAGATCCCTCGGTCTTTAGCAGGCTCTCCAAGGTGCTTATGCAGGAGGAGCCAGTGGGAACGGTGGGGTCTCTGCAACCATAGAGCTCCTGAGGTTCTGGCTAGTGTGAGAGGGGTAATTGTCAGTCCTTGGTAATTCCTGCCTGCATTTTAGGTGGCCTCTTCTGGTCCTTCAGGTCAGGTGTACATGAGGACCAGTATTCCTGCAGTTTCTGATGGTTTCGTCTGTGGGGCTTCGTTAGGCAGGCAGACCAGTATGGAGAGGGCTTCTAGTTGGGTTATGATTCTCAGGCTACCTGCTTCTTGGCAGAGATCTCTCCTGTCTTGAAAAAAAGAGTCTTACAATTTTCTTGAGCTTCTGTAGTCTTGTTTCTTGAGCTTCTAGAACCTCCTTCATTCCTCCTGGAAGAGATGTTTCAATCTAGAGGAAACAAGTACTTAACACCTCTGAATGCTGTTAAAATTCAAAATAGAGATTGAGAGAAAGAAATTGCATTGAAGTAAGTTTCCCAGGTCATTCTTACGCAAAGAGATGGCTGAGAAACTGCTACAGGTTTCCCTGGGGTATTGATGAGCATTTGTTCCTAGATACCCATGGATACCAAATTCTGTGGGTACTTACTTCTCTTTCCTAAAATGGCCTAGTGTTTGCGTATAATGTATACAAATCCACCCGTAAGTGCGAAATCAAATCTAGATTACTTATACGCAATACAGTGTAAATATTGCATAGTTGTCATGCTATATTGTTTAGGGAGTGTTGAGTACAGGCACTTTATTATTTTTTTTTAGAATGTACTTGTATTTTTTAATTGTATGTGTGTATGCATGCACATATGAGTGTGTGTGCTTGTGGAAGCCAGAAGGGGATGTTGGATCCCTGGGATATGGAGTTATAGGCAGTTATGAGCCACTAAATGTGTGCTGGAAACTGAACTTGGGTCCTCCAGAAGAGCTGCAAGCACTCTTAACTGATGAACCATCTCTCCAGCCAACAAGATGCCTTTTGTGTGTGAATAATTTTGGTCCAAGATTGAATCCCTAAATACACAAAGCATATTACAAAGGCTTGGAAGGTCATCTGTAAAAAATTAACAGTCACTGAAGATCATTAAGTGTTATTTTTTTGTTTGTTTGTGTTTGTTTTTCAAGACAGAGTTTCTCTGTGTAGCTTTGGAGCCTGTCCTGGAACTCACTCTGTAGACTAGGATGGCCTCAAACTCACCGAGATCCACCTGCCTCTGCCTCCTGAGTGCTGGGATTAAAGGTGTGCGCCACCACCGCCAGGCATTTAAGTGTTGTTTTTAACAAAATCTCAGTCATTCAGTTTTACCAATAAAGACTCAGGAGCCAGATGCTAGGGTGAAAGTCTGTTAGCTGAGAGAGGCAGAGAAAGTACCCAGCTCATCTTCCTCTTCAGCTGACATCTGCAAAACCTCTTTTTCTCTGACACTGTCTCAAACCAGACCCCTCAAACTGAATGTTCCTCCCTCTGTTTCCTGTGTGTCTCTCTCTTTGTCCACCTCATTTCCTTTCACTCTTTATGGTTTTTCTTAATAATCCTATGTTCACTTCCTGTCAACTGGTTCCTTGCTCTGCCTCTTGACCTATGGCTGACTTTATTTAACCCTGTTTACAATATTCAAGCAGAAAGCACTTGGATTAAAGGTGTGTTCTAGGGCTGAGACACACCACAACTATAAACAGGTTTTTCCAGTAAGTAACGCAATCTCGGGTTTCACAGTGTGATCAAAGATAATTAAGTGGGAGAACCTGATACTGGAGACCTATTAGCTGTCCTGGGAAGCAAGTCGGAGGTGTTGCTGACTTCAAGTTTGCCATTCTGATGTCATTTGGTTTATTCCTCCAGGATCATCTCAGTTTTAGCAAAGCCTTACACACAAGACAATATCCCCTTCCGAGCTATGTCCACAATTACTTCACTTACACATAAGCACTGATGAACCAGTCTGCATCTGTCTTAGGCTTGCAAGCCATCTTACAGTAAAGACAAACTAGGTTCATTCCTGTTTGTAATTAAATCTCTGTTTCTCAAGGATTGGCTGTAACCTTAACTACAAATGGCTCTGTACTACCTGTTCCAGGGAAAAGCAATCATGTCTTTGTTTCAAAAAGTTGTAATGACCATCTTGAAATCCTACCATTGTTCCAAAAAGTTGTTCTGACTACCCTGTTATGACCACCGTTTGTTCTGCTTCTGTAACCCTGACTAATTTGCCTGCCAAATCCTCCTTTTGGAAACCCCCAGCCCCTGAGCTTAAAGTCCTGGTCTTCCTCATGTCCAAGGCTGACCTCTTGAACCTCACCTTAGGGGAAGGGAGCTTGTATACATGGATAAAAAGCTTACTCTAATAAATTTGACCATGATGATTTGTGTCTGTGGTCTGTTTCCTCAAATCTTTGTGATTAACAGCATGTAAGCTTTTTAAGTCATGTATGTACAAAGCTTGTCTCCTCTCACTTCAAGCTCCAGGAAGCTCTTTACTCAGCTTTTTGTTGTTTTTAGAGACATGATTTCTCTGTATAGACCATGCTGGCCTAGAACTCAAGAGATCAGTTTGCATTTTCCTCTCAAGTACTGGAATTAAAGGCATGCACCACCACACTTAGGTTTTGACTGAACATGTAATTTCTATTATCTTTATTAAAAGCCCATTAAGAGAAAATTGTTTGCTAGCCCAAAACAGTGGAATCTACCTCTGGGCTGGGGACATGCCATTGTCTTCATCTTTAAACCTTAATCCAACTGGGCCAGACAATCACGTGGCTAAGGAAGGCAGGTTCACCTTAATCCATGCTGAAGAGAGGGAGAAATAACCCACCCTTTAATGAGATAATGTACACTTCCCTTCGCAAAATTCCTGGTCCCTAGTGCAGTAGTTGCAAATTCCCCAGGAGGTTCTCCAGGAGTCCTGACTCAGAACTGTCCATCTTTCCCCTCTTCTTCTTTTCTTTGTTTTTCTTCCGGAGGCTGGCCTAATACAAGTTCTCTGGTACTCTGGGCTTCCTTACTCTTCCTCTAAAGCTCCCCTCCTGGCCATACTGCTGTTTGTAACCATGTGACTGACCTCTAAGTCTGCTTTACAAAAATGGTATGGCTTTTTTTCTCTTCCACTTCTTCATCTTCCTCTGGGCAGCCGGCACGATTTACAGCTTGCCTGCATTGGGTTTTTTTCTTTTAAACTCTAATAAAATTTCCTCCAGCTTCCCTTTGAGGTTCTTAAATTCTTTTATTAATGAGACGAAGAACCTCAAGAGGGGACTCTGATTTCCCTAGTAACAGGTGGCAACTCCCATGGGACTCCCCAGAATTTCCGGTAACAAGCGTGGGAGAGGGAAGACATGAAATATAATACTGAAACTCTTTTTTTTTTTTTTTTTTTTTTTTTTTTTGGTTTTTCAAGACAGGGTTTCTCTGTGTAGTTTTGGTGCCTGTCCTCGATCTTGCTCTGTAGCCCAGGCTGGCCTTGAACTCACAGAGATCTGCCTGGCTCTGCCTCCTGAGTGCTGGGATTAAAGGCGTGCGCCACCACCGCCCAGCCACTGAAACTCTTAAAACTAAAATTGAGCTCTTCTCCCTACTTTGAGACAGGGTTTTACGCTGACTATAACCTAGGATGATCCTGAATTTGTAGTGATTCTCCTGCCTCAGCCTCTAAGGTATTAGGAGTTTGGGTGTGTGCCACCACATCTGGATTTTTATTTAATAGTTTAATATTCATGTAGTTAAGACATTTGCAAATCTTTTATTTAATCCTTGAAAAATTAACTGCTTTTATTCATTTAAGAGGCAAAATTAATTTCACCTTTTTCCATTGGGGTAGTTTTTTTTTTTTTTTAAATTCCGACAATCTTGCAATTTCTCTCCCTATACTTCACACACATTCATTCATCACAGAGATGAATTCAGGGCCAGAAAAAAATTCAAGCTGCCTGCACGCTTCCCTTTTCACACAATGTGTGTGTGTGTGTGTGCTTCAACAACGTGTTTTGGTTCTTTTCTCATTTGCACGTTACTTACTTCTCCTTCATCCTCCCTTGGCCCTCCCACGATCCTCCCTCCTCTCCAGCTCCCGTAGTAGAAGCAGTTTTCCAAGCAGTTTCTTAATTAACCAGGTGGGGTAGACAAGGTGGAGCCCCGCCCCTTAGGCGGGGCCATAGCTGCGGGCCGAACCAGGCGCCGGCACCGGCTCCTTAACAAACGATCCCTTTACTATCTTCAGAGGCGAGACACACACACACACACACACACACACACACACACATACACAGCGAGCCAATTAACAAACGATCCCTTTACTATCTTCAGAGGCGAGACACAGACACACACACACACAGACACACACACAGAGACACACACACACACACACACATACACACACACACATACACACACACACACAGACACAGACACAGACACACACACACACACACAGACACACACACACACACACAGACACACACACACACACACACAGACACACACACACACACACACACACAGAGCGAGCCAATCAGCGGCCGCGGTCCTCGGCGATCGGAGCGGGGGCTGGCTCCGCCCACTCCCAGCCTCCCGCGGGGGCCGTCCGAGCCTCGCGGGCTCCCGCAGGCCCCGCCCCCTGGGCAGGCGCGGCGGCCATTGGCTGGCGCGCCGCTTGCTGTCGCCGCGGTTGCTGGGAGAGGGAGGTGGGGGCGGGGCCCGCGGTGGTCCAAGGGGCCCGAGAGAAAGGCTGCTTAGGCGCGGGAGGGCGCGCTGGGCGGGTTCGAGCGCCTCGGCGGCGGTTTGCCTAGTGGCCCGCGCGGCGGCGTCGCGGTGCGGGAACCGGTCCCCGTTGACAGCTCCGCGTCTTCCGGCCGCGCCACTCGGGAGGCGGCTTCCTCCCGGCGCTCCCTCCGCGAGTCCGCGCGGCCTCCGAGGAGAAGCGAGAGGCGGCGGAGGTCGTCGGGGGCGGCGGGCGGGGAGCGCGCTCCCGCTTCCCCGGCGGCGGCCGCAGGACAATGGAGGTGGCTGTGGAGAAGGCGGCTGCGGCGGCGGCTCCG
Organism: Peromyscus leucopus; assembly: GCF_004664715.2. NCBI lineage: Eukaryota > Metazoa > Chordata > Mammalia > Rodentia > Cricetidae > Peromyscus > Peromyscus leucopus. The sequence continues at coordinate 50,192,088 of NC_051065.1, read as the reverse complement.
GCCGGGGGCCCCGCAGCGGCGGCGCCGAGCGGAGAGAACGAGGCCGAGAGCCGGCAGGGCCCGGACTCGGAGAGCGGCGGCGAGGCAGCCCGGCTCAACCTGTTGGACACTTGCGCCGTGTGCCACCAGAACATCCAGAGCCGGGCACCCAAGCTGCTGCCCTGCCTGCACTCGTTCTGCCAGCGCTGCCTGCCCGCGCCCCAGCGCTACCTCATGCTGTCGGCGCCCGCGCCGGGCTCGGCAGAGACCCCTCCACCCGCGCCCGCCCCCGCCCCCGCCCCAGGCTCCCCGGCCGGTGGTCCTTCGCCATTCGCTACCCAAGGTGAGAGGGGCCCGCGAGGCGGCGGGCGCGACCCGCTATCACGCGACTGGGGAGGGGTGAAGAGGGCCCCGGCTGGCCAAGCGACTCGGCGAGTCCCTCACTTTTGAGGAGCTCTGACGGCCGCGGCGAGTTTGCAAGCTCCCCGCTGCCTCCGCGCAGCTTTGTCCGGGTGCATACGATCCGGATCGGCTCGTGTACACCCGGGTTAGGCGAGCCGGAGCGGGGGAGGGAGGGATGGAGATGAAGTGATGGGGAGTTTCTTTGATGATTGATTGCAGATTGGTTGCCGTCTGTTTCGAATCTTGTGCGTTCGGAGCTCTTTACCTTAATGAGTTCCCTCTCCCTAGCCTCTCCGTTGGGGACAAAGGAACCGGGAGAAGGAGTTTTGCTGTCTGCTGCTTTCGGAGATTTTATTTTGAGCGGCACGATAAAGGGCAGAAAGTAAATAGACTTCCAAAGTGTTTTGTACGCAGTAGTTGGAAGTTACTTTCTCTTTTGTGGTGTTATTGGGTAATTAGTTTTTGACAGGTAGTTCCCATTGCTTATGTTAACAGGTTTAAAGCATTTAAAGTAACAGTCATTTCTGGGAGACCGCTTGAAGTTTTTAACGCTGCAATTATTTGGGCAAATTGACGTCTTTTAAAAATACGAAATAACTGCGGAAGAGAAATCTGTTTCTCTTTGTGGTTTTTGGTTTGTTGGTGTATGTGTTTTGTTTGGCTTATGTAGTGACCCAGACTTGTTCACAACTAGCAATCTTCCCGCCTCAGCCTCTCCAGAGTGAGGATCACACCGGCATGAGCCATCACACCTGGTGGCCAGTCACTTTTAGCATGTTTTAAGGGAAGTAACTGTTTTGAGTTAATATGTTAACTAATTACACTAGGTTGGGATGCGATTGAGGGCTTGGATTGTTGTCTTAGATTCACTTAGCTCTATGTTGTCTTTAGTCATAGGAAACTATTTTCCATGGGTCTCTATTGTTATGGGGAGTCGATTGGATACCACTCAGAAGTAATGTATAGCCAATTCAAAGTTTTTATTCCAGTTGGCTGGGACTACACCTAGGTATTCAGGGTACAAATGCAACATGGCAGTTCTCAACCTGTGGGACATGACCCCTGGGTCTAACTACCCTTTCACTGGGGTCGCATATCAGATATTTACATTACAATTCATAACTGTAGCAAACTTACAGTTATGAAGCAACAAAAATAATTTTATGGTTAGGGGGCCAGTCACCACAACATAATGAACTGTATATTAAAGGGTCATAGCATTAGGAAGGTTGAAAACCACTGCTATATATATTTTAGGGCAAGGAGATTTTTTTTGGGGGGGGGTTTCGAGACAGGGTTTCTCTGTAGCTTTGGAGCCTGTCCTGGACTAGCTCTGTAGACCAGGCTGGCCTTGAACTCACAAAGATCCACCTGCCTCTGCCTCCTGAGTGCTGGGATTACAGGCGTGCGCCACCACCGCCTGGCAGAGCTTTTTTTTTTTTTAATTAATTTTTTTTATTCATTTTACGTACCGACCACAGATCCCCCTCTCATCCATCCCTCCTCCCACTACACCCCACCCTCAACCCCATCCCCCTGCCTTCCACTCCCTCAACCCTCCTCCCCTCCTCCAGCAAGGTAAGTTCTCCCATGTGGGGGGGACACTAAGCCTTCAGTTGAGGCAGGACCAGGCCCCTTCCCACTTTATCAGGAGTGAGCAAGGTGTCCGACTATAGGTAACGAGATCCAGAAAACCAGCTCATACACGGGGGATAGATCCTGATCACACTGTGTTTCAGGGGCCCCTCAGACTCAGCTATACAACTGTCTCTTGTGCCGAGTGTCTAGTCCGTCTATGCAGGTTCCACAGCTATTGCATTAAAGTGTATCTGAGTTCCTTTGAGCTTAGCTCAGTTGTCTCTGTAGATTTCCCCATCATGATCTTGACACCCCCCCCCATATAATCCCTCTTCTCTCAATTTGACTGGACTCCCGGAGCTCAGCCTGGTGCATGGTTGTGGATCTCTGCATCTGCTTCTATCAGTTACTGGATGAAGGCTCTATAATGACAGTTAGGGTATTCACCAATCTGATTACCAGGGTAGGCCCGTTTAGGCACCCTCACCATTGTTGCTAGTAGTCTAATTTGGAGTCGTCCTTGTGAATTCCTAAGAATTTCCCTAGCACCAGGTTTCTTTCTTACCACATAATGTCTCCCTCTATCAAGATATCTCTTTAATTGCTCTCCTACTCTGTCCCTCCCCCCAGCTCAACTATCCCATTCCCTCATGTTCTTATTCCCCATCCCCTCCCCTGTATTGCCCACCCCCCATCCCCAGTTTACTCATTGGGATCTCCTCTGTTTCCCCTTCCCAAGGTGATCCGTACATCCCTCTTAGGGTCCTCCTTGTTTCCTAGCTTCTCTGAGCTAGGTTGTAGTCTGATTATGAGCAAGGAGCTTTGTTTGTTTGTTTGTTTTGTTTTTTGTTTTTTTCGAGGCAGGGTTTCTCTGTGTACCTTTGCGCCTTTCCTGGAACTTGCTTTGTAGACCAGGCTGGCTTCTAACTCACAGAGATCTGCCTGCCTCTGCCTCCCCAGTGCTGGGATTAAAGGCGTGCACCACCACCGCCCGAGAGCAAGAGCTTTTAAAGCAAAAAAACCACCTTGGCTGGTGGTTGCAAGGAGGAGTGGTTGTACAAACAAGCAGTTTAACAGAAGCTAAGATAAGCAGTTAGCTGGAGGAGGAGGTTTGCACAAGCAGGAAGTTTAACAGAAGTCAATATAAATTAGCTGAGCATTTTGTCCTCATGTTCTTAGAATAGAGTTTGGTAATTTTCCACAAGATTCTCCAGTCAAACCTAAAGTGGCCTCAGCAAAAATACAAGCTAGAGAAACCTCTGCACTATCTTGCCCTGTCATATTCTCTAACTGGTTCTATGGGCATGAGACGAAACATTGACTTGTCCTGTTCTGGGGGACATGATTGGTCCTAAGGACCAGTAGCTTAACTAAGTTTATTCTCTGATATATTGGCCATGAAGTTGAGGATGCAGGGCCCCATAGTTAGCTGGATCAGGATTAAGAATCAGGCTAATGCTGACAGTAGGGTGATCGGCCATGGGGACCAGATAAACGGCCTGATACCAACTCTCTGATCTATGTCTCCTTTCTTCCTTTTCTTTAATGTTTTCCCTGACCATGGCAAGGTTTTCCTAATTACTGATTGGTTGGCACAGAAATAGCAAGTTTCTCTTAAGGCCATGCCAAGTCTTATCTGTTTCATTAAAAAAAAAAAAAAGTAGATCTAGCCTCCTTCAATTGTATAAGACTACCTCTGTAAGGGAGTCAACGTGGCTTTCCAGCCTAGAAGTAGAACTCCCCAAATGGCCTAGGTCTGAGTGTATCTGGGAACTGAGTTCCCTAAAGTTTTGATTCCCAACAATCAAGGCTGGGGTGCCTATGGCAGCTGCACTGGCTATTCCTGTCCCTACTAGAGATCGGGGCTAGAATTGGGGCCTGTTTGAGACAAGGCCAGGAGCTTTCCCCTCTTCTCCATTGTAGGCATGTACGTAAAGGATAACCATTAGTACGAGCTAGGTAGCAAGCCAGGTAGGTAGGTTCAGGGGCATGAATGAATACGCAGTCTTTTAGGCTAATTTGGTTTGTTGGGCATTTGAGGAAGCCTTATTGTAAGGTGAAGAAGCAAGATTATAATTTGAGGACAATATGCAGGTACGTTGTCCTGGGCAGGGTAACTTGCCATTGGCAGCCTGATTTCAATAAAGTCCAACTCCAAATGTTCCCCAGGCCCATTTCCTCAAGCCTGGATTCTTTGTGGGATCTTCTCCCTTTGAGGTTTACCTGAGTACAGATGACACATCTAAAGGTGTGGTGTTTTTATAGTTAGGCTTTCAAATTTGGAACATAATACCTGGATCTGGAGCTCCACAGCTTTCGTGGCTCTTAGGTGGGTAGCTTGGAGGTCATAACCCATCATCTTCCTAGACTCATGAGAAGGATGGATCTGCCATCCAGCAGCATCTACTACCACCATTCTTTATCCTGTATGGCTAGTTCTTGTTTTTGCAGTCAGTCTCCCCTGGCATGCATTATGAGTGGTCTGGTAAGCTGGGCTCCGGCAGAGCTTCTAAGACTTGGTGAGGCCCCACTAGTTCTAGGACTACTTCCTGGGCAGCCAAGTCAGCCGCTCTATTATCTCTGGTTTCTGGGGAATCCCCTTTGTGGTATCCTTTGCCATGGACAGTGGCTACACTCTTGCATAACCAGAGAGCTTCTAATAGGGCTAAGATTTCTTCTCTGTTTCTGATTACTTTTTCTGCTGAGGTTAAAGGTTCTCTTTTCCCTGTATAGAGCCCTATGGATCTGGGCCATGGTGAAAGAATATTGCCTATCAGTGTATATGGGGACAGCATAGTCTTTCCGCCAGCAGAATCTTGGGTCAAAGCTAAAAGCTCCGCTTGTTGAGCTGAGGTTCTTCTGATTAAAGATTGTGCCTAGATAGTCTTATCTTAGGTCACTACTGCTATTCCTGCATACCTGATACCATCTTGAACGAAACTGCTCCTCCGATCTGGTGTCACCAATGGGACATTAGTCAGATCAGGCCTGATAGACTGGATTAAGTCCATCACAGTCCATCACCTCAAGACAGTCTTGCAGAGGTTCTGTGAGGTCATCATCCCACAAGAGACTGACAAGGGTGAGGGCTGACATGTTGTGGAACTAAAATGCAGGGTTGATCCAGAAGCAGGGCTTGGTATCTGGGTCACCTTACCCCACCCCAGACATTAGACATCATCTCTTGGGTGCCCCCCTCAAGAGGGCCTCAATAGAATATGGGCTCTCAAGAACAAATCTTGCCCTAAAGTTAATTTGTCAACTGCTTTTATCAGCAGGGTGGTGGCAACTATAGCCCTTAGACACGTTGGCCATCCGCCTGCAACTGGGTCAAGTCTCTTGGACAAATAGGCCACCAATCTTTTTCCACGGTCCCGGAGTTTGCATGAGGACCCTTTTGGGAATGCCTCCAGCTCCATCTGCATACAAGTGAAATGGCTTAATAATGTCTGGAAGGGCCAGGGCAGACACCAGGGCCTTTTTCAAGGTTTTGAAGAAGGTCCTCTGCTCGGTCTCAGTTCATTCCAAAGGCTTTGTACTCCTGGTGCTGACATAGAAGGGCTTGACTGAGCAAATTCATATTCATTTTCATGGCTGGCAATATCCAGCTGCCCCTAGGAATTCCTGTACTTGTTTTTTGTTGTTGTTTTTTATTTTTTGTTTGTTTTGTTTTAATATGGGAGCAGGGATTTGCAGGATGGCTGATGTACAGTGTATGCATTTGCTTTCCTTCCTCTAGGTTGTAGCCTCGGTTTATGACCCAAGGGACACACAGCTGAACCTTCTTGGTTGAGACTCTGTACCCTAGGGCTCGGAGGGATTCTAAAGGGCCTTCTGTTGCCTGTCTGTATTCTTTCTCAGTGGTCAAAGCTATGAGAGGTCATCATACACTGGAGCAAATGCTGCTTTGTGGATATTTTTGTCTAATTCCTTTCTTGGGGCTTCATCAAACAATGTTAGTGAGTTTTTAATTCTTACTTCTGGTCTGTTTCCCTTATTTCATCTGTTTCTCCAAGGGCAGCTATCACCACATGGGAGAGTTTCTTTCCTTGTCTGTCTTTGAAAAGTTGACATCTACTCATCCCTTCAAATCCCTCTCTCTTAGTTAAGATTTCTGTTGCTGTGAAGAGACACCATGACCACAGTAACTCTTACAAAGATTTAATTGAGGTGGCGACTTACAGGTCAAAGGTTCAGTCTATAATCATAGCAGGGAGCATGGCGGCATGTAGGTTAGACATGGTGCTAGCTATGTCTTGATCAGAAGGCAACAGAATTCAGTGACATGCTTCCTCCAACAAAGCCACACCCACTTCAGCAAAGCCACACCTCCCAATAGTGCCAGTCCCTATGGGCTAATGAGGGCCTATTACATTCAGTCTATCACACCCTCTAATTTCTGCAACTTTCTTCGTATGTCTAGGGCCAGCTGTGTGACAAAGGCAATATTAGTGTCTCACCAATTTTCAGGGACATCTAGGTTTATGGGGGTAAATAATCTGGCATGTCTCACAGAACCTTTCCAGTAACTCAGCGGGCGATTTGTCATCAGGTACTTGAGTATCCTGACTTACCTTGGATAAGTTGGTAGGTTTTTTTTTTTTGGTTTTTCAAGACAGGGTTTCTCTGTGTAGCCTTGCGCCTTTCCTGGCTCTCGCTCTGTAGACCAGGCTGGCCTCGAACTCACAAAGATCCGCCTGCCTCTGCCTCCCGAGTGCTGGGATTAAAGGCGTGCGCCACCAACGCCCGGCTAAGTTGGTAGGTTTTATGGCTGCCACTTTTAATCCTTGCAGTGATGTTTGGTGGGAAGTTTCCAATGTCTCCTTACCTACATTGTTATTAGAGTCCCAACTGGGTCCAGTTAATGACAAGGTTCACTCTGCCTGGTCCTCTACTTTGGGAAGTGTCCATCTACCCAGCCCCAGAGTCTACTACTTTCCAGCCAGATTTGGGTCTACTTGGTTATAAACAGGGTGGCCAGGAGCTCCTGGCAATCATTCCAAGTCAGCTGGTGTGTATAGAAAAGTCTCCGACAGGCTGATAGATGCTGTCCTGAAAGGGAGTGTTTTAGGTCTTCTAGTTATATAAATCACTGATGGAGAAAGGGACCACTTCCTTCAAGGGTAGAGCAGATGATGGTCTCACAGCCTCAGACAAAGCTTGTCTGGCCTCCCCATAGCCAGAGAACTCTGTGTGTTGGGGGTGGGTGGGACCAGGTATAATAGAGCCAGCCTCCTGGCCTCTCCTGGGAAGAACCATTTTCTCTAGCCCCTCTCACATTTCTCATTAGTCCAGTCAGAACATAAGGAGGTGAAATGTCCATCTACAGAGACAGGGTTTCTCTGTAGCTTTGGAGCCTGTCCTGGAACTCACTCTAGACCAGGCTGGCCTCCAACTCGCAGAGATCTACCTGCCTCTGCCTCTCAGTGCTGGGATTAAAGGCGTGCGCCACCACCGCCCAGCAGGACCAGGCATGAATTAGCTGGGGCATCTTGGCCTCAGGTTCTCGAACTGGGTTTAGTAATTTTCCACTGGGCTTTCTATCAAGGTAATCAAATTCTAGTCAAACCTAAAATGGCTTCAGCAAGACTACAAGATGGAGGAACCTCTGCATTGTCTTGCCCTGTCCCAGAATACTTAAGTTGGTGCTATTGCTATTCGTAATAAACTGCCCCTTTGTCTCTTATCTTTGAGTTACTTGCTTTTGCTCACCATTGATGAGACTTGAACTACTTTATTAGGTTGCAAGTAAGGTAGAATCTCAGATCATTTTACTGTAGTTTCAGAGTGGCTTACTTGCTGGAAAGATAGTGCAGGCATAACTTAAATCTTATTTGTTCTTCTGTTTGTTTGTTTTTCTGAGACAGGGTTTCTCTGTGTAGTCCTGGAACTCACTCTGTAGACCAGGCTGGCCTTGAACTCACAGAGATCCACCTACTTCTGCCTCCTGAATGCTAAGATTAAAGGTATGTACACCACTATCTAGAAGATCTTATTTCTTGTTTGTTTTTGAGATAGGATCTCACTATGTAAACTCTGACTGGTCTCTGCCTCCTGAGTGTTGGGTTCAAAGGCATGCTCTCTTAGGCCCAGATAAATCTTAGCTCTTAAGGTATATGTGTATGTAATACTTAATGCTTATATTGATGCTGGAGAATAAGCCTTGTGACTAAAACCACACACTGCCATGAAGCCCCCAGTTCTTAATTCTTAGACTCATTTTAAGGTTTCTTTTTGTCACCCCTCCCCCATGTTATTCTTAATGTGTGTGTTTTGCTTGCATTTATGTATAACATATGTGTGTCTGCTCTATAGAGAGAGTTCCAAGGCAGCCAGGGCTGTTACACAGAGAAACCGTGTCACAAACAAACCAAAAAGAAAAAAAAGGAAACATTTAAGTCAAAATATAGTGTCTTTATACTAAGGAAAAGACAAAATGAACCCCTGTATAAAGGGTTAAAGTTACTTATTCATTACTTGAAGTAAGTTCTTTCTAGCCCAGGCTGCCCTTGGCTGGATCTGTGGTGATGTATCTTCCTGCCTCAGCCTCACAACTGCTAGGATTACAGCTGTGAGCCATACTATCTAGATATTAAAGATTTTGTTTGTTTTAACATTTTGTGTTCTGCATGCTGGATAACTTATATTTGAAAGTTCTCACCTTCCATCGTGTAGTCTCAGGATTGAAATCACTTATAACCAGGCTGGGCAGCAAACACCTTTACCTGCTCAGCCATCTTACCAGCCCAAGGGGTTTTTGTTGTTCTTAGGGGTTTTTTTTAGTTGATTAATTTTGTTATAATTTCATATCTGTATATAATACATTCCGATCGTCCTCCCCCCACCACACACCCTCCTTTACCCATATGCCATCCCTGTCAGTCTCCCTTCTTTCCTACAAATCTCTTTCCCATGTCTATGACTTTCTGTATTGTTTTGTAACCCATTGAATTTAACCAAAGACCATCTATGTGACCATGGGTTTGTGGGCTCCTCAGTGAGTACACAACTGAAGATAATGACTTTCTGTTTCTAGAAGTGTCAGTAGCCAGTAGTAGCAGAAAAAGTAGGGGTTCATGAGGCCCTTCCCCATTCATGGCTGACTGGTGGCAGGGCCAGTCTCGTAGAGACTCAGTACCAGTAACCACAGCTGCTGTGAAGTTTCTGATTAAATGGATGTATCTCCACATTTTGCAGGATTTCTGTTTTCCAGCTCTTGAATTCTTTCCACCCCCTTCCCTTGATGTTCCTGAAGCTTAGAGTAGTAGATATATATGTCTTGTTTAGGGCTGCACCCTTGCCCGTCATTTATACTTAGATTCTTCTGCAGCCATGAGTCTTTGTATTCACCATGGTTCACTGCAGTCTTCTTTGATTAAGACTAAGAGTAGCACTTGTCTCTATAGACAGGATATTTAGGAGGTACTTTTATACCGTGTCTGTTTACTAACCAAGAATATTAAGTGCTCCCTACTCCCTTGGGTATATGACTTTCCCAAGCATGGGTGGTTTGGGTTTTATTTTGTTTTGAGACAGGGTCTTACTGTATAGACCTGGCTGGTCTTGAACTTACAGAGATCCACCTGCCTTTGCTTCCCAAGTTCTGGGAGTAAATACATATGCTGTCACACCTAACAAGCATGGAATTTTTATCCAATATTAGGAGGCATGGATTCCCTCTTAAGGAATATGCCTCAAATCCTAACAGTAGGCAGTTGGTTACCCTCATAACAGTCATGTCACTATTACAATTGAGCATCTTCCCAGGCAGGTTAATATTGTAGTCTGTAGGGTTCATGGCTCAGTGAGACCCTTGGCCTCCCCACCCCCACCCCCAGCAGCCTGCAGAGCACTTTCTGGCACTTGAAAGCCTAGCCAGAAAGGAAGTTTCTAGCTCAGTTCCAGCTTGATTTTTCTATGTCTTGGAACTCAAGTGTGTAGTGTCAGCAGTAGAGTTTTTTTTTTTTTTTTTTTTTTTTTTTGGTGTTGTTGTTGTTGTTGTTGTTGTTGTTTTGAGACAGGGTCTTTCTATGTGTCTCTGGCTGCCCTGGAACTCACAGAGATTCACCTACCTCTCTGCTTCTCAAATGTTGGGGATTAAAGGCATGTACCACAAGACTGGCCTAGCAGTAGAGTCTTATAATCCACATCTTGTATGTAACCCAGAAGAGCAAGATCATGCATTTGGGGAGGATTTCGATATGAGTGAGTCTCTTTGTGGGCGTGTGCACATGAGTACAATCCCTGTAGAAGCTAGAAGGCATTGGCTCCTTTGAGCTGGAGTTACAAGTGGCAGTGATCTGCCCAGTAAGGGTGCTGAGAGTAAAACTTTGGTCCATTTGGCCTTCTGTGGCAAAAAGAGCAGGCTCTCTTAACAACTAAGCTATCCCAGAACCCTAGGACTGAGATTTTTATTTAGTGATGATTGCTTCTAGAACCAGCATTATATAGCCACGCAGGTTCTCTTCTTTCAAACTTTCATGCTTTTAAAAAAAGTTTCTTTTGTATGGTTGTTTTTGTGTTTGTGCATGTTTGTGCACATGTATGCTTGATGCCCTTTGAGACCATAAGAGGGTATCTATGCATTGCATGCATTCAGTGACCACTGAGGCCAGGAGGAAGTCAAGAATCCCTGGAACTGGTATTCTAGACCTTAGTGTTAGTGAGTCTTGTGTATGTGGGTGCTTGAAATAAGGTTTACTTTGTTAAAATCATTCTCATGAGTTTCTGAGTACAAGCATCATGAGTCAAACAATATCTAATCAGGTGAGATGTGGAGCCACTAATAAGAGGGTATATAGCTCAGGCTTGTTGGTGGAAGTTTCTATCCTGCCAGCAGCTCCCCAATAAACACACTGAGGCCTACATTAATTATAAATGTTCAGCCAATAGCTCAGGCTAATTACTAACTAGCTCTTACATTTTAAGTTAACCCATATTCCTTATTTACACTCCACCACATGACAGTACCTTTATTAGCATGGCACACTTATCTCTGGCTTCCCCTGCATTTGGCTGGCAACTTCAGACTCCATCCTTCTTCCTCCCAGCATTCTCTATTTGGCTCCCACACCTAACCTTATTCTGTTCAGCTGTTGGCTAGTCAGCTTTTTTTTTTATTAACCAATGAGAGCAATACACATACGCAGTGTACAGAGGGTTACTCCACAGCATTTTCCCCTTTTTGTCTAATTAAGAAGGAAGGTTTTAACTTTGACATAGATTATATACAACAAAAAAAGTTAAGTAAGAATTACAGTTGAAGTATCCAGTCTATTTGTACTTGGCAAAATTAGAGAAAATACTCTTATCTATTGTTGTGAGTCTAAATTTGCTTTTTATTATAACTAAGGAAATACTTAGTTTATACTTTTTTTTAAATTATTTATTTATTTTTATTTTATGTGTATTGGTGTTTTGTCTGCATGTATGTGTGAGGGTGCCGGATCCCCTTTAACTGGAGTTACAGACAGTTGTGAGCTGCCATGTGGATGTGGGGAATTGAACCCAGGTCCTCTGGAAGAGCAGCCAGTGCTTTTAACCACTGAGCCATCCCTCCATCCCCAGTTTATACTTATTTTGCTTTTTATCATAACTAAGCAAAATTATAAATTTAACTACTTAGTCTTTAACTCCATCAAAGACCCTAGAGGGATGAAATGTTACCTAATCTAATTATTCTTTATCAATAAAAAAATTGGGAGTCAGATATCAGGGTAAGAATCTTGAAGATCAGAGAAGCAGGGGAGCAGCCATCAGTGACTTCCTACCTCTTCCATTCCTTTCTCCAGAAAGGCTGAGATCCTCTCTCAGCCCTGCCTCACTGCTTCGTGTCTCCTCTCTGTCATAGTCCTCCAAACCTCTATGGTTAATTTTGGTCAGCTAGAGGCTGGCTCTGTTCTCTGACTCCAAGCAAGCTTTATTTGTCAGAACACAACCAAAAGCATTCTCAGTTTGGCTCTCTCACCTAACCTTATCCTGTTCAGCTATTGGCTAGTCAACTTCTTTATTAACCAATGAAAGTAATACATATTCACTGTGTACAGAAGGTTTATTCCACAGGACAGGCTGATCTCAAATTCTTTATCCTCTTCTACATCCCAAGTGCTGACATAGAGTGTGCCACACTTCAGGCTCATAGTTTTACTAAACAAACATATTTCAACTTAAAACATAAAAGTAGCAACAGTAGAAGCTAGAGAGATGGTTCAGTGGTTAAGAGTGCTGGCTACTTTTTTCATAGGACTTGAGTTCAATTCACAGGACCCATAGGGCAGTTCATGGAAGCCTTTAATTCTAGCTTCAGGGGATGTGATGCCACCTTCAGGCCTCTGCAGACACTGTGTGCAAGTGGTACACAGACATATGCAGCCAGAACACCCATACACATAAAATTAATACTTGAAAAAAGTATCAACAGTAGAATTAGACAGTTACATTTATCACTAAACTACCATTATAATCAATTTTCTAGACCCCTCATCTAAATTGCTTTTCTAAGACTACTCCTTAAAGGGAACAAGGATGAATGACCACAAAAAAGGGGGGGGGGGAGGAGGAACCACCTCAGTCTTAACTGTTCTTTTGTTGTGTTTTGAGACAGGGTCTCAGTAGGTTAAACTGGCCTCAGACTTTTGTAGTCACTCTGCTTCTGCCTCCTAAGTGCTAGGTTACAGGTGAACCATGCCTGGCTCACTGTAATTTTCTTAGTATCCATTTGTTTTATGTAGAAAAAGAGTTAAGAGTTGAGTTTTTCTCTGGAATATTAGATTGGAAAACTAACATCTTGGAGCAGTGTTAACATGGTGGTGACATACTATTCAAGCAGAGTACTCAACTATTAAGAGCTGCTTCTACAGAATAGAAAGCACACTTTTGACAGGGGTCAGATTTAATTCAATACAAGAATTTAATCTATGTTTCCTTTTTAAGTTTTGCTCATTTTGTTTTGAAGATTTTGTATTCATTAGTTATGTGTTCAATTCAAAAATTATATGTGTGTGTGTGTATCTGTGAATGTGTACCGTGTGTGAGTGCCTGTAGAGGCCAGAAGAGGCTGTCAGGCCCTTGGAGCTGCAGTTACAGGCAGTTGAGTTGCTGATGGGCGCTGGGAACCAAACTCTAAAAGAGTAGCAGGCCCTCTTCACTGATGAGGCATCTGTCACTCCAGCACCATCAGTGTTCCCCACCTCTAAGACTCACCTTTCTTTTTGCAGTGTTGGAGATTGAACCCAGAGTCTCATGAATGCCATGCTAGCACTCTACTACTGAGCTGTGCTGAAGCCCTCCCAATTTTGTTAACTGACAGTCTACAATATAGGCACAATTTGGAGAGTTGATTTATAACTAATGTAAGTTCCTTGGAGCTGAGTCATAGCAGAATTCCCCCATCTTCTGACCTAGGTGCTTTGGGTTTTTATTTTGATCATGTTTTTTCCCTCTTTAAACTCCCCCCAGATCCCATCTCCCTACCTAACCAACTCTATGTTCTTTCTTTCTTTCAAAACAACAAAAACCATAACATCAAACAAAATCAAAACAAAAGACCAGTACAACAAAAAAATACCAAAATGAAGCAAAACATTCACCAAAAAATAAGAATAGTAATAACAAAAACATGGAGTTCATTTTGTGTTGGCCAACTACTCCAGGGCATAAGGCTTGCTCTGGAATGTGGTCCATATACCCAGTGATGCTCCACTGGAGAAAACTGATTTTTCCCTTTTCCAGCAGGTAAATCAGTTGTAAATAGCTTCTTGTTTAGGGGTGGAATCCCATCTCACTTTAACCTGTACAGGTCTTGTGGGTGCTGCCAAACAGTCTCTGAGTTCATATGTGCATCAGTCCTGTTGGGTATAGATGACATTCTTTCTTTGGAGTCATCCATCACCTCTGGTTCTTATAGTCTCTTTTCTGCATAGATCCCTGGGCCTTGAGGAGGAGAAGATTTGATGAGGACATTCCCTTTAGGACTGAGGGATCCAAAGTCTCTCACTTTCTGTACATTGCCCAGTTATGATTCTCTGTGTTAATTCCCATCTATTACAAGAAGAAGCTTCTCTGATGTGGGTTGAGGGAGGTACTGATTTATGGGTACAGCAGTGTCATTCATTAGGAGTAATTTTATTTGTTGTGTTCCTTTAGCAGAATAATAGTATTAGGTTTTCCCCTAGGCACATAACCTATCTAGTCTCATATTCTTGCCCACTTTAGCTGTATTGGGTATGAATTCTATCTCATGGAATGGGCCTTAAATCCAATCAAAAAGTGGTTGATTACTGTCATAGTATTGGTGTCTTAGTGCACCAGTGTATATCTTGTAGGTGGGTCTCTACTGTAGGTTAAAGGGTTTGTAACTGGGTGATATTGATGATAATCCTCCCCTTTCTCCTCTGGTTCCATGCAGAGTGCCAAGACCAGGCATACTAGCCAGTTAGGGATGGAACTTCTAGTTAGGCACCAGCTGGACATGTTCAATGACATAAGTGTTGTTTTCAACCAAAGACCTTACCATCAGGTTATAGAGAAGAACCAATAGCCTCATCAAGAACAAGTGATAATTTGTGGTGAGGGGATGTTTCATGGGACACTTTTTGGCCAATGATTTGACAAGATGGAACCCATTCCTGACACTGGAAATTTCACTTGAAATTTTGGTACTTTTTTTTTTTGGTTTTTTGAGACAGGGTTTCTCTGTGTAGCTTTGCGCCTTTCCTGGAACTCGCTTTGGAGACCAGGCTGGCCTCGAACTCACAGAGATCCGCCTGCCTCTGCCTCCCGAGTGCTGGGATTAAAGGTGTGCGCCACCACCACCCGGCTGAAATTTTGGTACATTTTGATGTATCTAGTTGGGTCATTGTCTCCCCTGTTATTTGGTGACTCCATTTAGATTTCTTACATATGTGTATATATTTTAGGTAGCTTCTCTAGCAGTGGTTCTCAACCTTCCTAATCCTGTGACCCTTTCTTTAAAACAGTTCCTCGTGTGGTGACCCCCCAACCATAAAATTATTTTCCTTGCTACTTCATAACTATAATTTTGCTACTGTTACAATTTGTAAATATCTGTGTTTTCCAGTGGTCTTAGGTGATCCATAAGAAAGGGTCACTTCCAAAGGGGTCATGACCCAAAGGTTGAGAACAACTATTCTACTGAAGTGTGTTTCCGTATGGTTTTTCTAGTAACCTGTAATATTGGTTGTTCCTCCTTTTTCTCCCTCTTTTATCTCTTTCTCCCATCACCCTCCCTGTTTAATTCTATTCTAGGTTCCCCTTTATCTTCCCATAACACTACATTCTATTTTCTCCTTCCTCTGGAGATCCTTTCCTCCCTCCCTGGTCCTTTACTAAAGTCCCTCAACTTAGTGGTTATTCAGATTGTAGCATACATATTGAAAGCTTAAAAAAGCTAATGTCCACATATAAGTAAGTGAAAACAGATTTGTCTTTTGGGGTCTGGGTTACTTCATATTGAGGTTCCATTTATTGTTGTTCTTAGTGCCTATGCTAATGATGTTCTGTTCAGAAAGTCCTTTCTGTGCCAATGAGTTTAAGACTATTTCCCACTTTCTCTTCTGTCAGATTCAGTGTATCTGGCCTCATGTTGAGGTGTTTGATCCATTTGGAGTTGAGTTTTGTGCAGGGTGATAAGTATGGTTCTATTTGAATTATTCTACATGCAGCCAGATAGTTTTACCATTTGCTGAAGATGCTGTCCTTTTCCAGTGTGTATTTCTGGCTTCCTTATCAAAAATCAGGTGTCCATAGGTGTATGGACCTAGGTTTAGGTCTTCAAAACATGTCTGTTTTTATGCTGCTACCATGCTGTTTTTATTGCTATAACTCTGTAGTACAGTTTGAGGTCAAAGATGGTGATAAACCCCTCTAGCAGTTCTTTTATTATTCAAGATTGTTTTAGTTATCCTGATATTTTGTGTTTGCATTTGAGGTTGAAAATTGCCCTTCTGAGTTCTGTGAGAAGTTGTGTTGGAGTTGAGTTTTGTACAGATGATAAGTGATAAGGGATTGCATTGGATTTGTAGACTGCTTTTGATAGAGTAGCCATTTTACTCTATTAATCTTACTGACCCCTGAGCATGGGAGAACTTTCTTTCCATTTTCTGATACTGTCTTCAATTTTCTTTAGTGTCTTAAAGTTTTTGTTATACACAGCTTTTTGTTTGTTTTTTTGAGACTATTGTAGAAGGTTGTTCCCCTTATTTTTTTCTCAGTATGCTTGTCATTTGTATATAGGAAGGCTGCTGATTTTTTTTTTTTTTTTTTGGAGACAGGGTTACTTACTCTGTGTTGTTTTGGTGCCTGTTTTAGATCTCGCTCTGTACTCCAGGCTGGCCTCCAACTCACAGAGATCCACCTGCCTCTGCCTCCCTAGTGCTGGGATTAAAGGTGTGTATATTCTTTAGTGTTTGGGGAGAATGTTCATTAGATGTCTGCTAGGTCCATTTGACTTACATTACTATTTAACTCCAGCATTTCTCTGTATTTTTTGTCTGGATGACTTGTGTATTGAAGATGGTGGAGTATTGAAGTTATCCATTGTCAGTGTATGAGGGTCAGTATGTGATTTTAGCTGTAGTACTGTTTCTTTTGTGAATGTGGATGGATGCCTTGTATAAGTTGCATAAATGTTTAGAATATTGATATCCTTTTGGTGGGTTATTTTCCTTTTATGAATATGTAGTATCTCCTCCATCTCTTCTTAGTTTTGTTTTGAAGTCTATTTTATCAAATACTGCAGTAGCTTGCTTCTTGGGTTCATTTACTTGGAATACCCTTTTCCTTTCTTTTACCCTGAGGGGGTGGAGTTTCTGAGATGCAGCAGAAGGATGGATCCTGTTTTCTAGTCTGTTAGTCTGTGTCTCTTTAGTGGGGAATTAAAACCGTTAATATAGAGAATGGTTCAAACTTGCAGGAATGAGCGTCTCAAACTGCAAGTTGTCAAAGGGGAGGACAGAGGCTGAGAAAAGACAGAAGACAGAAAACTAAGGTCACGAGGAATATATGTGCTGGCTCATGCCAGTAAGTTTAAGCACCACAACACCTTATATACTGTTTGCAGAGGGAAAAATGGTACAGAATCAGCAGAAAGCTGTCACACAATGGGACAAAGTCAGCAGGATGCTTATCAAGCAATATTGCATGAAGGGAACACAGGATATCTCAAGCTGCCTTGGTATTGATAACCACATCCCTTCAGAGGAGAAAACCGACTCCTTTGAGGCCCTGGCAGACCCAAAATGGACAAGGACACAGAACTAGCTAGCATTCCCTTTGTCTTTTCATCAGGACCTCTGAAAGGGGCTTGGATTGGCTTGGACCCCAATGGAGAGTTATTAATGAGCAGTGTTTATTGATTCCTTTTATTTTGTTGTGATGTGGGTATTTATTTCTTCCCTACTTTAATTTACTGTTCTTGGATTATTTATTCCTTGTGTCCTCATGGGTATAGTTAATCTCTTTGGTAAGTTTTAGGCCTCCTGAAAGCCTCTCTGCAGACGCAGCAAACCAAATCAGTCCGAATTGGAAAGACCAGATTTAATGGGTAAAGCGCTCTGGCCATCCCCAGAAAGGAGGCAGGAGGCAGGAGCCAGACCGGAAGAACCACGCCTCTGCTTTCTGGGATATCCTGTGGGAGTGGTCTTGAGCCTCTCAGGGAGGAGCTGTGTTTGGCAGAATTTGAAGGGGTGGGTTTGGGGAGGAGCTGTGTTTGGTGGGCTTTGAAGGGGCGGGTTTAGGGAAAAAGATGTGGAGTGGAGTTGAGGTGGATCTTTCACCAGACTTCTTCCAAACACTCTTCAGACTGAAGTTTTCTCTCTAGTGCCTTCTATAGAGCTAGATTGTTACATAGAAATTACTTAAGTTTGCTTTTATTGTAGAATTCTTTCTCTCTCAATTGTGATTGATAGCTTTACTGGATATAGTAGCCCATCCAGGCTGGCGTCTAGAGTCTCTTAGAGCTTGTAGAACATTCATCCTTTTTCGGCTTTCAGAGTCTCCATTGAAAATTCAGGTGTTGCTCAAATGGACCTTTTTTTTTTTCTTTTTTATAAAGGAAAACATTTAATTGGGGTGACTTACAGTCTCAGAGGTTTAGTCCATTATTATCATGCAGGACATGGTGGCATGTAGGCAGACATGGTGCTGGAGAAGGAGCTCAGAGTCCTATATCGTGATCCACAGGCAGCAGCAGGAGACTGTGTGCCACATTGGGTGTAGCTTGAGCATAGGAGACCTCAAAGCCCACCCTCACAGTGACACACTTCCTCCAACAAGGCCACACCTACTCCAACAAGGAAGGCCACAACTGCTAATAGTGCCACTCACTATGAGCCAAGCATTCAAACACAGGAGTCTATGGGGGCCATACTTATTCAAATTCAAACCACCATGCATGGTTGTCCATGCATGATTGGATGGCCCCATGCCTGTGGGCATTTGGGTGGGCAGCACTAATTGGACTGAAAAAGAAAAGGACATGAAGGTAGGAGATAGAAATGTTGGGGGGGGGTCTTGAGGAAAGTGGTGGGGTAGACATAATCAGGATAAATTGCATACATTAATAGAGTTTTTTTGTTTTGTTTTGTTTTTGCTGTCTGATTGTTCTTTGCTTTATATCTAGAATCTACTTATGAGTGAGTACATACCATGTTTGTCCTTCTGGGTTTGGGTTACCTCAAATAATTTTTTTCTGGTTCCATCCTGTTGCCTGCAAATTTCATGCTGTCCTTGTTTTTCTCTGCTGAGTAGTACTCCATTGTGTATATGTACCACATTTTCTTAATCCATTCTTCAGTTGACGGGCATCTAGGTTGTTTCCAGGTTCTGGCTATTACAAATAGTGCTGCTATGAACATAGTTGAGCATGTATCTTTGTGGTATGATTGAGCATTCCTTGGGTATATGCCCAAGACTGGTATGGCTGGGTGGGTCTTGAGGTAGTTCAATTCCCAATTTTTTTTTTTTTCCGGGACAGGGTTTTTCTTGTGTAGCTTTGCGCCTTTCCTGGAACTCACTTGGTAACCCAGGCTGGCCTCGAACTCACAGAGATCCGCCTGCCTCTGCCTCCCGAGTGCTGGGATTAAAGGCGTGCGCCACCACCGCCTGGCTGTATGTCGGTTTTTATGCCAGGACCAAGCTGTTTTTGTTACTATAGCTCTATAGTAGAGCTTGAGGTCAGGGATGGTGATGCCTCCAGAGGTTGCTTTATCATACAGGATTCTTTTAGCTATCTTGGGTCTTTTGTTTTTCCATATGAAGTTGAGTATTTTTCTTTCCAAGTCTGTGAAGAATTGTGTTGGGATTTTGATGGGGATTGCATCAAATCTGTAGATTGCTTTTGGTAAGATTGCCATTTTTACTGTGTTAATCCTACCTATCCATGAGCATGGGAGATCCTTCCATTTTCTGATATCTTCTTCAATTTCTTTCTTTAGAGATTTAAAGTTCTTATCAAAAAGGTCCTTCACTTGCTTAGTTAGTGTTATCCCAAGGTATTTTATATTATTTGTGGCTATTGTAAAGGGTGATGTTTCTCTGACTTCTTTCTCAGCCCTTTTATCATTTGTGCATAGGAGGGCTACTGATTTTTTTGAGTTGATTTTGTATCCTGCCACTTTACTGAAGGAGTTTATCAGCTATAGGAGTTCCCTGGTAGAATTTTTGGCATCACTTATATATACTATCATATCATCTGCAAATAGTGAAAGTTTGTTTGACTTCTTCTTTGCCAATTTGTATCCCTTTGATCTCCTTTTGTTGTCTTATTGCTCTAGCTAGAACTTCTAGTACTATATTGAATAAATATGGGGAGAGTGTACAGCCTTGCCTCATTCCTGATTTTAGTAGTATTGCTTTGAGTTTCTCTCCGTTTAGTTTGATGTTGGCTGTTGGCTTGCTATAAATTGCCTTTATTATGTTTAGGAATGTTTCTTGTATTCCTGATCTCTCTAAGACCTTTATCATGAAGGGGTGTTGGGTTTTTTTTTGTCAAAGGCTTTTTCAGCATCTAATGAGATGATCATGTGGTGTTTTTCTTTCAGTTTTTTTATATGGTGTATTACATGGACATTTTCGTATGTTGAACCACCCTTGCATCTCTGGGATGAAACCTACTTGGTCGTGATGGATAATTTTTTTGATGTATTCTTGGATTCGGTTTGCCAATATTTTGTTGAGTATTTTTCCATCAATGTTCATGAGGGAGATTGGGCTGTAATTCTTTCTTTGTTGCATCTTTGTGTGGTTTGGGTGGGTATCAGGGTAATTGTAGCCTCATAAAAAGAGTTTGGTAGCGTTCCTTCTGTTTCTATTGTGTGGAACAATTTGAAGAGTATTGGTATTAGTTCTTCTTTGAAAGTCTGGTAGAATTCTGCATTGAAACCATCTGGTCCTGGGCTTTTTTTAGTTGGGAGACTTTTGATGACTGTTTCTATTTCTTTAGGGGTTATTGTTCTATTTAAATGGTTTGTGTGGTCTTGATTTAATTTTGGTATGTGGTATCTATCCAAATAATTGTCCATTTCTTCCAGATTTTCCATTTTTGTGAGTATAGGTTTTTGAAGTATGACCTGATGATTCTCTGGATTTCCTTGTTGTCTGTTATGTCTCCCTTTTCATTTCTGATTTTGTTAATTTGGGTGCTCTCTCTTTCCCTTTTGGTTAATTTGGCTAGGGGTTTGTCTATCTTGTTGATTTTTTTTTTTTTCAAAGAACCAACTCTTTGTTTCATTGTTTTTTTTTTTTTGTATTGTTCTCTTGGTTTCTATTTCGTTGATTTCAGCCCTCAATTTGATTATTTGATTATTTCCTGGCGTCTATTTCTCCTGGGTGAATTGAGTTTGTTTGTTTCTTTCTTTTTTTTTTTTTTTAAAGATTTATTTATTCATTATATATACAGTATTCTGCCTGCATATATGGCTGCAGGCCAGAAGAGAGCACCAGATCTCATTACAGATGGTTGTGAGCCACCATGTGGTTGCTGGGTATTGGTCGAATCGGTGCTGTTGAGCTCTGTTTCTCCACGAGCAGCTTAGTTCAATCAGTGTTAGTTAGTGGGTTATGTCTCAGGGAGTAGCTGTTCCCAATTGGTGCAGGTTGGGCTTATGGCTCCCGTGGTTGTTGGTGTCTCATGGGATGGTTTTCTTGGTGAGGGGGTAGGGAAAGAAGCAGCTGTCCAGTCTCTGAGGCTCCAATGGCTGTCCCCATTCGGTGCAGGGCAAGCTTATGACTCTGGTGGTTTTTGCATTTGCGGGGGTGGGGGGAGGTGGTCTGGTTTTTTGTTTGTTTTTGTTCTTGTTTTTGGCAAGGGAGCAGGGAAAGGTAGCTGCCTGGACCCTGGGGATCCACTGGCTAGGGCCTAGGGGCTAGAGACCTGGTCTCCTGGTCCAGAGATGGGGCCTTACCTGTTCCCAGTCGGTGTAGGGTGGGCTTATATGATTCTGGTGATCTGGTTCGGTGGCTGGACTTGCATTCTCTGGTCGAATTTTGCTCGTTCACCAACTCCTCAGCTGATCTTGTTTCTTCAGACTGTAGGATTCTGAAACCTCTCCCAAATGGATCTCAGTTGAACAGTTGATCAGTAGGGTAATCTCACCAACACCTCCAAGTTGTTGGGCTTCACAGGATCGGCAGCTGGGCCCCAGGTCAGGATGCTGGGGTCAGGTCTGGTGGTGCCCACTGTGACGGTCCTTTCCCGAGTGCTGGGATTAAAGGCATGGGGATTGTACATCCAACACAAAGGCAAAATGGTAATGTGGAAAGAACTTGCAGGCTCTTTTTATACATAGTTGAAAGAATGCTAACTGCCTTAGAATTCTATCTGCGATTGGCTTAAGCAACTGTCAGTTATGTTAGTACATGTCTAATTGGCTAGGGCTATCAGGGGTTGGCTAAAGCTATAGTTTCTCCATTTGGGGGCAAGCATGGATGGGTCCCAGGCTCTGTCCATAGTTGGTGTCTCTGTGTAGCAGACCCTGCTGCAGTCCAACTTAGAGAAATCCGCTTGCCTCTGTCACCTAAGCGCTAGGATCACAAGTATGCTGCACCACCACCACCACCACCACCACCACCACCACCACCACCCAGTGAGGTCTTTTTTCTTCATCTTCCATTTTGGATGGTACTGTGAGAAAATTACCTAGCAGCACAGTGGCTTGTAGATTAGGAAGAATTTACCAAGGAGACTGAGAAGAAATAGAGAAGTATGTCATAATTTAGATACAAAAGAAAGTAAGTGCAGCCTTGAGATTCATGAGACACTGTCTAGAAAAACAAAAAGGCCATCAAGAACCTAATAATGCAAGCAAAAATGAAATTTTCTTATAGTTGTATATTTTGTAAAATAGAACACTTTACGTATTATATGTGGAATATATGAGAAATTAATGTTCTACATTTAAAAGAAAACTATTTGCTCCAAAAGATCTAGTATTCTGCCTTGGCATTAATGCTGTGTGGAACTGTAAGAAAGCAAGACACTTCACTATATTGTCAATGGGAATGTTTTGTGATGAACATATTGAAGGGGATTTAGCAAAATTGAAAATTCACTTTCTGTTGACTGCACAGTCTTTTTTCTAGGAATGAACCTCAAAGATGCAAATACAAAAGCGTAAAATGTGATGCTCCATTGTTAATAATGATTGTCATTGAACAGATAGTAAAAAAAAATGAAAGATCCCTATAGACCAGTGGTTCTTAAACTTCTGTAACCCTTGAATACAGTTTTTCATGTTGTGATGACCACTCCCCCAACCATAAAACTACTTTTGTTGCTACTTTATAACTGTAATTTTGCTATTGTTATATATCATAATGTAAATATCTGATATGCAGGATGTATTTTAATTATTACAAATTGAACATAAAGCATAGTGATTAATCACAAAGCAATATGTAATTATAGATTGTGAAATATTTATTTCTAATTATAAATAAATGAAATTTTGTCTTGAAGCATGGTATAGCATGAGTAACAGTACTAACATCACAAAAGTGAATTACATTGCTACATTTTGCGATAGTATTAGTAAAAACCCAACATCAGTGAGAAGGTTGAGATTGCTTCTTCTCACCAGACCAGAAATTCTCAGGGCAGTCTTTGCAAGAGCACAGTGAAGATCATCTTCCACAGCAAGTCTCCCACTGTATTTAGACTTGCTAACCAACAAGCTGGAAATCCCTGTTTCACAAAGAGATGTTGTTGGAAATGGAAGAAGATGAAACACAGCCTCAGACAGAGCAGTCTATGACTGCAAACACTTGGTCCAGAATTTTGTAACTGGCATTGTAGAGATAGTAGTTCTCACTATCTCTGTATCACTGTTAATAAGTTCAGTGAAACTCCTTGTTGTCTCAAGAACATCTTCAACTTTGACTGTAAACGGGCTTCTGGAAAATGCAATGAAATTTCATCTGCAAGCATGTGCAAGTGTCTTGAGTCCATCAGCTTTGCTGCTAAAATAATTGGTATTCTTGCCATCAGAGCTCGGATGCTTGCTATCAAAATGGTGTTTTAGTTTGTTTGGCTTCCTAGATTTGACTGATAGAACGTCACAACAGGTAACATATTGTGATTTCTCAATTTCTGCTGTAATTGTTTAGGTAAAACCATACTGTAAAAAATCCTCACTGTGTCTTCTTCTTTTTTTTTTTCTTCTTTTTTCAAGACAGGGTTTCCCTGTGTAGTTTTGGTGCGTGCCTGTCCTGGATCTCACTCTGTAGACCAGGCTAGCCTCGAACTCACAGAGATCCACCTGGCTCTGCCTCCCCAGTGCTGGGATTAAAGGCGTGCACCACCACCACCACCACCACCACCACCACCACCACCACCACCACCACTGCCCGGCTGTTTTCTTAGCATTCTACTTTACATGGCCCATTGTCATGGGATGGTTTTCTAGTGAAAATAATATATAACAATAGCTTTAATAATACAAAAGATGATACCTGGCATAGTTCAGTCAATACAGTTCATTAAAGTTTCCTATGATTTACTGTTCTCTGTTGGATTTTTTTTTCTTGCATACCTGTTAGTATCAAAAGGTAGTAGTATTCACATCAACCACAGCTGAAAAGGAATTAATGAAAATTTGCAGTGTATCACAGTATTGATTCTACCAGGCAGGAGTCAGCTAGATGGCTCAGTGGGTCAAGGCACACTGCCCAGGTCTGAAGACCTGAGTCTGATGCTTGGAATCCACATAAAGATGGAAGGAGGGGGACCAATCGCATCAAAGGTGTTCTCCAGCCTTCACATGCACACCCATGGCACATGTGCCCACACATTGTGGAGAGACACATACAATAATAAGTCAAATTCAAAAATACAACCAATGGACATTGTTACAGATTGGTTTACCAACATGTAAAGAAATCTTTTAGATTGATTTTAAGTAGCTGTTTACTGTGTTTTTCTAGTATATGGTATCCTAAGCACAAAATAACATCTTGTAGTTTGTTTAGTGATTATTCAGCATTACTACTAATGGTTATTTGAAACTATTTAGGCTTCATGTGTCATAAAGCATATAGAGAATTAGGTTAATGTTGCTAGGCGAGGAATTCTCAGGGTAGTGAAAGTCCCAGGGTAGAAGCTTGCAGTGAATTTGAGAAAGAATAGTGCTAGAAGAACTTCAGATTTCAGGAAATGTGCTGAATAGAACAGGTGTAGTGCTTATAAACTGCCTGATGTTGAACATTTTGGAAGAGGTTTGTATTTCTGTTAGAAAGTGTGGTACTAATTTGGTGATTATGGAGTCTGTAAGCAACTCTTATATAGTTTTGTTGTTGTTCCTCCCTAGCTTCCAGCTCTAGGAAGTCCCGCTGTGTCTGCCTCCCAGGTGCTGGGGTTACAGAGGTGCTCTGCCATGACTGCCTTATGCAACATGCTTTTTGGTGCTGATACAGGGCAAACCGGGGTCTCTATTTGGGGTTCCTGGACTCATTAATAAATAAATTGAAGAATGGACTCAGATGGAAGTACAAGGACAGTTTTGTTAGCGATTTAAGAGAAAAACCACAAGGCAGGGAAACTGTCAAACTTCACCTGTTGCCCAGAGGAGATGAATGGAGGAGGAGGGATGAGGAAAAGGCCACTCCATTTAATCTGGCATTGAGGCCAGGTGTATGGCTGGCAGTCGGATGCAATGTGAGTTGGGAAACTTGGTAAAGAAGTCCAGTATGTTTGTTTCGGGCATGAGGGGAGCCCAAAGTGTTAAGGAAAATATGCTTGGAAAAGAGAAGAAAAGGAAAAGCTATGCTTTTCTGAGTAATTCAAGAGCAGGCAGCTTTATGATCTTCCCCCTCAAATGGTTGTAGTTCTGTACTAAAGGCAGGGATTCTGGGAAGGAAATTCCAGTATCTCATTAAAGAACTAATTTCACGTATCTCTTTAGCATGGCTTAAGGTGATCCCATCTTCCTAGGAGTGGTTCCTTAGCCAAAGTGATTAAACCAGCCCAACTGGAATATTAGTTCTGCACCCAGGCCAGAGATTCAGTAGTGTTGAGATGGAATCCAGGGTCTTTTTTCTACATGTTGAACTATGGTCCCAGCAACTTTGCAGGGGGGGGGGTGAGGCAGGGAGAGGGTGTGGCAAGAGGAGAGAGTGGTCCTGGGAATTGAACTTAAAGCCTCATTCAAGATAAAGTAAGTGCTCTGCCACTGCACTGTGCTCTCAGCTCCCTAGCATGGTCTTTTCACTGCAGATGTAGGCAGCTCTTCCAGGGGAACTGTGTTCATGGGAATTAGGGTCTCCTTTGGCTGCTTCTTAGTCTCAAATCGATTAAAAAAATAAATAACCTTCTCAGAAGAAGGGGACTCAAAGCAGGCAAGCCAGCAGCTGCTGGGAGGAGGTAGATGAATAAGAGGGCGAAGAGCTGCTTTTTGAGGTAGGAAGGACAGGAATGGGAGATGACAAGAAACTGCGTGAGGGAAGGGTGGTGCTGATGGCGGTGTGAGAATGTCAGGCGTCAGGTCAGTGGATTTGGGTCAGTATGGGAAAAGGGAAGATAGAGAGTGGGAAAAGAAAAATGTATGCTTTTCCTTAACTCAGACAGGTTTGGCGAAATGATACATGTGAGATAGTTGTTAACAACCATGTTAATTAAGTCAGTAAGAGTCTTTTAATAATAGCCAGACCAAGAGTAGGCTGGCACCTCTAAAATGTTTCTTGGTGCCCCTAAGTTCAGGGGTGTACTTTTTAAAGACAAAAACCACAATGACATCAGTATTCTTAGAGGGTTTGGAATAACCTTGTAACATCTGTCTTTTTGCAGAGCTAAGCAGTATTTTCCAGACACAACACAATTTTGATTTGCACTTCCTCTAGTTAGTTTCAGTTTGTTTTAGCTTGCATAAACATTAATTATTTTGGTTAATGCATCTGGACCATGCATGGTCAGGGTCACTGATGGTCCCAAAGCATTGCCAAGGGGGATGTGGCTATTGGGGTAGGGGGTGGAAAGGTGAGAAGTGTCTAGGCTAACACAGTGAAGTTAGGACAAGATGGCATTACCTTAGTCAGTTCACCTGTAAGTAAAGATCTAGAAACAGTTCCTTCTAGGGAAAGGCTTCTGAGATCAAAGCACATTGCCTCATTTACAAGATTACACGTATTTTTGTGTGTGCAAGCCAACACATGCATATAGAGGTCAGGGGATAACTTGTGGGTTCTCTCCTTCCACCATGAGGATCCAGGGGATCAAACTCAGGTCACTGGGCTTGGTAGCAAGTGCCTTTACTCACTGAACCATCTTTCTGACCTCTTTCCATCTTAAAAATTTTTTTTTTCATATGTATCAGCCTTCTTGAGGCTTGTTCTCCTGTGATTGATAGGCCTATTTGGATTACTCTTTGTTTTTCTTTGTAACAAGCTGCCAGCAGATGACCTGGTCCTCTGACTCTTAGAATCTTTCTGCCTCCTCTTCTCAAGCATTCCCTGAGCCTTAGTTGTAGGAATTATGTAATATATGTATGTATGTATGTATGTATGTAAGGCCCATTTGGATTACTCTTTTTTTTGAGACAGGGTTTCTCTGTGTAGCTTTGCGCCTTTCCTGGATCTCGCTCTGTAGCCCAGGCTGGCCTCGAATTCACAAAGATCCGCCTGCCTCTGCCTCCAGAGTGCTGGGATTAAAGGCATGCACCACCACCCCGGCAGTTGTATGTCTTTGTAGTCTCTTTTGGGCAGTTTAAAGTGCCATGTTTCCATTTTACAAAGAAAGTTCAGATTCTAGTCTCTCTTCCTCTCTTTCTCCTCTTCTCCCACCTTCCCCCTCTCACCCTTCTCTCAACAAGGTTTCGACTATGTTACTCTGGCTGGCCATGAACTCACCAAGATCATGCCTCTGACCTACAAATGAATGTTTTGAAAAGATGCTAAAGTTTTAATAAATACATCAATTAAAATCTACTATATCAAGAAAACTACTTCCTACCTTTTGGACAGCAATCCAAAAGTTTGTCAACATGCTCTCAGACTTTGTGAAACTAGATAGCATGCATTTATACTGAGGGTCCATTTGACAGTCTTTGAAATGACTGTTGGTGATCTTTTTATCTTTTGACCCATAAACCCACTTCTAGGAGTCTATTTTAAAAGCACTTCTGCTGTGAGTCTAAAGTGATATGTAGACACTCATTGTGTCATCTCTAATACAAAAAAAATAAAAGTAAGTCATTAGAGGAGATACATGCTGTATAACCCAGATCTAATCACCCAATGTGAGTGTATTGGAGGGAGATAACAACATCAGACAGATCTGTTATATGTTTACTGATAGGAAATGAATCACCATAATAAGTGAACAGGAGCAAGCTGCAGTGTAGATATACAGTAGGTAGCTATTTTTTTTTGTGTGTGTAAGAAAAATACTTTTACAAAACAAAATACTAGGTATTAGATAAACTAGAAAATGTTTAACAAAATGTTTTAATAAACCAATTAATAAAAATAGTTACCCAAAGGGAAATAGGTAAGGTATTGTTGGTAACTTTTTTTTTATTCTTTTTTACTCTTTGTGCTTTTGAGGGGCCTACCAACCCAATTCTCAAATAAATACATACACACAGAAGCTTATTCTTTCTTATGAATGCATGGCTTTAGCTTGGGTTATTTCTTGTCAGCTTTTCTTATTATTCCATCTTATCTTTTGTCTCTGGGCTTTTTCCTTTTCTTACTTCTGTTTATCTTACTCTGACTCTGTGGCTGGCCGTGTGGCTGGGTGGCTGGCCCCTTGCGTCCTCATCTCCTTCTCTTGCTCCTTCTTCTCTTCCCAGATTCCTCCTCCTATTTATTCTCTCTGCCTTCCAGCCCTGCCTATCCTTTCTCCTGTCTAGCTATTGACCGTTCAGCTCTTTATTAGACCAATCAGGTGTTTTAGACAGGCAGAGTAACACAGCTTCACAGAGTTAAACAAATGCAACAAAGTGTATTTTTTTGGTGCTGGTTTCAGGGTCAGGGTGGGTCTTTGGTTCTGGTCAGAGCTAAAGTGTGTTTCTTTCACTGACTCGGTTTTCAGGGCCAAGGTGTGTTAATAATTTTCACTGGCTCTGGGTTTAGGGTCAGGGTGCTAGATTTCCTGCTCAGGGATTGGTTGGTTTCGTGTTCAGTTGGTCAGGGGCAGGTTTGGCTCTGGTTTTAAAGCCCAACTGTGTTTATTTCACTGGCCCTTTTTACTCTAGTTTCAGGGCCAGGGTGGGTTTCTTTGGCCTTTTTACCCTACAATAGCCACTATCAGAATATTTTGTTAATCATTATTACTTAGGTTTTTCTTCTAGCTTTATTAGTTCTGTATGCTTTCTTGAAATTTTTCATTTTGATTCAGCTGATTTGCTTATTTCATTTGTGTTTATTTTGTTCCTGTCCAGCTGTCGACTATTTCAGTGTGGTACACAGGAACTTGTTGCTACTGTATAGTCATTTAGGCTGTTATAAAGGCAGACCTTTTTATGTAAAATGCTATCCCCAAATGGTAAAGTATGAGTTTCTCAATGATTTTTAATTGTGGATAACAGGTATGTGTTTTGCACAAAGGGAGTTGTACATTTACTCAACAAATGTTTATTGAACAACATGTGCCAGGCCCATTTGTAAGGTGCTTTGGACTAAACAGACAGTGAACTAAACAGACTAAACACCTCAGTCTTAATGGCAATTATATTCTGCTTGGGATTGCCAGGCACTAAAACAACATAGGTGGATAAAATAAGATGATAAGGTAAATGACAGGGAATGGGAGGAAAGAATTAGAGCAAGATAAAAGAATCAGGTGTAGGAAGATGTTTATGGGAGCACATCACCCCTCTGGAGGTGGTGGGACCTAGGACAATAGAACTGACAAATGAGGTGGACTAAAGTCTCATGCAAGAGCCAGCTTTAGTCAGAGGATCAGACAATTTATATTCTGAGGGTTATCAAAGGTCATGAGTAAAGCTCTCACGAGTTCAAGCTGTATACAATCACAAGGTCAAGTTGCACCTGTCAAAAACGTGTTTTTCCATAGAGGCATATAAAGGATAGTTTAAACAGTTACTTGATTAACAACAGCAAGCAATAATGAGTGGTCTGAAGTAAACTCACTCCTATCCGCTACACCTGGGAGGAGCACAAAAACACATTCCAAGAACAGGTTTGGTTTTGTTTTGTTTTGTTTTTTAAGACTGTTTCAAGTTGAAACGATTGTAGACTCACAGGACATCACAGTATTATGTTTTACATAGTGGTTATGTCTCCATAACCATGCGATATCAAAGTCAGAGACTTAACATTAGTATGGTAGTGTATGTAGTTGGGTTCCATTTCCTCATATGAGTACAGATTTATGTAACCACTGTCAGTGCAAAATGATCACTTCTTTAAAGAATTAGGAAAATGGGGCATGGCGGAACATGTCTGTTACCTCAAGACAAGTGGGAGGTGAAGGCAGGAAGCTCAGGAGCTCAAGTTCATTCTCAGCTGCTTAGTGACTTCAAGGTCAGCCTGGAGAGAACCTGAGGGGAGGGTGGCTTTAGACCTGACATGGTGGCACTTGCCTTTAATACTATCATTCTGGGAGGCATCTCTTTTGAAGCCAGCCTAGCTATGCTGTGAGATGTCTTTCTGTATGCTGTGAATATATACTGTTTCTTTCCATTGGTTAGTAAATAAAGCTGCATTGGCCTATGGCAGGGCAGGATGGAGCCAGGCAAGAAAATCCAGGAGAGATACTGAGAGGACAAAGAGTAGGAGGAGACACTGAACTGCCCTCCAAGGAGCAACATGTAATGGGACGCAGGTAAAGCCATGGAACACATGGCGATACATAGATAAATAGAAATGGGTTAATTTAAGATGAAGGAGCTAGCTAGCTAGCAAGAAGCCTGCCATTGGCCATACAGTCGGTAATTAATATAAGCCTCTGAATGATTATTTTATAAAGGGCTACATGACCTCGGGGCCAGGTGGGACTGGAGGAACTTCTGCTACATAGCTACAAATCAAGTATCAACATATCAAGACCCTGTCTCAAAAATCAGAATGAAAAAAAACTATAAAACATCTCACCTCAAGTAGAGCATGATGGAAACAGAGAAACAGTTTTACTCAAGTGTACATGATAAACCAGTGAGTTTAATTGTGGTTACTTACAGGAGCATGGGCTACACATGAAGAAAATGTCTCTTTCTCAACCATTGTTAGCTGCTAATAAGCTAAGGGAGAGGGGGAGCCCTGCCACACACATTTGAAGCAACCATTAACTGTCTAGCAATCTGGGGTGGGGGCAGTGGTAGGGCCTCAAGAGCTCCTCCTAGCAACCTTGAACTATGTAAGTTTTGGCGAATATTATATATTAACCATATGTTTAATTAAGGGCTTCTTAGATTCAGCAGAACAATTTTTTAATTACTTATATTTCTTTTCTATTTTTGGGAGACGGGGTCTCACTGTGCAGTACTTGCTGGTCTGGAGCTTACTATGTAAATCAGGCTGGCCTTGAACTCAGATCTGCTTGCCAACTGCTGGAATTTAAAGGCTAACACCACTATACCTGGAAATTACCTGTATTTCTGAAAACATTTTTCCTTTTGATCTTGCTTTTTGTTTGTTGCTTAAGAAGTTTTTTCTTACTCTGAGTTCACAAGTTAATTCTTTGTTCCTATGAGAATATATATGGTTAGGTTTCCCTTTTAAAAATACACACACACACACACACACACACACACACACCCCTAGGAAAGTCAATTTACAAAGAGAAAATACTTGTTAGGTATGGCGGCACTCTGGAGGATGAGGGAGGAGAATAGGGGATGTAGCCACATAGATTTGGCTCACAGTTTTATAGATTTCAATCCATGGTAGATTGTCCCCATTGCCTTGCACCTATGGTAATACAGAACATCGTGGTGGAAATATGTAGCAGAATAAAAGTCACTCATCTACCTCATTAGCAAGTGAGAATCAAGAGGAAGAAGTCAGGGTCATAAAACATTCTACAAGCCAGGCAGTAGTGGCACACTGCTTTAGTCCTAGCACTTGGGAGGCAGAGCCAGGTGGAACTGAGTTCGAGGCCAGCCTGGGCTACAGAGCAAGTTCCAGGACAGGGACCAAAACTACACAGAGAAACCCTGTCTGGGAAAATAAACAAACAAGCAAGCAAGCAAATAAATAAGACTCCCTACAAGGGCACTCTCCTAATGACTGTGACTTCCTACTGTGCCTTATCATGCAGTCTCACCACTGTCGTTGTTGTACTTTGGGGGCAGCCGTTGTCTATCCAGCTACAGCAGGTATTTTTTATTATACTTTGATCTGTGGTTATGGAGGTGCCTGTTCCACATTGCACATGTGGAAGTCAGAGGATAACGTGGAGAAGGCAGTTCTTTCCATCTACTGTGCTGGTCCCAGGGATAAGACTTACGCTATCAGACTTGGTGACAAACATCTCTATCTACTTAGCCATCTCAACCCACTTAGCCATCTCACCAGCCAAATTCTAAAGTGTTTTCTTTCTTTTCTTTTTCTTCATTTTTAAGATGAGGCCTCACTATGTAGACTAGGTGGTCTCACAGAGACCCATCTACCTCTGTCTCTCTAGTGCTGGGATAAAGTGCTTGTACCATTATGCCTGGCCAATTTTAAAGTTTTTAATCTACTCAGATAATTATTTTTGGGATCAGGAAGAGTAGGGATTTAATTGTGTCCTCTTTCCTGAATGGATAATAGTTGTTTTTTTAAACAAAATCTCAATCGTTCAATTTTATCAGTAAAGACTCCGGAGCCAGATGCTGGGGGTGAAAGCCTGTTAGTGCAAGAGAGGCAGAGAAATACCCAGCTGACCTTCCTCCTCAGCCAACATCCCAGAAGCTTTCTCCTCCTCCTCCTCTTCCACCATCTCAAGACAAGATTCTCAAACTGAATGTCCCTCCCTTCTGCTTCCTGTGCATTTCTCTATCAGTCCTCCTGACTCCCTCTCACTCTCTATGGTTTTTTCCTATGTTCATTTCCTGTCAACTGGTTGACAACCTCTTGACTTATGGTTGACTTTATTTAATCCTGTTTACAATATTCAAGCAGAAAGCTCTTGGATTAAATGTGTTGAGCCACATCACAACTAGAAACAGGTTTTTCCAGTAAATAACGCAATCTCGGGGTTCACAGTGTGATCAAATATACTGTAACATTCCTCCCACCTTTTCATCCAAATAAAAAGGAAAGGTTTTAACTCTAACACAGTAAAACTACTACCATAATGAAGCTATTTCTTCCAAGGTTTCCACCGTGTCCAGCTTGGTTGTATTTGGCAGTCTTAGGATTAAGTATTTTTGAGTTTAAAGTTCTGTAATATGTTCGTCAGTCTCATATGAACACAGTAGTTTTAATGTCCTGAGAAGTTTGTAATCCAGAACTGATCTTTGGGTCACTAGTCTGGAGCCAGGATTTCAGGCTGCTCAGCTGGAGGTAGTAGGCATTACCAATTGGCCAATTTACTCTTTTTTTCTTGGGACATTTTCTCTTGATGATCTGTTCTTTTTCTTCAGATGTTTTCACCTGTTCAGTGGTCTGTGGATTCCTTAGTTGGATGCTTTTATTCTCCTGGAAAGATAAAAGCAAAACATCCCAACTCTAACTCTGGGGTTGGGGGTTCCTTTTTTGGCAGGTTATATCTTTCCTATGGCAAAATATTTTTTGGCAACAGAAAAAGTATTATATTTCAACCTAAAAAATTCTTTTGAAATTTTGAAGCTAAATATACCTTAGTATATATGGATAAATATACCTATATTCTCCTTCTCTTTATATATAAGTTCAAGGTTTAAATGTGTTTATTTTTAGATCACAAAGGACATTGGCAAATATTGGTGGACTCTTTTTTGCTTTATGAAAAGTCCCCAGTTGCCAGTTCACCAATAAATATGATATCCATAATTAGGGTATTATCTGGTTCAATATTAGGGTTGCAGGCTTACTGGCAGTCACAAAAGCTGCTCTTTGTTCCTGTCCCCACTGGAAATTAGCTGCCTTTCTACTAACCCTGTAGAAAGTTTTTATAACAATGTGTAAATATGGTATGTGATTTCTATAGCGTGAAAACATACCAATTAGGAGCTATATCTGAGTTTTCTCCATGGGTAGTGGGATTAAAGACGTCCACCACCATCACCGCCGCCGCCTTGTTCACTGTAACTCTAGAATTTAGAAAACAACTAATTTATAGAGTTCCATCTGTCTCTACTGGAATTAGAGGCATGGACTACCACCTCACTGCTCAAATATTTAGTCTTAGCTCCAAATCACTCCACCTCTTAGAGTTTTAGAAAACAAGTTTGAACTGTAATAATACTTTGAATTTATTTAAAATATTTTTAATACCAAACAACAAAAATATTTTTATTTAAAAAGAAAACTCCAAAGCTGATTCCAAGATGGTGTGGACCATGTGGCAGTCTACAGTCTAACATTCTAACATGGAATTAAGACATGTGGTTTAAGAACCATTTCACACTAGTAAGGCAAATTATCATTTAAAAATATTATTATATTTTTATTTTTTCCATACTTGATCAGATGAAAGGCATCTGTTTGTCTTTAGAAGTTAGTCTGGATTGAATGACCAAGCTGTCTGATGAACTATCATCTCTCATTATTCAGAAGGTCTCTCCTGTTTGAATCTAATCTTTATCAATCTCAATGATATCCACAGCTTTTCTTCTCCTGTGGAAACAAAGGCAAAACCTCTTCTCCAGCCTAACACATATCCCAGTTTCCATTCTGAGGTTAACACACCTTTAAAATATACAGGCTGGTTTAATTCAGTTTTTTTCTGCTGTTTAGTATCTCTCTGCAGCTGTTGTTCCTTTCTCATTAGCATTTAAAAATGCAAAGTTAATAAAACACTTGAATCCAATTAGTTCTTTTTTTAAACTGAAGTCTCTTGCTTTGGGGATATTTGTTGTTAATTTCTGCCAAAAAAATTACTGTAAGCTCTTTGCCAATGTTCATTTTCTGCCCATAATAAGGCAATTTCAGCATTAGTAAAAGGTACCACAATTTCTGCTGGGTCTGTTCCTGCTAATTGATGAAGTCTCATTTTTTCTTTCAGAATCAATTTAGAAACCTTTTCTACACACGTCTTTAATTTTTTTTTATTTTACTCTGTGTGCTAAAGATATCTATTCTAAGATATTATCTTCTCTCCGCATAAGAATTCCTGTTGGAGATTGAATAGAAGGCAAAGTAACTGAAATATGATCAAGCTTTGGATCCAAGTAATCCACATGTGCATCCTATAGTTTCTTTTCTACCAGCTCCAATTCTTTCTCAGCCTTAGCTGATAGTTTTCTTGGACTATTTTAGCCCTCTCACCTTGTAAGGTTTGAAATAAATTATTTAGCTCTTGAGTAGTTAATCTAATTGTGGGCTGTAGCCAGTTACTATCACCCCAAAATTTTTGAAAATCATTAAATCTCTCCTGATTTGTCCCTTCTATATTCAAATTTTCTGTAAACCTATTTTATATCCTAAATAATTGATGGAACCTCCTCTTTGTATTTTTTCAGGAGCAATTTGTAATCTCCATCAAGGCAAAATTTTCTTCACTTCGTTAAACCTTTTTTCCCTAAGGTATCGTATCTGAATCAACCAGTAAGATACTGTCTATATAATGATAAGTTTTAGGCTGAGGAAACTGTTCTACAAATTATTTCTAATGGCTCTTGTACTAAATATTAAGACACGGTGGGGCTGTTTAACATTCTTTGTGGAGGAACTTTCTACCTTTAACAGGTTGTACATTATTATAAGTAGGCACTGTGAAGATAAATTTTTATCCTTTTCTTGTAAAGGTATAGTAAAAAAGCAATCTTTTAAATCAATCACTATAATAGACCACTTTTTAGGTAATAAAGAAGGAAAGGGAATTCCAGGATGTAAAGAGCCCATGGCTGAATCACCTTATCCGTGGCTCTTAAATCTGTTAACATTCTCCATTTTTCTAGATTTCTTTTTAAATGACAAATATAGGAAAATTCCAGGGACTAGTCAGTTCTTCATTTTGTTGAGCATTTAGCTGCTCCTGAACCAGCTGTTCCAGTGCCTGTCATTTTTCTGATGTCAAAGGCCATTGTTTTACCTACAGGCTTGTCAGTTAACCATTTTAAAGGTAGGTCTGTTGGTACCTTTGAAAGATCAGTAGCTGTTGTGCCCTGTTTATGTACATCCTGAACAGTCTTGATAATTCCTTTTAGTGTTTTTTTTTTAATATTTATTTATTCATTGTGTATACAGTGATCTGCCTGCATGTATGTCTGCAAACCAGAAGAAGGCATCAGATCTCACTACCATGTGGGTGCTGGGAATTGAACTCGGGACCTCTGGAAGAACAGCCAGTGCTCTTAACCTCCAGCCTCCCTTTTAATATTTTTTTTCAGAAGCATTCTTTTATGGTTTGTTTCTGAGATTGGAGGAATGTTAATGTTTTTCCATTGCTGCAAGCAAATCACGTCCTCCATAAATTCATGGCTATATTAGCTACATATGGCTTTAATTTTCTTATTTGTCCTTCTGGTCCTATACACTTGACCCATCTTACACTTTCTTTTATCTGAGAAAAAGTTCCAATCCCTAGAAGCTAAATATTTAGCTCCTGAAGAGGTCAATCTGGAGTTGGAGATATTGGTGAAAGTTTTGTTACTTATCTGCTCCCATGTCTACTAAACCTTCAGTTTCAATGCCATTTATTTGTATTTTTAGCTTTGATCTCTGATCATTTATAGCACTTTGCCAAAATACTTGTTTTCTGGTCTCTCCTGAACTTTTTATTTAGAAGCTGTTCTGTCCTTGATTACATCCAGAGAAGTGTTGTTTTTAACAACAGGCATAAGTCTTTTAATTGCTATGTGGATAAATTTCCTCTGATGCTGACAGGGAATGATTGAACCAAATTTGATATTAGGGCTTACAGGAGGCCCTTCAGGGCATTTCCCCATGGCAAAGGGTTACTTTGCTTGTCTCTTGTTGATCTGCATTTATTAGTCCAGTGCCGGCCTCTGCCACACCTTTTATATACTCCAGAAGGCTGGGGCCTTCTGCTTGAATTACGTCTAGAATAAACACTGTTTCTAGGAGCACCTTGCCTATACTCCCTTTTCATATGACCTGGTCTAACACATTTTGATTTTTCTTTATTTTTAGAAAGCACTGCTTATTACCCAGGTATCATCATTAAAAGTATGGGGTCCAATATCAACTGTATTTTGGACCCATTCTTCTATGGGTGCTGATCTTGCCTTTAAAGGCCTAACACCCTTTTACATTCTAAATTAGCATTTTCAGAACCCAAAGATTTGATTAATATTTGTCTGGCTTCTGAATCTGATACTATTCTATTTACAATTGAGATCATTTATAAAAAATTAGTGAAGATTCTTTTGGGCCTTGTATAATTTTAGTAAATTACTCAGACCTCTTTCCTCATTCTTAACATTGTCCCAAGCATTTAAAGTTGCTAAACAACATAGCACCAAGGTGTGGTCATCAAATTCAATCTGTCTTTGTAACTCAGCATATTGACCTTCACTAGAAACTCATCTTGGGAAGTATTGATACCTCTAGCACCATTTCTTTGTTCTATGGCTCTGGCTTCCTCTTTGCACAGTGTTTACCAGTGTAACTGAGGACCCCCTTCCAGTATCATTGTTGTCAAATCTTCCCAGTCTTGGGGGATAATTCTATTCTGAGTTGCCCATGAATTTAATATCTGCTTCACAGAGGGTAAATGCATACTATATGAAACAACTGCTTCCTTAAATTTCCTTAAGTCTAATATTTCTATAGGATTCCTTTTAACTTCTTCATAACCTTGTGGGTGCCTACCATCTGCTCGTCTTTCTTGTATAGTAACTGGATAAACAAAGGTTGGTTTTCTAACAAACTTGGGCCTCCCCTTTTAGTTTTATCATGTGGTGGCATGGTAGGTTCCTTCTAAATTCCTCTGTGTCTTAGTATTTTTCTTATTTTCATTTGTAAGTCTTTCTGAGGCTTGTATCTTATCAATCTACTTTTCATATTTGGCACAAGAAAACCACTAGGGCTATTAAGGATAAAATATGAATTAGTAGACTGATAGTAATTATAATTGATGTTATGCCAAGCTCAGTTTGTGTGAAGTACATGGAGTCTTCAGCAATAGGGACTGACCTTCAAGCTCTATACTGCAACCAAGGGCAACAGCAATAACATGTATTATTTGGGGAGTGTCTTATATTCCCCTTAATGACAACTCAAAAACTGGGTTCTCATGCCTAGTATTAGAGTTTTGTTAGAATAACCTATGGCTCTTGTGGAAGAACATAATCAGTTTAAATGGTAAAAATGTACACATGTGTGTTTAAATTTTTAATTTGCATCAGTTGAGGGTCAGACTTAGATTCTCATATGTGTGAAATTTCAGATGGATTTTTAAGAGATTTTTTAAATTTTTTAACTTATGTGTATGAGTGTTTTGCCTGCACGTATGTGTGTACACCACTTATGTGCAGTTCCCACTGATCTCAGTTAAGGTCATTGGATCCCCTGGAACTGGGGTTACAGATGGTTGTGAGCTGCCATGTGTGTGCTAGGAATTGAACCTAGGTCCTCTGGAAGAGCACTCAGCTCTTTAACTGCTGAACCATCTCTGCAGCCCTAGGACTTTTTTGTTTGTTGTCTGAATATACATAGATAAAATTGGCCTTTGGATTCCTTTGTGTTGTTTTTATGCATTTCACTGTACAAATATATGAGTCACTTTTCTTGTTGCTATGACAATACCAGATGTTTACGGGGGAAAGAGCATTTATTTAGGCTCATGGTTTCAGATGTTTCAGTCTTTGCTCTGGTGACTCTGGACCTGTGGTGACATAGGGAGCATTTAGAGGAGACTGTTCCACTCATGTGGAAAGAAAGTAGTAGAGGGACTTGGGTCCAAATATCATCAAGACATGTATCCACTAACCTATTCCCTTTAATTTCCCAAACACCCAAAACTAGTGCTGCCAGCTAAGCCTGTAGGGGACATTCAACCATGACTATCGGAAAATCTTGGAGTTTCCTTAAGTCTATATTAGATCAGTGCATTGTATGTATTATATTTATCTATGAGAGAGGACTTTCCCCCATAGAAACAGTTTGCATCTGTTCAAGGAAAACACAAAATAATGTGGAAGCTTTTAAACAGAGATGATTGTAATTCTTCCAGAAATTCTGATTCTGTAAGTCTGGAGAGATCCATAGTTTCTTGTTCTATAGAAAACATATGTGACATTGGGGTGCAGGGATGACCCACCAAATACACAAAGAACACAAACTACTTAGGTTTGCACAACAGTGATAGAGAAGTTGCTGATCAGTAAAAAACAAAAGCCATTGGGCATGCCAGTTAAAATTAAAAGGGCTTTTGCAAGCAACATTTAGCATATTTAATATATATAGTATATATATATATATACACACAAATCCCTTATGAATTTAGAAAACAAATATGAACTTTAAAATGTTAGGAATAAAAACCCCCTCTGGTTACAGTTTAAATGAGATGCGGTGGTCTCAGTATATTAAACTTCAAATTCAATTTTGTCTTTCCCAGTTGGAGTCATTCGATGCCCCGTGTGCAGTCAAGAATGTGCTGAAAGACACATCATAGACAACTTTTTTGTGAAGGACACCACTGAGGTTCCCAGTAGTACAGTAGAAAAGTCTAATCAGGTAAGTGTAAATTCAAGCCTTCACTACCTATGATGAAGCAGCTTAAATGCTAGAGGAGTCTATAGAAAAAGCCAAATTTTAGAACATTAATAGACAAAAACTTTATCTTTTTAAGTGTATGAACAATAGTGAATAGTGCCAGTATAGAACCCTGTGATTTTAATAGAAACTGTTAGCTTCTATTTGGCATTATTTAATTTCTTTGTACTGAGTTATTGGGTGTTGAAATTGTTACTTTAGTCTTTTTTCTTTTTCTGTGTATTGGTGTTTTGCCTGCATTCCAGTAAGCATACTACATGTGTGCAGTGCCATGTATGCATATGGTGCACATGTCTGTGCACACTTGATGGCTATAATAAAATTAGAGGACAACTTAATGAAGTTGTTTTCTCCTTCCGTTTTTATGTGTAGTCTGGGAATCTATCTTAGGTCATCAGGCTTGCAGTGTCGGACAGGAAACAGCTCTCTACATGCTGAGCTATCTCTCATACCTAGAGGTTTATATGTTTAAGAAAGAAAGTCTTGTGTTTGTGGTGTTGCTTGAAAGCATTGGTCAGTAGCATTGTCCAAGGTGCTGAATTTTGATGTGCAACAGCATCTTCTTTTTCACTCCTTGCAGCTTAAATGTAGATACGTTTTCCATAGGGAGAATCTATGGTCTTCTATCATGGAATGGCCCTGTTAAGGTGAATTCCCTTGCATGGACATGAGAGTTTTAATTCATTAGTGTCTCCTAGATGGTTTCTTTTATTTGTAACAGAAGATCCAGAAAAGAACTAAATCTAATTCTAGTTCTGGTTAGGAAAAAATTATTAATTTTGTCTGTTGGGATTTTTTTTTTTTTTAATGTGTGACTAGTTTCTGTGCTCCCCCCACCCTTTCATTTTCAACTTTCTTATTCCTGAGGTATAACTACAGGGATTTAGGGTTTACTTTATTTATAAAGAACTTATTTGATACTAATTAAAATTCTGTTGTTTTAACAGTATCCATATTGCTCCCCAAAGGCCACATTGGGTTTGCTGCAGGGGATAAACTATCTCCTTGTGAAACCAGCTTTACCTAATGGAATTGGCTGTTGGTTTACCTTAGGTGTAGTGTGTAGATGCAGGAGACCCTGGGCTCATTGGCCTGCTCTAAGGATAAAAGTATAGAAACTGATTTTGGAGACTATGAGTTGATCGTTTTTTCCAGGCCTGTCAGTGGCACTTACTTTCTACCTTGCTGAGTGTTTTGTTTTGTTGTTTTGTTTGTAATAGACTCTTTCCATACAGCCCAGGGTGCCTTGAACTCACAGTCCTCTTGCTTTCCTCCCAGGATTATAGGTATTACCACATCTTGCTCCTATTTTGCATTTTATATTTTCTTTCACTTACCAGAGATCTGGAGTGGTGCATATTAGACATTCCTCATTCCTTTTTGTAGCCTACAGTGGAAGATTAGAAATTTAAGTGGTATCCTTATAGACACAATAATTGAACTCAAGGGGATATCCCTAGATCTAGCAAAAACCCTACAGAATCAGAGGAAGAGAAGTGGCAGATGGGATCCAGAGTGGCATTGAGAAAGCAAGGAGGATTGACAGATTGTACAAGTAATTAGTAACATTGGGTAGCATTTATCAACAGTATGAAAAAAGGTGAAGATGATAAGCCCTAAGAAAAGGAAGATTTTGGGTTCTTGCAAATAACAGATATTTGGAATTTGGCCACTATTGGGATTAACCCGCAGAGTCTATTTAATGGTCAAAGGAATTTATTTGGGAGGGGTGGGTAACTCACAAGACAGAATAAGAGAATTTCTCGCAGGATCCTGGAAGGGTGAGACATGGTCCATCGCAGTT
The DNA here is from genome assembly GCF_004664715.2 of Peromyscus leucopus. Lineage (NCBI taxonomy): Eukaryota > Metazoa > Chordata > Mammalia > Rodentia > Cricetidae > Peromyscus > Peromyscus leucopus. The sequence goes on along the minus strand of NC_051065.1, from coordinate 50,151,047 downwards.
CTCTGGTGAGCTCTGCCCTGGTCTGTACCAGCACCTCAAACCACAAGGTAGCAAAGTGAAGAGAGAGCCAGGTTCATACATCCTAGGTCTTAAGGGTCCCCAATGGCCACGTCCCAGGGGCATGTATCTCATGGTCATAGGTAGGTATAGCAACTATCTACTACCTTACTAGGGGTGGTGCTTCAGGGCATGGCTCAAACAACCACCCACTATAGGCAGCTTCTGAATTATGTGCGTTTTTGTTTCCAGCTACAAAGATACTTAGTGTTGCCACTATCTACACCATTATACCAGCTAGATACATACACTAGATACTCTCTCTTGTTCATTTCCCATACCCAGTGCACTCTCCAAACTTATTTCACTTCCTAAATCTTCCATTCTGTTCTCATCTTCACTTATATTAACCCTCATTCAAATTACCTTACGTGGGAATGCTTTGCACTTATCTATTCTGTTCTTTTGCATTGCAGTAATAGGGATTTTAAAAATGTAGGTCTATCCATGCCTTTATTTAATCTTTCTTCAAAGACCACCATTGATTGTCATGTGGCCTTCCTTGATCTGACCCCTGCCTGCCTGACCACCAGCTCCTTCTCTTGCCAATCCCCCACTGATTCCTATACTAAAATCCTGCTTGCTTGCTTTCAGTTCTTTAAGCCTGCCATGTTCTTCTTGCATTTTTGTTTGTGCTGTTCTCCGACTAGAAAGCTTTTCATTTAGTAGCTTTCATAGCGTGGTGTTGATGAAGTCTTTTTTTAGGAAGAAGCTTTAACTGGGTAAATCCCGTGTCTCCATCATAAGCGCTGACAACTTTTTGTACATTTCCTTTTATTAGCACTTCTTAACAGCTTAAGCATTATAATGTGTCTTTCCCACTTAATCTTAAGAAGAACTCAGTAAAATATGTATCACTGCCCTCAATTTAACAATGAGTTCTGTATCCTGCTCAACACCATTGTTGCAGTTATGGCTCCTATTGTTTTGATAAAACACCATGACCCAAAGTAACTTGGTGAGAAAAGGGTTTATTTCCACTTGAAATTCTGCAACACAGTTCATTGTCAAAGGAAGCAGTAGCAGAAAATTCAAGGTTGGAACCTAGAGACAGGGACTGAAGGAGAGGCCATGGAGGAGTGCTACTTCTTGGTTTGCTCCCCAAGCCATGGCTGCTCAGCTTGCTGGTATAACCAAGAACCACCCACTCAGAGATCTCACTGCCCTACATTAATCCTTAGTCAATACAACACTCCACAGAATTGTCTGCAGGCCAGTCCTTTTTCTTTTCATGTTTCATTTTATGTGTATAGGCACCTTGCCTGCATGCATGTCCATGTACCATATGCATGTAGTACCCACTCAGGCCAGAAGAGGGCACTGGATCCCCCCCAGAACTACAAACAGCCCTAAATTGTCATGTGGGTGCCGTGAACTGAGCGCAGGTTCTCTGGAACAGCAGCCAACACTCCCAACCACTGAACCATCTTTCCAGCCCTTCTATAGCTCAATCTCATGGAGGCATTTTCTCAATATTTCTTCTTCCCAGGATGGAGACATGGCTTAGTGATTAGGAGCACTGATTGTTCTTCCAAAGACTTGGGTTCAATTTCCAGAATCCACATGATGGTTCACTACCATTTGTAACTCCAGTTCCAAAGGATCAAATATCCTTTTCTGGACTCTCCAGGCATTGCATGCTTGTACTACACAGATACAGTTGCAGGCAAAATATCCATATACATAAAAATAAATAAAATAAATGACTTAAAATAGTCTCTTCCCAGATGTGTCTAGGCTTGTATCAAGTTGACAAAAACCATACAGCCCAACTATTAAGCTAATTAGTGGGTTAACCTGAATTTGAACTTGTTCCTCTATCTAAGAGGATTGTATCATAAGGACAGAGACTATGTTTACATTTCCTTATTGTTGTATACTCAGTACCTAGCCTTGTGCTTAGAATGACTAGTATATTGAACTATGAAGAAAAATGTACTTAAAATTACTTTGAAAAAATACCTATTTTTACTTTATTTGTAACAGTGTTTTGCCTGCATGTATGTATGCATATGTACAGCAAGCATGCCTGGTGCCCTCAGAGGCCAGAAGAGAGCATTGGAGTCACTGTAACTGGGTTACAGATGGTTGTGAGCTGCCATTTGGGTGCCAGGAACAACCAAGTGTTGTCTACAACTGGTCTTAACTGCTGAGCCATCTCTCCAATTCTTAATCTTTTTTAAGATTTATTTTTGTTTTATTTATTTTTATTTTGCATGTATGGGTGTTTGTATGTATGTATATATGTGCACCATGTGTATTCCCGGTGCCCACAGAAGCCACAAGAGGATGTCAGATCTCCTGAAACTGGAGTTACAGATGGTTGTAAGTGATCATATAGGTGCCTAGTATATCAGTCTAAAGGCTAACGGGAAAATGTATTTAAATAATCTTTGTCCAGTCTGGTGTTGCATACCTTTAATCCTAGACCTCAGGAGGCAGAGACGGTCAGGTGTTATGAGCTGAAGGCCAGCCTGGTCTAAATAGTGAGTCTCAGGCTAGCCAGGGATACATAGTGAGACCTCGTCTAAAAGACAATTCTTACGCATAATATCTTCATTTTATATGCATATAGTTTAATACATACTTTCAATTTAAACTTAGAATAATATAAGAAAACTGATAGTCTATTTGGTTGGTATTTTATTCTTTTTAATATTTGTCAACAATTGATGTGACCAGATCCTTTTCTTATTAGGTATGTACAAGCTGTGAAGACAACGCAGAAGCCAATGGGTTTTGTGTAGAATGTGTTGAGTGGCTCTGCAAAACGTGTATTAGAGCTCACCAGCGGGTGAAGTTCACCAAAGACCACACAGTCCGGCAGAAAGAAGAAGTGTCTCCAGGTAATGAATTTGTTTTCTGCTCTTCTCCTTTTCTCTCTCAGAACTGATTTTTACAATTCCTCTACTGACTTGTTTTGATACAGCTATAAATATTACATGCACTTTAAAATAGCTTTTTAATACAAAGAAGTCAACATTCTAATTGAAATTGTACTTAGAGTTGCTGTTAAGTATGAATTATATATTGAATCTTACCTTAATTTATATTCCCAGCTCTTCTGCTTCTGTAAATTCAATCTGGTGTGATCAAACCAGAAAACAAACAAACAAACAAAAATTTTGCTCTTGTTAATCCCACTGAGAGTGAAGACCAATACACCAAATTCTTTGGTCAAATAATGTGAGCTTTATTTTTTGGCAGACAGGACTGTCTCCCTAAAGTGGAGTTTGAGAAAGTAGCCTCAGACACAGAAGAAGGGTAGGCTTATATAGTCCAAAACCTGCAAGGCCAAGGGGGTTTTCAAGGTTTGGAGAATGTTCAGAGGAATTGTGGTTATGTGGGAACTTTGCTAAACATTTCAGAATTATTTGGCAGAACATCTAATCAGGTTCCTTTTAAGGTAGGTGAGCGTCAGACTCCATAGCGTGGGGAGTATGTCAGATCCAGAAACAGGTGAAAGCAAGTCAGTCTGAACGTTTCAGCCCACAGAAATCAACTTGTTTTGACCTAGAACAAAATGGCTTCCATCCTTAAGATGGAGTCAGGCTGGTTATCACAACCAATGAACCAGCTCAGCTCTCTTCTCCAGCCCCATTTAGCATAATTTTTTAAGAGCCCATACGTATTATTGTTCTTTTGCTTAAGATCTGTTTTCCTACTGTTTGTTTTTGAGTCAACCAGTGTGTGTGCCTCCTTTATGTTCTAAATTTTGCTAAGTACTAGAAATGAAAATGACAGATGCCTCATGTACTATAGGAGTATATAATAATGTAAGTAAATAAATAGCCATAGTTGGGCCCACTAAATTCTGTTAGAATACTTACCAAGAGTACCAACCTCAGATTTAAGGATTTAGGTTGGAGGCCAAATAACTCTAGCTACAGAAACTGAAGAGTTGCTTGAAGTGTGGACCATGAAACTTCCTGCATTGGGTCTTGGCAGTCTGGATGTTGGTATAGATAATTGGACAAGTATAGGGTTGAGTTAGCTGGACAGATCTTACGGAAATGCAACAGCATAAGAGATTCATATAGTGGTATGTTGACGTGTTCTGGGTTTTAACTGGATAAAGGAGTTGATTTATAGGGTGGCTATTGGCTATAACTGATTAGGGATTAGTAATATAGTAAAATTATAGGGATAGTAAACTAAGAAGGTTAGAAAGTAGGATTGTTGAATTGATAATTAAAGAAATAGAATGAATTTGAGCAACAAAAATTTTACGATGTGGTTATGGATGAGTAGTTAAAATGAAGCAAAGGTCTCTGGCTTGTCTTATAAAGTAAGTTGAACGTCCTCAGCGTGAGGAAGGTTTGGTAACATGTGCCTGTTATCCCAGCACTTGGGAGGAAGAAGCAGAGTGGATCAGTCCCGGTGTCTAGTTACAGTCTTTCATAATCCTGTCATCTCAGTGATTGGCTCAACAGCTGAGGACTTTAAAACAGGAGCTTTGGGGAGCAGGATAGAGGTAGGGAACATGTCACATTGGAATCATAACAACTGCCAAATTTTTCTATGGTTATTTTCTTTTTTCATTGTGAGTTTTCTATATTGTTACCATTTTTTTTAACTTACATGGTAGGTTTGGTTTTATTTTTATTATATTTATAGAAATAGCTCTTTGGGTGTATTTACCCAATTACTTAATGCCCTTTAGTCCACCAATCTTATGTTTCTTTTCAGTTACCTTAATTTTGTTTTAAATTCTATTACTAGAGATGGGTGTGGTGATGCACACCTTTAATCTCAGCACTTAGGAGGCAGAGGCAACCTGATCTACATAGCAAGTTCCAGGACCCCCAGAGCTACATAATAGAGAAAAACCTGTCCCCCCAAAAAAATTTTTTTTATTACAAGGACAGGTGAGCTATATACTTAACATGTATTTTAGGATAAGTGTTTGAATTACAGTTTTTCACTGTTTCATTTAATATTAAAATATTCTGTACTTGCAGAGTTTTGGAATTTTGTTTTTACTTGCTTTCTACTTGGGTAGTTCTGTGAGTAAGTATGATGTATTATTAAATGTGAATTGCTATACGGTGTGATTATTATGAACCCAAGAAGGATCATCTGGAGCTTCTGATCCTCCTGCCTTCCCATCTCAGGTGCTGGGATTACAGGCCTGAGCCAGCATGCCCTGCTTATGAGGTGACAGGGATTGAACATGGGGATTCATTTGTGCTGGCCAGACACTCTGCCAACAGGGCTATATCTAAGAATTTAAAATTATATAAATATTTTAGATGTCTCCAATATTTAAATTCAATAAAGTTTGCCTATGGGAGGAGGGCTTTTTTTTTTAATGGACTATCTAAAGATTTGTTTATACATGTACTTTTTGAGAAAGGACTGTTTAAAAATTTGTTAACAGAGCTGGGAATGTAGCTCAGTGGTAGAGTGCTTGCCTAGCATGCACAAGGCCTTGAGTTCAATTCCTAGGATCACAAATAATAAATAGGCCTCATCCTAAATTTAAAAAAAAAAAAAAGATTGTTTATTGTGAATGTGTGGGTGCATGCTTGTATGCACCACACCCTTGCAGTGCCTGCAGAGATTACAAGAGAATATCTGAACTGGAACTAAAGCCACAGGCAGCTTTGAGGCACCTGATGTGGGTACCGGGTCCTCTGGAGGAACAGCAAGTACTCTTGACTGCTGAGTCATCTTTCCAGCCTCTGAAAGGGACAAATTAGACCCAGAAATAATAACAAGAATTGACAAGTGAAATTTCATGAAACTGAAAGGTTCTTGTTCAGCAAAGTAAACACAGAAGTAAAAAGGCTACAGCTATTAATCTGACAAAGGATTAAGACCTAGAGTATACACAGGAGCTGAGGCTTAGTAAAGTACTTGCTGGACAAGGACAAGGACCTGAGTTCAGTCACTAATATATATCCACATTAAAAAAGCCCAGCATGGACCCAGGTGGTGGCAGCGAACCTTTAATCCCAGCACTTGGGAGGCAGAGGCAGGTGAATCTCTGTGAGTTTGAGGCCAGCCTGGTCTACAACGTGAGTTCCAGCATAGCCAGAGCTGTTACACAGAGAAACCCTGTCTTGAAAAAATTTAAAAAAAAAAAAAAAAAGGCCAGCATGATGATGACTCCTGCTTGTAATCTGAGTGATGAAGCATCTGGGGATGAGGGCACAGACACATGCTGATTCCTGAGGCCTGTTAGCTAGGCAGCCTAGCTTATTACATAGCTCTAGGGCCTAATGAGAAGCTCCAGCTCCTGGAGAATGACACCTGAGGTCCATCTCTTGTCTCTATACACACATGTTCATATGTGTACACATACACTACACATGTGTGCACCTGAACACACATGAGCACACAAAAAGTTTACAGTTTATGAACTAAAAAAATTGAACATCAAAACACACCCCTCAAATAATCCAGTCAATAAAAGTAAATATGGATAGTAACTATATAAAAAAATGTTCAGTTGCCTACACCATAAGGAACATGCAAATGAAACTACATTTATATCTTATCTCATCACAGTCAGAATAGAATGGCTATAATAATAATAATAAAAGATGTAACAAGGATGCAGGGAGAAAAGTCTTATAGTGTTGATGGGAATATAAATTCGTGCAGTCTCCCCACAAAACTAAAAATATCTAGTGGGTGTAGCTTAGTGATAAAATATTTGCTTAGCTTATATAAAGCTCTAGTTTTAATTCCCAGTATTTGGTTTGTGTGTGTGTGCCGGGGCGGGGGTGGGGGGGATTCACACACTAAAAATATAGCTATCTTATGAAGAAGAAATATGTCAGTATACAACAGAAATCAGAGATACATATTCAAGTATGGCCCTGTTCATGAGAGCCAATTTATAGAACTGTCCCAGGCCAGTCTACAACTTTGTAAGAAAATTATTTTATTATGTGTTTTGCCTGCATGTATGTCTGTGCATCACCACCTTAGTGCCTGGTGCATGTGGAGACCATTAAGAGGTCATCATACTCTGGACCTGTAGTTGTTACAGAGGGTTGTGAGCTACCATGTGGTTGCTGGGATGGAAGAAACAGCAAGTATTCTTAACTGCTGAGCCACCTTTCCAGTTCAAGTCCGCACATTTTGATTCTCCTGTCTCATATTTAGGATAGAAAACTCTTAGTTTATACATATAGGAACTATCTTAAGACTTTCTAATTCTATAAACCACATTTTTTCGTTACATATCTAACCATTTAAACTACTCCTTAAAGTAAAAGTCTTATCCGTTTTCCTTAAGAAAAGTGTTTTGTGAAGATTTTTGGTTTATTTGCAATTTACTCCATGTGAGTATGTGTGTGTGGGCACCTTGTGGGAGACATCTTGTGAGAATTGATTCTCTCCTTCCACCATGTGGGTCTAGGGATTGAACTTAGTTCATCAGGCTTGGAGGCAGATGCCTTTAGCCACCATCCTTAAAAATATTTAATATTTGAAAATCTGTAATGGTGGTTAACTGCATCGATGAAAGAAATGTAGCTCTTGTATGTTCGTGGAACTGAGCAGAAATGGACCATCTAATGATTTTCTATTCAGTTACATTAATTTACTTTTTGCTGTCTGTTGTTTTTGCAGAGGCAGTTGGTGTGACCAGTCAGCGACCAGTGTTCTGTCCATTCCATAAGAAGGAGCAGTTGAAACTTTACTGTGAAACATGTGACAAGCTGACATGTCGGGACTGCCAGCTGCTAGAACACAAAGAGCATAGGTACCAGCATCTCTTGTCATTCAGACTGGCAGCACACCTTTTATGTTCCTGTGGACCACTGCTGCTCCAGGAATGGCAATTTGTGTGTGTGTTGATGGCCAGTGGCAAGCTGGCCTATCCAGGGGTTTCAGTTTCAGTTTTCTTTATATTTTGGTCCAGACAATACATTGAATATTATGCATTGTATGGTGGTTAGCAGCATCCTGATCTCCATCACTTAGGTGTTAGTATTAATCCCACCAATCGAGAATAAGACCACTACCACCATTCAAAGCCAAATTTGAAATAAGCTTTAATTAAATACTGGCCAGGTCCATACCCAGATTCCTGGGAAATGGCCCCTAATCACAGTTTACAGTGACTTACGTATTTCCTATCAGGTCCAGTCAGGGGCAAGTGTACATCCTGTTGTACCTCCAGCCTACAGCCAATCGGGGCAAGCATACAGCCTAACATATTTCCTGCCTGTGAACCTCCTGCCCACATGTGATCAAGCATGTGGGTCAAACAAACTTGTTTAGGGGAGTGAAAAGATGTGGCTTGTTATCTTCCATAAACAGTAGCCTCCAGCATTTCAGGAACTATCTGTCCTTGGGCAAGGGGCTTGCACATCAGAGGCATTTTTGTTTCATAGATCTCTTAGGCATAGTAATTAAAACTTAAAATGTAACTTTAGCTCTCACATTAGTTGTACCCCTGTATGCCTCTGCCCCATGAATGAAAGCTAAAAAATAATTTTAAAATATCCCTAAGATGTTGCCAAATGTCCTATAGACCAAAGTCAGTCTATATTGACAGTTACTGGCTTACCATGCTGTTTATAAAATAACATGGTATTAGTTGGCTAGTGTCACAAAATGAGGAGACTGCTTTGGTGGGACCTTTTTTGTTTTGTTTCTTTGGTGTTTTTTTGTTTTTGTTTTTGTTTTTTTTTTTTTTTTTTTTTTTTTTTTTTTTTTTTTTTTTTTTTTTTTTTTTTTGTTTGTTGTTGTTGTTGTTGTTATTTATGTGGAATCTCACTATGTAGCCCTGTCTGGTTTGGAACTATGTAAACCAGGCTACTCTCAAACTCAGAGATCTTCCTTAGTTGTGTGCTACCATGGGTGGCTTTTTAAAAATTAAGTTTATTGTGTATGTATGTCTGTGTATGTCTGTGTTTGTGTGTGTCTGAGTGCAGGCTCCCATGTGTGACAGTGTCTGGGAGTCAGTTCCTCCTTTCACTTGGGTTCTGTGGATCAACCTGTGGTTGTGTGAGGCGTGTGCAGCAAGTGCATTTCTCTGCATCTCACTGGCCCCGACTACTTTCAGTGTTACTGTCTTATCTGGTGCTGATTTGTATTTACCTTCTTCCTGGACTGGACACAAAACCTATTCGAATACAACCTTTGTCTCCTAATAGGTCCCCTACTTTATCATATATGGCATATATTATACGCATGCCATTACTCCTATTGCCTAAGTCAATATTCATTTAACTTTGCTGCTGCCTGTGATTTTAATTATTCTTATTCCTTCATGGATCTCCTTCAGTATTTCATTTACTTAAGGGTACTTTACTGAGGCTATACCAGAGCTAGAGCCCCAGATTGTCTGAAATACTTTTCACCTTTTTTGTTTAGTTTTTGGGGGAACAGGGTCTTTATTATATAGTTCTGGCTATCCTGGAACTCACAGAGATCCTCCTGCCTGCCTCCCTAGTGCTGGATTTAAAGGAATGCACCACCACGTCCAGTTCTTCACCTTCATTTACATTAAGAATGTGTTCCTTGAGCAGAATTCTAGGTTTGCAGTTATTCTTTTTATAGTTTAAAAATGTTAGCTTTCAGCTGGGCGGTGGTGGCGCATGCCTTTAATCCCAGCACTCGGGAGGCAGAGCCAGGCGGATCTCTGTGAGTTCGAGGCCAGCCTGGTCTCCAAAGCAAGTTCCAGGAAAGGCGCAAAGCTACACAGAGAAACCCTGTCTTAAAAAAAAAAAAAGTTAGCTTTCTTTATTTGAGAAAGGGTTTCACTGTATAGCAGTGACTATAGATCAAGATGACTTCAAACTTAACAGAGAACCTCTTGCCGCAGCTTCCGAGGGCCCAGCACTTGTACTAGTTCATTGTTCATGCCTGTGAAGGTTAGAGGACAGCTTGCAGGTGTCAGCTCTTTCCTCCACCGTGTAGGACTCAGTGTGGAACTTGGGGTTTCTGGCTTAGGGAAAATACTTCCTTCTACACCATCTTGCTAGCCCTAAAGTTCTTTCTGTGATGTATACTTTGCCTGTCTCCTCATTTGCTTCTCTTCTATAATTTGCCACAGTCAGCCATCTTGACTTCCAGGTTAATAACAACGCTAAATGCTGTGTCATGTTGTAGGTCACTCAAGACTTTATCAAGAGGTACAATATCAAATGCCTTCCCCCATTTATCCCAAAAGAACAGTTTTGTAGCTTGTAAAACAAAGCTACTTACTATTTAGAAATGATCTTGAAAGTGGTGGATGGTTGGTTGTTTGGTTGTTTGCTTGTTTGGTTGTTTGGTTGATTTTTTAAGACATGGTTTCTCTGCAGAAGCAGTCTTGGCTGTCCTGCAACTTACAGAGGCCTGCCTGCCTGCCTCTGCCTCTGCCTCCGAAGTGCTGGGATTAATTGCACCACCCCATCTGGTGAAAGTGTTTATTCTCAGCAAGCTTTCATGATTATGAAGTAACAAGATAGTTAACCTCTTAACAAATTTACTTATAAATCTTTGAGTGCTTTTTGTTACATCTGTCAGATGAGCTGTATAAACCTCTAAAACTATGAATGTTGGCTGTTTACAACACTCTTGAATAAAGAGTATCTAAAGACTCCTTTCTTGAGTAATAATTTGAGCAGATGGGAAAACCTGCCTTCTTAAACTTGGTGCATGTGCACGTGCATGCATGCATACCACATTATGTATGTGGAGGTCAGGGTATAGCTTATGGGAACTCTCCTGTCATAGGGGTCGCAGGAATCAAAATCAGACCTGGCAGTAAGCACCTTTACCCACTGGGGCCATCTTGCCAGCCCACATTCGGTATTTTCAAAGGTATACTTTTTTAATTATCTCTTTCTTTAGATTCATTTATTCATGTGTGGGTCTTTGTATGTATGTGCATGTAGATTCAGGTGCTCACAGAGAGCATGGTCCTCTGGGATTGTAGTTACAGGTAGTTGTGAGCTGCCTCTAGAAGTTCTCTTAACCAGGATCATCTCTCCAGCCCCATATTCTCTCCTTATATTAGTTTTTTTTTTTTTTAACTCTTGGACTTTTTTGTATAGATATATGTATTATGAAGTTATTTGTTTATTATTTCTTCAGATATCAATTTATAGAAGAAGCTTTTCAGAATCAAAAAGTGATCATAGATACACTAATCACCAAACTGATGGAAAAAACAAAATATATAAAGTATACAGGAAATCAGATCCAAAACAGGTAAGCTTGTATTTATGAAACTATAAATAAATCATTTCTGTAAGGTAAATGTATATATTTCTAGATTTTTTTTTCCTTTACTCACTGTAAAGTATTAGTAAGCTTTTGGATTACAAATAGTTCATGGTTGGTAAGGCTTTTTCAGAAATTTTGGTTAGAAAGCAGTTTCTTCACTAATAAAATGAAAATGTATACTAAATATAGCTTATTTGTCTGGTATGTCTTTATAATCATCTGGTGTTTTCTAATTTTAATTTTTTTCAAGATTGAGAAAAAGTCATCTTTGCCAATAACGTAACGTTTAATACTTGAATATGTACTTAATTGCTATTTTTATGTTTGCTAATATTCGAGATGCTTCCCTGGGTCCTGATCCTTTAGTCACACAAGGTGGGAGTTTTAAGCACACTGAGACTGGGTGTTATTAAACTTTTGTTGTGGCCAAGTATTTCCTGGGGGGGAGACAACACACATGTCTGCTCACCCCAGATAGTACACACACACACAATTTGTACACATATATGATATATATCATAAACACGCATACATATATATACATATGTGTATACATACATATATATATATATAACAATAATAAAATATGAATTTGGAGGGCAGGAGCTGGAGGAAAAAGAACCATAAAAGTCCAATTTGGCAAACCAATGAATTTTATTGGGATTACTTATAGGAATATGGGGAGCAAAACTGTCTCAGGCAGCTGCATCACCAAAGCCCACATTAGTATGGGTGGCAGCTCACAAAGCCGAGACCCTGGAGCACACTGCACAGCCCACAGGCAGTTCAGCAGCTTGGGGAGTGCCCTTGCCAGGTACCTGAGTTGGTCTAAACCTCTTCTAGGCAGCTGGTCTGGTCTCAAGAGGCTTCTTTGCAACTCAGCTCCACTCTGAGGGAAGCTCTCAGCTTTTATTCCTTACTCTGGCAGGGAGAAACTTAGTGAAGTTGGCCGGTTTCAGGGACTTCCTGAAGCTATTTTGAATTGTTTACCTTCCAGTTTAAGGAGCTTCCCTGTAGAATGCAGTGTTTCAATCTCCAGAAAACTATTACACAACACTTTATTTTTTTTTCTGTTTTTCTAGATACTACTTATTAAGCCTTTTCTGCTCCATGAAGGAAATCAGCTGTACCCCAGTCTCACATCCCATTTAGGGCACTTGCTGACATTCACATTGGACCTTAGCATAACAAAGCAATGTCATGTCCTCTTCCGTTGTTTTATGCACAAAAGTAACTTGCTACTGTCTACAGGTGAAGTCCTGAGTAGAAAGATCTTGAATAAGGAGACTGTTCTATGCATTTCAATGTTTTGTCAGCCTTTGTGGTTCATCTTGCTTAAAACCAATCATCATAATCTGTTATTTTTAACAACTGTTTTATGAAACAGGTAGGGATGGAGTGTTTGGGGTTTTGTTTCATTTTGTTTTTGAAACAATGTTTCATGTGATATTTTTGTTGTTGTTGTTGTTGTTTTGTTTTAAGACAGGGACCTGTAGAGTCCTGGCTTCCTGGAACCCACTATGTAGACCAGGCTGGCCTTGAATTCACAGATCTACATTGAAAGGAATGGAATCAGCACAAGAAACCCTGAAATCAAGTTCTCAGTACAAAGGAGATTTATTTGCCCCAGAAGGATAGAGGGCTGGAAATAAAAGAGACAGAGACAAGAGATAGAGGAAAGGGAGAGGGGGAAGGAATATCTGCCCTGGAAGGACAAAGGACTGTTGATAGAGAGGAGACAGATGTGGCACGTAGACGAATGGCAGTTTATACAGATGAAAGGGTCCCCTGTGTTAGGATGAGGTGTTTAATTTTAACTGGGCATGTTAATTAGGTGAGCCAAAGGGGGCTTCTGATTGCTGGACTTCAATACTTTGATAGCTGGACCTTGGTAGTCAGCCTCAGGGGGAAGAAGTGGCCAAATAAGGGAATAGACCTCAGTACTAGTTTAGGAATGCAATCCAAAGGTTTTTAGCAAGGCAGAGAGAATGGAGGAAGGGCAAGGCCTTGCCATAGCCATGTTTGCCATGCTCCAGCTGCCTGGGATTCCTTTACTATGTGCGTTTTCGTTTTTTTGGGTGTGTGTTTGTTTTTGAGGCAGTATCACATGTAGCTTGGGTTGGCCTTGAACTTGCTGTGTAGCCAACGCTTATCTTAAGTTTCTGATACTCTTTCTTAAATCTCAGAAGTTGTCAGCTTACAGATATGGTCCACTTTCTTTAAACAGAATAATAGCATTGCTGTGTAGACTTTATTATGAGTTGTGCTAGTAAAGAATCTTTAGGTTGGTGCTAATTGACCTCTTGTTTCCCTTTGTTGTTGTTTTCTTCTTTCTGGGGATTGAGCTCAAAGTCTCTTGTATATGAGGCATTGTCACTGAAATGCCTATATATATATATATGTATATATATATATATATATATATGTACACACACACACACACACACACACCTGATTGCAGAAACATGAAAATTATATTAACTTTGTTATTAATTTGTTTTAAAATATGGCAGTGTTTTCCTTATTCATCCCATTGAACCACTGAAGATTTGAGTGAGTTTCGGTTGCTTTGAACCCCTACCTGATTTCCTTAATTCCGAAACAATATTGATTTCAAGCAATTATTTTCAGAATTTACAGCAGAGTACAGTCTCTGCAACTGTGATCTTAACTTTTAGAGTGGCTGTGGGAGGAGCAGGCAGGAAAAACAAAGCTTTGTGTAATTGTGTGGCACTGGGTGCATAGGCACCAATGTCTCCAGTAAGCTGTTCCAGTGTGGTGGTGTATGGCGCTACTCCTCCTTCCTGTCAGTTTGTCTCTAAGGATTTCTAAAAAGTAGTTGTTTCATAAAACATACAGTAGTTCAAGCCAGCAAAGGATTCAACTAGGCACTCAAAAGGGGGGGGGGGGGACGACGGGACTATTATTAGCCTGCGACTGGGCCCCTAGCAAGTGCTTAGAGGAGCCTGGCCCTGACTAGTGACGTTCTAATCTTCTGTGCAGTTGAGTGAGTTCACTGAGGCAAAGAAACACAGCTCCAGCTTCTTAAACAAGGCAGTTTGACAAGTTTGCCTCTTCTAAAATGACGGGACTTTAAAGAGCAAGCAGCCCTAATGAACTTTTTTTTTTTTTTTTTTTTTTATAAAAGCACAACATCAGCAAACTTACATTCTAATTAAGTCAGAAGTATTATTTATTCTGTTTTCCTTATTTTCCTGTAGTGTCTAAGAGAAACCAGTTAGTAAGCTATCTATCTTAACATCATTGACTAACACTAAGGCAGAGCCCCTTAGCTTCGTTTTTTTCTATGTAATTTAATATTTTTCTTAAGGGGCCCCTGCAGGTGTCATGGCAGGCAGGGAAGCAGACTACATCCAGTTTCTAGAGTCTGATGCCAGACAGTTTATAGAGAATTTTGGAAAAAGTTTCCAAGCAACAATCATTCCAGTTTCAGGTGCACATTAAAGCTTAAGCTGTGACTACATAGAAACTCCTTTGTAAACTACATATGGCCTTGAAGGTGGGTTCTATAGCTACAAGGCCTAGGATCTAGTGTGGTCTTTGACTGATAGCAAAGAGGTCAGCAGGCCATAAAATACATGTGACATTTCCTCTAAGGATGACTTCTGCTAACTGGGAGCTAAAGATAAAGACCTAGGGAGGGAGAGTCTGGGATAACATTCTGGGGGATTTGGGTAAGGTCTGCCTCTACAGATAGCAAAAGGTCACCAGGTAGTTAACAATGTTCACTCCCAGCCTTCTGGGCAGAAAACAGGTATTTCCTCCTTTGAGGAAACACCCCTGCGTGATTAACATTCCTAGTGTCCATTGTGATCTCTGGGTACAAGAACCTTTGTGCCCCCAACATTTCCTAAGTAAGCTCATTAGTAAATCTGTTCTAATCATATTTTAAGTTTGTTAATGTTTTTTCTCCTTTTCAGCTACTTGGCTGTTTATTTCAAGAGCTTTCCCCCATTTTCATGTGTATTGGGTGTGTATGTATATATGTGTGTGTGTTTGCCTGTGTACGGGCACCTGATGTTTGCTGGTGCACATGTACGCACGTGTGGAGGCCGGAGGTTAATGTCAGGAATCATCCTCCGTTGCTCTTGTACTTTATTCCCTGAGACAGAGTCTCAGTTAAACCCAGAGCTGGCGATTTGTCTTGTATTGCTAGCCAGTCACTCTGGGGACCCTGTCTCTACTTGCCTAGGCTAGAATGACAGGTGGGTTCCACACCTGCCCTGCAGTGATGTCGGTGCTGGGATCTGAACTCTGGTCCTCATGCTCATGCAGCAGGCACTTTACCCTCCGGGCCACTTAGGACAGTAAACTGATTGTTGTCTTCTGTTCAGACACCTGAGAGCAGAGTATCACACTTACAGAGCAAAACTTGTTCCCAGTCACAGTTTTGTTTCATCTTGACTATAAATTCTAGCAGTTGTCTACTCCCTGGTTCTGTCCCTCTTAGGTCAGCATATTGCTTTTGCTGTGTGACATATTTCTTTTAAAAACATGTTCTTTAAAATGTACTCACTCTCCAAGTTTTGTTTAACTGAATTACTGTTTCTTACGACTTCTCATCTACAAAATTAAATAATAGGACTTGAAGATAAAACTTTGAAAGACTAAAAACATTCTGGCCTAATTTAGATATTAAAATAGCCAGTTTGAATACTTGAAAAATCTGCCATTAATTTTAGATATTCTGTCCATTTCATTTCATTTTCAGAATAATTGAAGTAAATCAAAACCAAAAGCAGGTGGAACAGGATATTAAAGTTGCCATCTTTACGTTGATGGTGGAGATAAACAAGAAAGGGAAAGCCCTGCTGCACCAGCTTGAGGTGAGTCGGGGCAGTGCCTCGGGACTTCCTCTCAACATGCTTGCCTTCGCCAGATGCTGCATTGTGGCCACCTGCTTATAGCCCTATCATACCCCGGGATGTCTTAACCCCCCAGTTTACTCTGCAGCACTGAGCAGAAGGCCGTACTAGGGATCTCTGTAAATGTTGATCAGTCAGTCATCTTAGACATTTGCTGAAGCGACAGCCATTTTTTCACCAAGGGGATAATAGAGTTGAGCAGAATTTTCTAGAAAGATGAGCTGTGTGAGATATTTAGTTTTCAAATACAGTCTTGCAACGTATAATGATGTTCCTATCAATAGCAAGCTGTAATAGTGATCTCTTAAGATTATATAGTATATCGCCTCATGGCCATCTGTCTTTGTTGATGCAGGTACACTCTGTGATGCTTGCACAATGATAAAACACCGAGTGGCATATTTACTACAGCCCATTGTTAGTAGTGCATGACATTTAATTAATCTTCTGAGAAATTAGGTAAAGCAGGTGTAGTAGTTTATGCCTGTAATTCCAGCTTCCAGAAGGCAGAGGCAGGTTGGGATTTCTGTGAGTTCCAGGCTAGCCAGGCCTCCATATTGAGACTCTTGACGCAAAGCAGCAACAAAAATAAAACAGATAGAGATAATGTTTCTCTTACCCTCAATATTATATAATCTTCATTTTTTTTCCTGCATTTTTTCGCTGTGTAGCCCAGGCTAACCTTGAACTCAAAATCCTCCTGCCACAGCCTCCTGGATGCTGAGTTCTAGGCCATTACCACCATACCCAGCTGTATTTTATAGTTTTGGTTTTGAAAGCAACATTTAGGGAGTATATGCTCAAGACAGGATAGCTTATAATTACAGGTAGAACAGTTTTAAGATGGACTATCTTGATCATTTTTCTTTTCTTGTCTAGAGAGTACTAGTATGCAAAGAATGGAAATACAGACAACTAGGAAAACAGTCTAGTTCATCTTTAATTCATAGTTGACCAGTTGTTAAGATCTCTATCAGAAAGTCCTGTCCCTGCTCGGAAAACATGGCTGTTCATAATTCTGTTATTATGGAAATAGGAAGTGCTTTGGATAGAAGGAATCAGTGCCGGTTATGGTAACCGTGTTTTCAAGGTGTTGCAGTTGTTGTTTTAAAAATGAGCACATTTAAGCAGAGTTTGATGTTTTCAGTTTTTGACACACATCACTTTCACCATACTCTAGAGTAGTGCCTGGGCTTTGTCCACTTAAAGAGTATTAAAAAAGTTAAGGATGAGACTCTAGAATCTATAAAAATGTACTTGGCCGTGAGTGTCAGTTTTGATAAACTTCAACGTGAAAATTTTATAGTGCCTGTTGAATATACTTCAAGTCCTCATGCCCGTTCTTCGGGTTCAGAATTCAGAGCAGATAAATGGAGCCAATTTTATTTGCTACCTTATGAAACCAAGATACCAGAACTTCTTATTGTCAATTTCTAGTCCTCTCAAAAGTCTTCAAAGAGTTCTTCTCCAGTCCAAAGACACACTGCACTTTGCAGAGGTCGAATGCAGCTGCTAGGTAAATTGTCTTCGGTCTGAGTCAGACTGAAGGGAGATGTGACAAAATGTTAGCAATGCCCCTGGTAGCTCAGCAGTGCAGCCGTGTACATTGTCCAAACAGAACTGACTAGGGCGGGTATGAAAGTTCAGTTCCATTTTTCTAATTGCGCTAAGCTAATAGAAAGCCCTGTTATCTCCTCCTCTCCTAGGTTATGGATGAAGTTTGTGTGTTTGTTTTTTATTTTTAATAACCCCAACCCCAGTACAATGCCTTCCATTTCTGATTGCTATCTGTTTTTAAGTATATATTTTCTGTGGAGAAAGTCTATATTCTGACCTTTTTTTTTTTTTTTTTTTTTTTGTGGTGGTGGGCATGTTGGCATTGAACCCATTATTCTGTTTTTTTGGTTTTTTATGATTTATTTATTTATCATGTATACAGTGTTCTGCCTACACACCAGAAAAGGGCACCAGGATCAAATTACAGATGGTTGTGAGCCACCATGTAGTTGCTGGGAATTGAACTCAGGAACTCCAGAAGAACAGCCAGTGCTCTTAACCTCTGAGCCATCTCTCCAGGCCCCCCTTCCCCCAATTATTCTGTTTTTATGTAGTATCTCTGAGAATGCATTAGCAGTACTTATCTACTAGCTCCTCTATTAACTTTCAAGACAAATAATTGATTTTTTTTTAAATACCAAATATAAGTTTCAGTTACCAGCTGGCATGGTTCTGGGTACAAACTACTTGGAGCTAGAATCTCTAAAAAAGTAAACTCTGAATTGGTTAAATCATATTAATTTGAGTAGATAGTTGGATGATATGTCCATTTTATTTGTGTGTTTTGAATTTAACATTTCCAACATTATCCATGTCTGTTTTTTGTTTAATTTAGCAAGATTCCTACACAGAGACCAATATAAAACCAGACCTGTAGGCAAAAGATGGAGAGAACACGAAGGCTGTACTTTTATTATATTCAGAGTGATCCTTTGTATTATGCAGCAAAGTGCTTATGATCATTTTTGATTACTGTCAGTTGACTATAGAGTGGTTCTTATTCTGAGTTGATTATCCGAAAATAACCATTAAAATGAATGGGAGGTATAGAGACTAATTCTGAAATTATTTTCTTTGCAGAGTCTTGCAAAGGACCATAGAATGAAACTTATGCAACAACAGCAGGAAGTGGCTGGACTTTCCAAGCAGTTAGAGCACGTCATGCATTTTTCTAAATGGGCTGTTTCCAGTGGCAGCAGTACAGCATTGCTTTACAGCAAGCGGCTGGTAAGATGGAATATGCAGGGTCTGAGAAGTGTCGGGGGGGGGGGGGGGGGGGGGGGGGCACGCGAGTGCACGAGAGCAAGCACCAAGTGGTGGCGGCACACTCCTTTAATCCCAAAGGCAGACAGATCTCTATGAGTTCAAGGCCAGCCTGGTTTACAGAGCTAGTTCCAGGTCAGCCAGGGCTACTCAAACCCTGTTTTGAAGGGAGGAGAGGTGCAGAGGAGGAAAGAAGGAAGGAAGGGTCCCTGTCTTAATCCCAGCTCTGGGAGAGATTGAGGTAGGCTCCCCTGGTCTACTTAGTGAGAGTTCCAGACCTACCAGGACTGTATAGTGAAACTTTGTCTACAAACAAACACACAGATAAACCCTTCCCCCTAAAAAACCCCAACAACACGTTGATAGTCTCTTTTACCCTTAATTGCTTTTTACCAATTGACCAAAACACTTGATTTTGTAAAAAATTTTTTTCCTGAAATATATTTGATGTGACCTCAATTTGAATCTCCTGTTTCCACTCCTATTTGTTTCTTTCACCCTTTGTGGCAAATAAACCCAGTGTACTAATGAATACCAATAGTAAACATTTCCTGTCACCTACAGCATGCCACAGTCTAATCCTAAGCATTTTCCATGTTGAATATTCACACCATTTCTAGATGTACCCAGTCATTTCAGTGGACAAATGAGGAGAGGTACATAGCATGCCTATCCTGTGAAGAGTGTAAGCAAGCCTTCCTTCCATTGACTCTGATAATCTGTCACACTGCAGCATGCGCTGCTGGTATTGAACAGCATCTCACCAGGGTGATTTAGGATTTGGTGAACTTACTGAAAGTATTGCCACTGTCCCTGCAGCATGCACTTTGGTGAGTTTGGCAGGGCCAAGGTCCTTTGCTTGCCATCAAACTTCCAGGGCTGCTTATATTGTTGGTCTCAACTTTGGTTTGAATAGCAAGACTGGCTTAGAAAGTCAACAGATACTTACAGTCTTAAGTAGTAAGACTCCACATCTTTTGTCCTTTATTCTTTGGGGCCTCAATCAAGTGACAGAGATAGTACATATGTGTTATAGAAGTTCTACTTATTTAAATTAATAATTAAATACTTTAAATTATAAAAATATTTATAAATCATTTAAAGGCAGGTCTCTCAAAGTGTGGCTGAATGCTATTATAATACTAATTTAAATGCATTTCTAAATTATTCCTGATTATGAATTGATTTGTTTTACATTTTTTTCATGATTAACAGTGATTTAGTTGTTTTTACTGTTTTAGCAAAAAATAATCTATATAAACACATTAGTAATTAATTTTTTTGAAAATCAGTCTTTGACCTTCTTCAGCATTATCGGCCTTTTTCTACTGCTGGTTCTCTGTTCTACATATTTGACTTTTTTGTTGTGTTGAGATTTGATATGAGATAACAAAGCAATTCTATCTTATGCTAGTTTCAATTACAGTGATATTACTAAGCATAGCCTACTATTTTATTCTTGTTTCAAATGGCAGGAATTTGGTCGTTATTGTTTTTTTGTTTTGTTTTTGCTAAGTACCATTCCATTGTATATGAGATTGAAATATGAAGGTATGTAGATCTGTAAATATGTCTATCACTATTCATCAATAGACACAGAGGTATATAGATCTGTATATATGTCTTATCAATCAGTGGACATATAAGTTGTTTTTCTATCTTTACCATAATGGTAAATACAATAGACATGGAAGGCCAAAAATTTTCTGCCATGTTTTTCAGGTCTTTGGGAATATATTTAGTTAGAGAGCTTGCTAGGTCATATAGTACTAGTTTTAATTTTTGAAGACTGACCATACAATGTTCCATAATGGATATACTAGTTTACATTCCCACCAATCTGTAACCCTCACCAGCACTTACGACCATGGTTTAGTGAACAGCCATAGTTGATAATGTGGTGAATCCTTGTGGTTTTGATTTGCATTTAACTTGTTGGTTTGTGGGGTTGAGCACCTGTTCATAGATCTATTGGACGGTTTTAAAGACTTTTTTTTATATATATATATATAAAATTGCATTTGAATGTAGGGATATGCACATGTGTGCAGGTACTGTGGAAGCCAGGGGCATCAGATCCCCTGGAGCTGGAGTTATAGGCCATGTGAGCCACCCAACATGGGTACTAAATAGTCTTCTGAAAGAGCAGCAAATCTTCTCAACTGCTGAGTCATCTCTCCAACCCCATTTGGGAAAATGTCTATTCTTTTGTGGCGCGTGCATGTCTGCCTGCCTGCCTGCCTGCCTGCCTGTGTTTTGCAGACTTTCCCTCTTAATCAGGGGAACCTTTTTTGCTTTTTTTTTTTTTTTTTGGTTTTTCGAGACAGGGTTTCTCCGTGTAGCTTTGCGCCTTTCCTGGGACTCACTTGGTAGCCCAGGCTGGCCTCGAACTCACAGAGATCCGCCTGGCTCTGCCTCCCGAGTGCTGGGATTAAAGGCGTGCGCCACCACCGCCCGACTTTTTGCTTATTTTTTTGACTATGCAGAAGTATTTTAGTATGATTTAGCCTTACTTGTTTATTTTATGTCTTCTAATTTAGTTAGTTCATCTTTTCATAATTGGAGAAAGAGACAGAAACTGGCTAAGCCCCATTCAGAGTCCAATCATAAAATACTATATTTTGAAATATTTAAACTTCACATTACTTTTCTTAGAATTTCTCTTGTCATCTGTTAAACTTTTAAATCTGTGTGTTTAGAAAGAAGGCAGGAGGGGCTGGAGAGATGGCTCAGTGGTTAAGAGCACTCACTGGCTGCTCTTCTAAAGGTCCTGAGTTCAATTCCCAGCAACCACATGGTGGCTCACAACCATCTACAATGAGATGTGGTGCCCTCTTCTGGCCTGCAGGCAGAACACTGTATACATAATAAATAAATAAATCTTTAAAAAAAAAAAAGAAAGAAGGCAGGAAAATTATGTTGAGACTGTATGAAAAGAAAGCAGTCATTTGTGATGGCAGTAGGTAGTTCTTTACTGCCAACGGTTAGGAAAGTGTGAAGGAGCAAGGATAACAGAGGTGATTGGGTCTCCTGCCCTCTTCCTCCTCCCATCTGAACAATCAAGCCCTTTCCCTTTGAATGTCTTATTTCTGGCCCCACTACTGGCTCCCTACTCCTAACCCTCAGTACTCAGAACATGGTGCTCCTCTGATGCTTTATCATAGTGTTTATCTTTCCATGCACCTCCACTAATCACTGCCACCATGGTTGGTTCTCCTGGCTTGGGCTCCGGAAGCACATATCACCACATCTGGCTTAGACTTTTTTAAAAAAAACTGATCCCTAAGGGGTTTTTTGTTTGGTTGGTTGGTTTGGGTTTGTTTGTTTTGAGACAGCATTTCTCTGTGTAGCTTTGGAACCTGTACTGGAACTCACTCTGTAGGCCAGGTTGGCCCTGAACTCATAGAAATCCATCTGTCTCTGCCTCCCAAGTGTTGGGATTGAAGATGTGCACCACCACCCGGCCTATCCCTGAATTTTTAATGAATCAATACATGAAAGAGGGAAAAACCACTAGTTTTTTAAAAAGCCACTCAAATATTAAGACCTTAAGGACAGAACTTGGTGTCTCTCAGTGCTTGACAGTACGAGAGCTCAATGAAAGATTGGTGAACGTCTGACAGAAGCTATAGATGACCATGCTCTTTGTAGGAGTGATTTTCAGAACTACTGACCTTAATTTTAAAGTCTGTTTAAACCTCAATAGAAAGGTAATAGCATATTGAATTTCTGTGTTAAAAAGCTGTTTTGGCTCAGCAGTAAAGGTTCTCGCTGCCAAGCCTAATGTCCTGAGTTTAGTCCCCAGGATCCAAAAGGTAGAAGGAAAGAACCAATACAATACAAGTTGTCCTCTGACCTCCATACACATGATGTATATGTGCATACGAGCACATAGGTAACTAACATACAAATACAATAATTGTTAAAAGGAGCTATTTGTAGACCCAGGGCTGGCTCGATGGTAAGGTATTTGCCTGTTAAGTATAAGGCCTTGGATTCACTCCATGGCACCTCTACTACCCACCCATCCCACCAAAAACCCAAACTTTCTGCTACTTTTGTAAATTTTTTTTATGTTATGTTTTTTTTCCTTGTTATGTTGAATAGCTAGATTTTTTTCAGTGTCAATACAGCTTGAGTTCATTTTAAGTTCTTAGGTCTGAAGAGATGAACAGGTAGACTTAAGGAACCTTCAGTTATCCTTCATACTGTCTAGGTTATCTAAAGCACATCAGGAGCTCTGTCACGTTTAACAGCTCACGGTTTCGATAGATAATAAAGCAGGTAAAAATCCTAAGCATTTAACACAGAACAAGGAGCCAAGTTTGGCCATATCTGATAGCAAGTACTCTTAGACCTTTCTGTTATCTGTTCAACAAATATGTAAATAGATACTTGATTTCCGAGATATAAATAAAATCTCAATATTAAATAGAAAGGATTTACAACTTAGCTTGGAGTTATAGCCAAGGAATATGTCTTACAATTCCTTTTCATTACAGTTGCTTACCTTTAAGGAAGTACTCAAAAAATTCGTTTTCTTTATGTGTATGTTTTTGGGTGCCCACAGAGGCCAAAAGAGAGCATCCAACCCTTGGAGCTGGAGTTACAAGTGACTGTGAGTCCTCCAACATGGGTACTGGGAAGGGAACCCAGGTCCTCTGGAAGAGCAGCAATCACTGTTAACCCATGTAGCCATCTCTCCAGCTCCAGTACTCATTCTTATTTGTTTTTCTTACAAGAAACCTTAAGTTATCCACATTTGATATTCAAACTACTAGGTCTGTATAATGTGTCTCTGAGAGAAAAAAAAAATAAACTTTTAAAAATGAAAATTCCTGTTTCTTCCTGGCATGGAGGTATCAGTATTATAAATAGAGACATAGTATAACAAGGACTGGGAACCACCCAGAAGCATGGACCAATAGTCAGAGCTGTGACAAAGTATCCAAAAGTTTGGACAGTTCCGATTTTATTTTGGTTCACAGTTCCACCAAAATTTCAGCCACATTAGCAGCAACCTAGAAGCAGAACTAGGAATAGGTATGACTTCCTTCTACCAGCCAGGCTCCACAGCCTTCAAAATAGCACCACAGTTAGAGGCCTAGTGTCAACACCACCAGCCTGTACAGGTACATTTCAGGACCAAACAATGATGGAATAACAGAAATCTTGTAAGACGGGGGACTGTCTTGTATTTGGGTTGAATTTGTCAGATAAACAAATACAACTATTAAATGAGTTGTACAAGTGTATTGAAGGTGGTAATGTTATTCAATCTTCTATGAACATATTTAGAAAGGTAGAAACAAGGCTAGAGAGTGCTCCAAGTTGTGTTGCAATAGAGGGAGTCATGAAGTACAAACAGTTTTCTGTCTATGGGCAGACAGCTATATATGTTTGTGTGCTGTCCATAGTTGAGCAAACCACTCTCCTGGTTTCCAAGTACTTAGGAAGAAAAAGGGAGTGTGGAGTGTACAGAGTATCTTGCTGTACCAGAAACTAGACAGTACTCAGAATGGAGGGAATGTGTCCGAGGAACCAGGCCAAGTGTTTGGATTGATGGTAACCTAAATCAGGTACTTTTAGTTTAGAATTTGATTATATTAGATCTTTGCTTTACTTTAGGTCACACTGGAGCACATGTAGGGCCTTGTGTCTACATCATGTTCTCAGAGAAGACCAATAATGTGTGTGGGAGGGGTTGAGTGGATGCTGGAGCAAATAATTGTTAACAGTTGAAGATTTGGGGTGAAGGGAATGGAGGGGTTCTTCTTACTGTTGTAGCGGACTTTAACAATTTTAAAATTATATAAACAGAAGTTACTAAGTGACTTTGTAGTAGTATTGGACATGTTGGAACCCTTTTATATTGGTGGTGACTGTAAGTTAGTACAGCTGTGATTAAAAAGCAGTGTACATGTTCTTCAAAAAGGGTAAAAGTAGAACTATTAATACAATCTAGTAATCTGGCTTTTGATATATATCCAAAGCAGATGAAGTTAATATATTGTAAGTTACCTGCAATCCAGTGTTGTACTATTCATTATGTACATGGTTCTGGGGACTGGAGTGTGGTATTCAGGGGCCTGCATATGATAAAGGCCTTTGTGTTGGTAGAGTGAAATGTTCCAAGGTAGGAAAAGGCATCCCTTAACAACAAGGCATACATGAATCAGCTGGAGTGGCTTTCTTCCCAGTCCCACTGTCAAGTCCTACAATCAAGGGGCATTGGTTCCAGTAGTCCAACCTACAGTACTTGATGACTCACTTGATGAATTCAATCTCAGCATGTATTGGTGAGAGTTTTCATATGAACCATAGCAGACTGTCAGTTGTCTACGATGAACCTGGAGAGCATTTCTATGTGATGTGAGAGGCACAGAGGACACCTCACTCGTATGCAGAGCATGGCTGCAGAGGTGTTCAAAGAATGAGTAACTACATAGCAAATCAGTGTACTGGTACAAGCTGCTGAAATTAGATTCTGTCTTCCTAAAAAAATATGTAAGGTTAGCCCAGTTTAGTTCATAAAAGTACACATTGAAAACTACATGATACTTTTTCAGTGGTTGTGTGTGGCTCAGGTTGGCCTTCAATTTACCATGTAGCCTGAATTTCTCATCTTCCTGCCTCCACCTCTTGAAGGCAGGGATTAGTCATGTACCAGCACACCCAGTTTATATGGTACTGAGGATTGAACCCACGGCTTCTCCTGCATACTAGGCAAGCTCTCTACCAATAGCACTACATCTTTAGCCTCCATTTTTATTAGTAAATAAATAATTTTTGCATTTTTAAAAAATGCTAAAACTTGTGAGAACATTGGGCAGTACAAAGTTGGGTTAACATTTCATGTATGTGATTTATAGTCAGAATTGTTAAAGAGTAAGAAAAAAGGAAGGAAGGAAGAAGAACATTGTGTTATGTGCTCTTAACACAGTGCAGAGTCTCCAAAGTATGCTCATACATTTTGTCAAAATTTATTCTAGTTGTTTGAGGTTTTGTAGTCATGTGGAGAAAATTTACTTATTCAACAGTTAGTTATTCAATATTTCCACCTGCCAGACAACATTCTGAGTGTCAAGGGACAGTAGCTAAAGCCAGATTGTGCCCTAGAGTTCCATTTTAGTTTTACAAATAGGAAGTAGCAGAACTGAGAGACTGTTGAGGGCGGTCACGAGAGCACAAGTGACTCCAGGCCTGCAGTGGAGAAAAGCTGCACGATGGAGGGATGCTCAGAGACGTTTAGTGCTGCACAGAAACAGAAGAGGCCAGAGGCTCCGCTTTAGAACCTGCGGAGGAAAGAGCCGTGCATGTGATGAGGCGACAGGGCAGAGGATGAGCAAATTGGAAAAGGAAGACAGAGGCGGCTTACTACGACAGTTAGCACAGAAATGTGTGTACAAGGTGAAAACAGCCTGAATCTAGCTGGTCTGGGTTTGCGCAGCCGGCAGGTGCTGCAGTTTCCCACTGTATAATTACGCTGCTTTAGTTCGGAGCCAGCTAAGAAGGCACACCTAAGTTTACTGTTTTAGAAAACAGATCGCTTAATTTTTCTTTTAACTTAACTACAGATATTGTCGGGCTGCCCTGTCAGACCCCTCACCACCACCACCACCCCAAAAAAAGGTTCTAATTAGAGAGCAAAGGGAATGGAGCACCCTTTTCACTTGCAGCCATCTGAAAGGTTCAGGAAACTGAGCCCAGTGTGTGACTGCACATAGGGCAGACCTTGGGAAGCAGTAGTTGTTATGGGGAGTGGACAGTGTGCTTCTCCATGGAATAGGCAAGCTGCCCTGCCCTCTAAGTGGGTTTCACAAAGAGCATCCAAGAACCAGGTGTAGACCTGTGCTGAGCATCAGCCTGGCCCTGGGAACATGTCAAACTAAACTGTCTGGAATAAACTTAACTTTGCTCTCTGTTCCTCCCCACTTTGTACTGGTGAGTGGGAACTGTTCAACTAACTTTGGTCCTGAACCACTCCCACTGTCCACCTGATGAGCAACACCAAAGAAGGAAGGGATGAGTAAACCCAGCCCTGCTCTCTCCAACATGGCCCTGGGATATAGGAGAGCGTGAGTGTATGCAGCTTGAATGAGGGTGCCTGCCGAAGTCAGAGGGAGCATCAGATCTCTGGAACTGAAGTTGAGGCCAGTTGGGAGCTGCTGGATGACCCAAGCTCGGCAAATGCACCGAGTGCACTTAACTGCCGGACTGTTTCTTCAGCCCCCCTTTCTTTATCTTTTCATCATTACTATTTAGAGTTATTTTATGTATACAAGTTTGCCTACATTTACGTGTGCATCACGTGTGTGCTTGCTGCTTGAGGGCAGAAGGCGGCCCATTTCCATTGAATTATAGTTATGGATGGTGGTTTGCCATGTGGGTGCTGAGAACTGAACCTGGGTCTCTGCAAGAGCAGCAATGTGCTCTTTACTCTATGTTCTTAGCTCTAGGCTCTCTCTATTGCTCTTCTTTCAGAAATTAAAAGATATAAAATTTTCTACACAGATTCTGTATTTATTTTATTTCCACTCCTCCGGCTTTTACTATGCCCACCCCTCAAATTCATGACTATTTCTTTATTACACACACACACACACACACACACACACACACACACACACACCAAAAAGACAAACCAAAAAAAACTACTGAGTCCATTTAGTGTTGCTCATATGTAGATGTCTTTTGGGCTGACCACTTTGGATTAGATAATATGTTAGGGAGCGCGTCCTTGATGAAAACTGATACTCTCTTTCTCAGCAGCCATTGCTTGCTTGTAGCTCTTCATCTAGAGGTGAGACTTTGCGGAATTTCCTCTATCCATATTGGCATGTCAACTGTTATTGTCATTGTGCAGTCTGGGGAACCATATCTTTGGGATGTCCTGCTGCTGCTTCCGTCGTGTCTAGAAGATGCTATCTATTAGCAGGCATTTGGTCTGCAGGGAGTAGGCTAGGTTTACAGTACCAGCCATGAATTCCTTCCTATGGAGCAGGCCTTAAGTCTGAGTTAACAGCTGATATAAGTGCCACCGTTGCACCATTGGGTACATCTTGATGGGTCAGTTGTGTGGTTCTAAGGCTTTATAGCTGGACAGCACTATTGGTTGCTTTTTTCCCTTGGCAATATGTGTAGAGTCCTCAGGGAGGAAGTTCCATGTTAGTTCAAACTATACTCCCCCTATGTTCAATTGTGTGGTGTCTTCAACAATGGGGTATTACCTACAAGTGCTGGGAGGTAACCAAGGGCAGAGACACATACATAGCAGAAACTGTTTCAGCTATTCACTGAGCAGTTAATGCATTATTTGCCAAAGAAATATACTAATGTTCTTTCTCTGCTTCCTTCTAGATTACATATCGGTTACGGCACCTTCTTCGTGCAAGGTGTGATGCCTCTCCTGTGACCAACAATACCATCCAGTTTCACTGTGATCCTAGTTTCTGGGCCCAAAATATTATCAACTTGGGTAGGCTACTATGTACATTTTCTTTTTCTTTTTTTTTTTTTGGGGGGGGGTGTTGTTTGGTTGGTTGGTTGGTTTTGGCTTTTTCAAGACAGGGTTTCTCTGTGTAGCTTTGCACCTTTCCTGGAACTCACTCTGTAGCCCAGGCTGTCCTCCAACTCACAAAGATACGCCTGCCTCTGCCTCCCGAGTGCTGGGATTAAAAGCGTGCACCACCACCACCCAGCATATGTACATTTTCTTTGTGTGACTGTTTTGGTGTAGAGTTCTCATTGGTCATGACATGTTACTGAATATAACATCCCCATCCATTATCTTGCTTTACAGCCACACTTTTTCTAGTATGTCATTAATATATTCATATGGTAACACAGATACGTGAATATATACATACTTGTTTTGAGATGATATGAAAATGCATTAGCTTATAGGGTATTTAAGTTAGGGATTTAGGAGTGCTCCTCCTCCCCATAGAATCCTGTTTGTATTTAGGGTTTATTTTTTGTTGTTTGTTTTTGTTTTGTTTTTTATGTATATGGGAGTTTTGCCTGCATGTATGTTTATGCACCATGTGCAGTGCCCATAGAGACCAGAAGAGGGCACCTGATCCCCCTGGAATTGGAATTACAGAAGGTTATGAGCAGTCATTTGAGTTCTGGGAATGTAAAAGCAGTCAGTGCTCTTAACTACTGAGCCATCTCTCCAGATCCCATAATCCAGTTTGTATTGTTACATCTATATCAGAATGTATTTCCTCTTGACTGTATGTGATATGGAGGCTTTGATGTTTAGGGTGAGGTTTTTTCTGTGTGGTGCTATAGATCATAGCTGAATACGTATTGTATCATTTAGAATGTTTTCTAAAGAAATAACTACTTCCTGTGCCTGCCATTGTGCCTAGGTGTTTTTTAGTGCATCATTATATAGGTGCCTATGGAGTCCAGAAGAGGGCATTTAATCCCTGGAGCTGAAGTTATAGGGTGGTTGTGACCTGCCTAATGTGGGTGCTGGAAACTGAACTTGAGTCTTCTGGAAGCAACAAGAGCTTTTAACCACTCAGCCACTTCTCTAGCCCCAAGTTGCCCTTTTGGTGGTGGTGGTGGTGGTGAGTGGGTAGGGCACAGGTTTCACATAGTTCAGGTCAGTGTAAGCTAGCTGGTTGTGAGGTCAAGGTAGACTGTAGAATTCTAATGCCCAGCCCACAGCCCACAGCCTACCCAGCACAAAATCATAAACTTATTATGAGATTTTTCTCCCAAAAGTTGTTTTTTAATAACTAATTTCTGACTTCGCAAGCACAAGCTTTATAGATGGCAGCACCGTGTCCAGGTTGGACAGCCATAGAAGTTTAAAAGCATTATTCAAGCCTCTAGTGGCTCAGTTGCTTCATTTTATTTACTGATTGTTCTTTTTCTCCCTTTCCTCCCTTACCCTCCCATTTGTTTTGGCTTTTAGATCTTTTGTTTACCTAGTCAGGTTATAAATTGTGCGGCTGCACAGAAGGGGGCTGAGGGAGAGGGAGTGTGTAAGTAGTTGACAGATAACATACAGAGAAGTAGTCACTCTTAAATATTAGAGCTCATTGAGTCAGAACAATTAGCACTTGGTAACATTAGGAAGCAGATGATCTGTGCAAGCAGTGCAGTCAGAAGTTACCACTAGGCTCTCTTGTTGGTCTTTGAAACGATTGAAGATATTCCTTTTGCTCTTGAGTTTCACCTCAGGGAAATGATACAAACAAAAGCTCCATAGTTCCTTAGACATCGTTTCTCAACAAGCAATATTTCCTTTGATGGCATCTTGAGTTCCTGGATTTCTATAGACTCTTCAGACATGGTGGTTCTCTCCCCCAAGACTAGATTCAGTGTGAGAAAGGGAACAGCAGCTGGAGAAGGAGTCGGTGCTCTCAACACATTGCACAACAGGAAAGAAGAAGTAGACAAAAGACATCCAACAAAGGGAAAAGGGAGAGCAAGAGACTCGTGAGGCTAGCTGATAGCGACCCCTGCAGGCCATTTGAGACATAAACACAGCCATTTGCTCATCAATATAGCCAGTATCTTGACTTAAACCCTTTGAAATGCCTGTAGAAACAGAAAATGTGGGCTGGGAAGATGGCTGTTCTTTAAAGTCTTATTTTTTAATGAATGAGTATTTTTTTCATGAAAAAATTTTATATGGTAAGTTCTTATAGAATATACATATAAAGCTCATTGGAATCCTCTACTTTTAATAGTTTAGAGGGGTCCTGTGTCCAAAATTCTCTGTCAATTGAAGTCCAACTCAGTAGCCATATAAAATGTGGTATTTCACCAATTAACAAAAATCATTATCTTGTTTTCTTTCTCTTTGATTAGGTTCTTTAGTAATCGAAGATAAAGAGAGCCAGCCACAAATTCCTAAGCAGAATCCTGTCATGGAACAGAGTTCCCAGCCACCAGGTGGTTTACCTTCCAACCAGTTATCCAAGTTCCCAACACAGATCAGCCTAGCTCAGTTACGACTCCAGCATATGCAGCAACAGGTAATGGCTCAGAGGCAACAGGTGCAACGGAGGCCAGCACCTGTGGGTTTACCAAACCCTAGGATGCAAGGGCCCATCCAGCAGCCTTCCATCTCTCATCAGGTAAATTTGGAAGCAGGCCTGTCCTAACGTAGATAACCGTAGTGTGATTGTGTTCAGCAGCTTACAGTCTCCAACACCCCCACACACACTGCCCTTCATTTAGATATTAAAAATTGACTGCGTTAAAGGATCCTTGATCTAACACCTAGTTTTTAGATAACTCCAACCCTATTTAATGATTTATTTGCTTGCTATATCTATGTTCAATCTCCATGCATTGTCATCCAGTTATGACAAGGGATAAATGTTTATGTTCACAAGAACTTACACCTAAGATGGATGAAAAGCAATTGTGTACCTCTAAGTTTTATATGGGTGCATGAATCTCTTTGGAGATAGTATTTAGAAACCCATACTGCAGCCGGGCGGTGGTGGCGCACGCCTTTAATCCCAGCACTCGGGAGGCAGAGGCAGGTGGATCTCTGAGTTAGAGGCCAGCCTGGTCTCCAAAGCGAGTTCCAGGAAAGGCGCAAAGCTACACAGAGAAACCCTGTCTGGAAAAACCAAAAAAAAAAAAAAAAGAAGAAAGAAAGAAAGAAAAAGAAACCCATACTGCATTCTGGAAACTAGGACAATGTACAATAGGCAATATACAAATCAGGCAGTTCATTAGAATCCTGTCATTTCAGCCTTTTAAATTTTTCCTGAAATCCATATACTATTCCTATTCTTACTAATGTGTAATATTCTGTCATTTTTCAATCCTCTTCTTTGACATGTGTATGCATTATATGATGAACAAGTGAGATAGGTCCAGGTAACCACACACATGTCATATGTGGAGGACAAGTTGACATCATCTTCCTTTATTGCTATCCACTTCACTTACTGAGGCATGGTCTCTTGCTTAGCCCAGGGAACTCTCTGATTTAGCTAGTCTAGTTAGCCAGCTTGCCCAGAGATCATCTGTCTCTGCCTTCTGGGTGCTGAGATTACATGCTGGCCTGCATGCCCACCCCACTTTTTTGTGGGTGTTCTGGTGATCTGAACTACAGCCCACACATTTGCTCTGCAAGTGCCTAATTGACTGAGCCATCTCTCCAAGCCCTCCAATCCAGTTTAGTTCTATGTGCTTTTATTAAATAGTTTAACCAGTCCTGTTCAGGTTAGCTCTGGGCATACCTAGATGAATAAAGGCCTGGTAAAGAGTTCATCCATCTCTTTCTTAGGATTTACAATTTTTAAGTTAATTTTGTATTCTCCCTGTTTGGACAAGGGGTTTGTAATGATTTTGGTAAATGACCCAAATGAACTGGAGTTTTATAAAAGTCAATCTCATTGGACAGAATTACACCAAGAATTCTCATTAAATTTAAGAACAAAGCTTAGTTCAAAATGTCTTGGCAACAAAAGCAAAAAGGAAATGGGGAAAATACAGATATGAATAACTGATCAAAGAAAACATTAGTTAATTAGGGGAGAAACTTTATTTGACTAGTAGTTTACTAACACTAGCGCATATATAATGTGGTTTTTAATGGAAAAAGTATCTAAATGGCATAGCCTTTTGAATAGCAGTTTAATACAACATTGAAATACCTTTCAAAGTATTCTTCAACCCTGATTGAGAGGTATAGACAAACGTGCTTTTGCTGTTGTTATTTGCTCATTTTGTGGTGCTGGGACACACCCCAGGCCCTTGTACACACTGAAGCTCATGTTCTGTCTCTAGTTTCTAACCAGGTAAGGGGTGAATCCATCCTCTTAATTAATTGCCTTTTTATTAAGAAGTAACCAAAGCAGTTACTAACCATGTGAAGGAAGTTGCCTCTGTGTGTGTGTGTGTGTGTGTGTGTGTGTGTCTGCGTATGTATGTATGCAATGACAAGCAGAAATAGCATCCAAGCCTTCAGCCTACTTTGCTCAGAAGTTGGCTTTTGATTTTCAGTCCATAGCATTTAGTGGTATAATTTATATAAAGTCTCTACTATAAAACTTAATTTTCTAACCTAGAAGTATTTCTTACATCTTTCCTTATGTATTATTTTTAATCTTCTATCCTTTTTCTTAACATCTATTTAAATCTGTTCTGTCAAATACCGTTTCCACTTTTTCCCCCTGGCTATTAGTTTACTGTCTTCCTATATTTTTAGTTTCTTCATTTTCTACCAGCTTTTGTACATGTAACCTTGTACATGAACATGTAATTTTTGTACTGCCTGTCTAAAACAGGTTGTAGCTCTTTATGCTTCTGGTTATGTGGAGCATGCAAATCATAGTCTACATTTGCCCATGTGGACAGGTAGATTGAAAGCATTATGCTTGTAAAAAGTCAGTTACATGATACTTCCATAATTCTTCCTCTGAAGATTAACCATGTCACTTGCATTCTTAAAGCGTTGGTGACAGCAAATGTAGAATAGTTCATTATGTGGCAGAATAAGCAGAGCAGACTTGATAGACTTGATTTAGTGCTATACATACAGTCTATGCTATTATACCCTATGACTATCTACTCATTGGAGAACACTGATATCATCACTAGACATAATGGATAGATAGCTATTGTTCTCACTGTGCCCATGCCTGCAATTTCACCATGCTCAGTTGTTTTCTTTTCATCTTGTAATTCTTGAATGAATTATTTGAGCAAAATATCACTACTTTTGCTATTGATTTTAAGATCATATCTGAGCTGGGTGGTAACACACACCTTTAATCCCAGCACTCGGAAGGCAGAAGCAGGCAGATTTCTGTTGAGTTTGAAGCCAGCCTGGTCTACAGAGCAAGTTCCAGAACAACCAGGGTTTTGTAGAGAGACCTTGTCTCTGAAACAACCCTCCTCCCCCCAAAAAATGGTATCTGCTTTTTAAAATAGTCTTTTGGGTTTGTCAAAATAGTCTCATCAATTAACCCAACTGTAGCAGCTCAGGAAATGGGTAGAGTACTGCCCCTCCACCTTGCTCACATGCAGGCTTCTTAATGGTGGCAGGGTTAGCCTTTAGTCCCAGTGCTCTGGCATCAAGTGCCATGGTTTTGGTTGAATTCTTGTGTTGAGCAGTTACTGAGAGGATGAGAGTAAGGTGACTGAAAAATGACTATTCTCCATGAAAAACCTTGAAAAAGCTCTAATGTATCCTCACTATTTTTCTGCTTGTTTTCTCATAGTATAAAACCCTCATGTCGTAAGTTTTATAGGGAAATCAAAAAGAGTTGTTAGGGTTTTTGACTTATTCTCTATGCAGTTTTCCACTAATACTATTTCTGTTCTTCACCTGTGGAATTTCAGTTGGCCCAGAAACAGTATATGAGTCTGTTTTTCACACGTTCCATAATATATTCTTAACTGAAGGAGAAACGGGGGAAGGAAGCAAGTGATTTAGAGTAGGAGAAGACATGCAAAAGAAGGAGAAACTGCCGGGGAGGGCAGAGCTACACTTGAAGCTGTCTGCCTTCACAGTGTCGCAGTTGAGGTGTTGCTCCATGAGCCTTGTAGGTGGTAAGGACTTACTTGCTTCTCTGTGAATGTGGGAAGAAGTAGTCCCTACTCTAAGAAGTTCTGATCATACAGATTTATGATATCTCAAAGAAGAAGCAATAAATTCCCAACTGTAAAGACAATTGAGTGATCAAAAGGGATTGGCTTGAGAGCTTGGGGCGGAGGGTGGGGATGGGGGTGTGCTAAGACTGCTCACTTGGAGCAGTCAGTGGAGGAGACAAGCAGGTGTGCTTCCTCCCTGCCTCCTCCACCAGGAGAGCTCCTTCCTTCCTTCCCTCCCGTGTCCTCGTCCTTCTGCTCACCCCAACCCTCCTTCCTTCCCTTCCCAGGTACTCCCCTTCCCCTTTAAGACTAGATCACTGCCGTCCTCTCCCTTGCCTCTGGGGTCTTAGTGAGTCTTCTGTGGCAGAGCTGCTAGCCTTGGGAATTTTAGACAGGGAAGATCTGGGCCTCTTTAGGAGGCCGTTGTTACTGCAGCACTTTCATTTCTGTTTTCTAGCATCCGCCACCACGTTTAATAAACTTCCAGAACCACAGTCCTAAACCCAATGGACCAGTTCTCCCTCCTTATCCTCAACAGCTGAGATATCCACCAAACCAGAATGTGCCACGACAGATAATAAAACCCAACCCCCTGCAGATGGCTTTTTTGGCTCAACAGGCCATAAAACAGGTGTGTATTACCTTTCTGTGCAGTTGCTTCTGTATTTCTGCTGTTTCTCTGTGCTTTAGAGCATAGGAACTTACGATGAACAGTAAGTGGTGAAGGGTGCTTGCTGGCCTTTTTAAATAACTAGAAATTACCGAGTGTACTTAGAAACAGATGCGTGGGGACAGAGTTCCAAAACACATCTCAGTGCTTTATAACCAAGGAGTCCTTGCATTCTGTTTGTTTATATAATCAGGGTCTGATTTAACATCCCCAGGTTTTATTTAATAATATTTAAAAATTCATACCTGTTCTATTTCATCATTATAAGTAAAGGTTTAAATTGTTTCTTGGCATCAAATTCTATTTATTTTCCTAGTTTATGACCTTGCCAAGTACATTATTTTTAGATCTCACTCCAACTATAAAAATGAGTACCTTGCAGAGTTATGCTGAGAGTTACTCTAAAGTATGTAAAAATACCTGGCACCTTTCAAGCATTCAACTTCTCTTCTTCTCCATTTATTAGATTTTAATGGGTAGATTATTGCATTCTGTCAGTGATGTACCAAGGAACCGAAGCTGAATTCAAGAGTGACAGAGCCAGGGGCTTAATGCTATTCTCCACTATTGGAATGGCCCAGCATACAGACTTCAAAGCAGGGACAGAGAAGCATACAGGGTATTTCTCATCACTATCACCAGCTGTGCTCATGAGACAGAAGGTCTCAAGGCCAAATCGGGGCTGTTGCTAAGCTGCCTCTCTAAGGGGATAGGAAACATGTTTCTTGGGCAGGTGAAAGACCCCCAGGGGAGATCTTCCTTCAGGAGAGACCCCAAACCCAAGGAACACGCCGAAACCACAGATCAGATGCAAACAGCAAGAGGGTTTATTCAGATACACAGGTACCTGGGGCGAAGTCTCGCGGAGGACTTGCGCGCCTTCCTAGGGCAAGGGGGACTTTTTATAGGATCCCAGGGGCAGAGGCGCGGTTACAGAAGGGAGAAACATAGTTACAGGGTTCCTATTGGTTGTTTTAAAGAAGGCCAGGGTGAACTTGGGGACATATTTTTAATTCTCGGAAATTTGATGTGTGTGGCTGACTTGGCCTTGCCTAGGGTACAGTGGGTGTTTTTCCAGCCCAGCTGCTTATTCCTCAAGGCCAGTGGCCGACTACAGTTATCTCTCTCAAGGCCGGGTGGCCGGCCATAAATATCCTGTTTTGACTCAATGGTTTTTCTCCCAAGGCCGGTGGCCGACCACAGTTATCTCTCTCAAGGCCGGGTAGCCGGCCACAGCTGTGAACCCCTGTTTTTCTGGTTCTTGCCTTTCAGAATGACGTTTCTTAGGCTAAGTTATTGGGACGGGGAGGGGAGGGGGCATTTCATTGGCTCAACGCCCCATGTCCTCATAATGGAGTAGGGGTCTTTCACAGGTAGAAGCACTTCTGCCAGGGGAATAAATGAAGTTCTGTGGAAACAGGCTAGTGTTGAAAAGGCTATTTATTGTCTTAATGCTTCAGCAGATACTTTTAATTTTTTTCTTGACTATTTTCTGGACAAAAATCTAAACATAAATGAATAAAAGCAAATAAACCAGGAGAACTATTGTGAGAAATACGACTTTTTTTAAGCTTTGTAAAATCAGATTTACAAATGTTATGTACTTTTTGTGTGACTGTCAAAGATGTAGGGTAGGGCAATGCTCTTTTTTTTTTTTTTTTTTTTTTTTGTTTTCCGAGACAGGGTTTCTCTGTGTAGCTTTGCGCCTTTCCTGGAGCTCACTTGGTAGCCCAGGCTGGCCTCGAACTCACAGAGATCCGCCTGGCTCTGCCTCCCGAGTGCTGGGATTAAAGGCGTGCACCACCACCGCCGGGCAAGGGCAATGCTCTTAACATAATTACTGCCTGAGGTCAGGAGACAGACTGTAGGAGTCTATTCTGTCCTTCTGCCGTGTGGATTCCAGGGATCAGGTCGGCAGGCTTGGCAACAAGTACTTTTGTGTACTGAACCACTGGCCCCAGAAATTAGTTTTAATGCATAAATTCACCAAATTTTAACATGGTCATAGAATAGGTACACTTTTTGGCTAGTAAGAAGCTATCATGTTACAGAATTTTTGTGGGATTCTGTCTCATTTCTGTAGAAAGGTACCCATCAACTGTGATTCATCATTATTTGAAGGGGAGGAGGAAAAGGTATATAGGGTGAGATAAAATTGTTGCATGTATAGAGCTGCAGAAGACATTCACACTCAACTTCATATATCTCTGTATGGAGTTTTTGTTTTCTTTTGGCTTTTCAAGACAGGATTTCTCTGTGAAACAGTTCTGGCTGTCCTGGAACTCACTCTGTAGACCAGGCTGGCCTTGAACTCACGGAGATCCGCCTGCCTCTGCCTCCAATGCTAGGATTAAAGGCGTGCACCACCACCGCCCAGCTCTATACTAGTTTTAACAGTTATGTGTATAAGTAAGATTTTTCCAAAACATGTTTCAGAACATCACTCCACAGTGCCATCCATATGTAAATGATAATGTGTTTGGGCACTTTTTCTGCTGAATAATCTTGGGATACCATTCAGTCTGCCCCTCCCCCAGTATTTTATTCTGAGATTTTTTTTTCATGTTGTTTTTCAAATATGCCAAATTCAGTGTTTTATTCAATACAGGGAACATTTTATTCCCTTTGCCTTAGTACATATTAACAGTATGCCTTTTTGTCTAACCATCATCTATACCATATTTTGTGTAGGTTTTAAAGTAACCAAACAGCATGACTCAGTTTTGTGTCATTCAGCATGCCTAGCATTATCTTTGTTTGTGTTTATCTTAGCTTCTAATGTGAGTGTGAAGGCTTTCCTCAGTAAGGCTTAACTACCCGTTCATATGTGAAAAAGAGGAGTTCATATGTAAGAAAGAGGAGTCTAAAACCCTGAAAGCCCTAATTTGTGGTAATTATTTTTAGGCATTTCATGTAAGGACAAAAGAAAATATGTTTATAATTCTCCAGATTTATTTTGAAGTTGCTTTTTGTATGCTTTTATTCCTTGTTCATTTTGTATATATATTTTACAAGGATTGTGGGGTGGCTTTTCTGGTATATGCTGACTCTTCTCTGGGGGGGGAAGCTTATTTTTTTATCTGATTGACACGTGTGTGTACACACATAATATGCATCTTCTCTCCCTTGTTCTTTCCATTCAAATAACATTTGAGCTAGCATAGCAGACTGTCTTCTGTCTTCCATACCTGAGTGAGTGGTTACATTCATGGTTTTTCTTCTCACCTTGGTACTCCAGTGGCAGATCAGCAGTGGACAGGCTCCGCCCACAACTGCCAGCAGCTCTTCCTCCACTCCTTCCAGTCCCACAATCACAAGTGCAGCAGGATACGATGGAAAAGCTTATAATTCACCCATGATTGATCTGAGCGCGCCAGTGGGAGGGTCTTACAACCTTCCATCTCTTCCAGATGTAAGTTTATAGAAGAAAATCTGTACTAATAACTTCCTTTGAAAAGTGTCAATAAATCTAGATTTAATTTAAGGTTTATTGGTTTCTCAGGTATTTCTTAAAGCTTAGTTTTATTCTTTAGAAATAAAATGTGTAAAATTAGAAGTTCTAACACTTGGACATACAGAAGAATGTTTTTCCGGACTCTGACATTGAAGATGTTTGTAGATGATACATCATAGAATCAAGGCTGGGAAAGGAGGGAGTAGGGTTAAAGAATAATTGGTATGTTTCCGACTAGAATGTGGTGAATAAGAGTCGAGTGAATTCTGGAAATGTAAGGTCCAGGAATAGGCAGTGATTCCCTTTGTAGCCGAACAGCAGATGTCTACTTGAGCATATTGCCGCAGAGAGTGAACCCTGGGTCCTTGCATGTTTAAATTAAGTAATGAGTCAAACCTTAGGGTCTTTAACTTTGACAAGTGACTTTTTAAAATCTTTCTAAAGGCAGAAAATACAATGTCCTGCTGCTGCTTCTCCATACCTTCATCATTTGTTTTCCCTTTTATTTTTTAAAATTTTATTTGTTTATGTGTATGAGTGTTTTGCCTACATGTATGTCTATGCATCACAAGAGTGCTTGATGCCTTTGGAGGCCAAAGAAGGGGGTCAGGACCCTTGAAACTGGAGTTACAGACAGTTGTGAGCTGCCGTGTAGGTCCTGGGAATAGAACCCCTGTCCTCTAGAAAAGCAATCAGTGAATGCTTTTAACTGCTGAACTATCCCTTCATCCCTGTATTCCCTGTTTTCAAGGTTAGGTAATCTCAATGTCATGATGTACCTACAACCAAACATGAAACATTTACATTTGTGAAGTATTTTATACATTTTTATTGGAAGGAATAATCTGTACGATTATGAAAGAACTTTTAATTTTTCTTTGATTTTTTTTTAATGCAAGTTGATCAATTATTACTTCCTGATGATTTGCATTATTAATCTCACAAGTCATTTCAGTTTTTATAATGCATATATTCTAAATGGGTAGAGTTTACTTTTTTATGTATATATCAGATGTATGAAAACTTAGTCTAAATTTTAGGTTTTATCTTGCTTTTAGGATTATTCCGCAATATAATTTTTTTTCATTACATTAAGAAACCGAATCCTTTATGCACCATCTGAAAATTAGTGACTAAAGTGGTACCTAAGAATATTACGGTACAAATGACCTTGTCTGCTTCCAATCCCTCAGCTCCCACCACCATAAAAGAGAGAGTTTATAGAAAATGAAATCTTCCTTCCTTCCTTTCTGCTGTATTATTTCATTATGCACAGTCTATGCCCTGACCATAGGACACAGCTCTCTTAGAGAACCCGAATTGAGAAAGGGTAGAAATGCATGAAGGAATTGTGTATGTTCTTAGGAAACGTGGGTGTATTTAGTCATCACAGAGTATTTGTGTTTCAAGCATGACACTCTAATTTAGAGTGTGTGTGTGTGTGTGTGTGTGTGTGTGGTGTGTGTGGTGTGTGTGGTGTGTATACACATGCACGATGTGGTGCATGTGTCCTCAGTATATTTACTGTGGGTAGAATGTAAAGAATAAACTTTGATTTTAACTTGTTGATGGGGGAAATCATCTAGCAGAACTTCACAGTTTGTGTCTGACTTGATAGTACTTAGAACCAAAAGGAAAAAGGAAAGAAAAGGCTGGATTGGTGGTGCAGCCTTTGTTCCAGTATTTGGGGAGTAGAGACAAGCAGATCTATGTGAGTTCAAGGCCAGCCTGATTTACAAAGCAAGTTCCAGGACAGTCAGGGCTAGACAGAAACCCTGTCTCAAAGATAAAATTTAAGATTGAAGTTTTCTTGTAAATTTAAAGTGGTTTTTAGTTTGCAAAGATAATTTGTTCTGAAATAATTTATTCTCTTGGAAGATTGATTGTTCAAGTACTATCATGTTGGACAATATTGCAAGGAAAGATACAAGTGTAGATCATGGCCAGCCAAGACCTCCATCAAACAGAACAGTGCAGTCACCAAATTCATCCGTGCCGTCTCCAGGCCTTGCAGGTAAAGCCACCTTTTGGATTTGTAAATGTTTGCTAGTCTTTACTCATATTTTTACTCATAATGATTAAAAATTCTTCTCTGCCTCATTTTTGGTTGTGGGCGGGAGGTTCTGCCTAGCTTTTAAAATGATAATGATAACTGTATCTTGAGGCTTCCTTTTCTATATATTTTATGTGTATATGTATTTCCTCCTGTATGCCATAGTGCGCATGTGGAAGTCAGAGGACAACTTGGAGTTGATTTTCACCTTCTACTAAGTGGGGCTTCAAACTCAGATTGTCAGGCTTGGTGACAAGTGATTTGATCTACTGAGCCCACCTGGCCATCCTGAGTTTTTATACCATGTAAAATTAGTACTCTTCACAAAGAAAGAAGCAAAGGTTAAACTTTTGTACTTCTTCAGTTTCAGCAAAATTTATTGGCATTACAGGAACCAATGAGCAAATTTTTATCATACCCTCATTAATAAATATAGTTGCCTATATTTATTAATCTGTATATTGATGTGGTCTCTTCTAAAATGTAATTTCTCTAGAGTCAAATTTTATTAATAAAATACACAAGAAGAGAGCAGTCTTTGGTGGTTTGTTTTTTCATTGTTGTTTAGTTGTGTTTACAATGGCTTAATATAAGGAGGTTGAGAGATGCCTCAGTGGTTAAGAGCACTTCCTGTTCCTGCAGCATACTAGCTTTTCCAGCACCCACATAGTGGCTTACAACTGCCTTTATACTGTAATTTCAGTGCTGACCTCCTCGAGTGTTGCATGCAATTCACATAAAAGTAAATGTTTTAAAAAATAATATTTTATAACCCAGGCGGTGGTGGTGCACACCTTTAATCCCAGCACTTGGAAGGCAGAGGCAGGTGGATCTCTGTGAGTTCAAGGCCAGTCTTGTCTACAGAGTGAGTTCCAGGACAGCCAAGATTACACAAAGAAACTCTGTCTCAAAAAACATTAATAATAATAATAATAATAATAATAAATATTTTATATACTACTTGTTTCCTCCAAGAAACACTCCAGATATTACTCCTGGAAACTTGACATAGCAGGTATCTCTTGTGTGACTTCCTGAGGAGACATGAACAGAAACATCCAGATAATGTGCTGGTGACAAGCCAGAGAAAGAATTGCATTCAAGTCTAGCGTGGTGACCCAGTGAGCTCACCACACCCTGCCACGGTGGTTGATAGCTCGCAAAGCCGACTCCTGGGAGCCATCTGCATAGTTGGCCCTCCACCAAAGAATCTCTTTTGCCCCAGCACTTGCCTATGTAAATGTCCTAACTTTCTGAGCCTTAACTTCTTGAGCATCCAGAATTTTGAAAAGTTTCATTAGCCTCGTATTTGTCCGCATCTTCCTGAGTCCCTTTTCCCTGGAGGAGAGACTGTTTGAGTTCTGAGGAAGTTAACCGTACAACAACAGCATCTACGTGGAATAATGGAAAGGAGTGAACTTAATTTTTCTGCAGTGTGACCAAAAAAATAAAGTGGTTACAAAATTTAAGTGGAGATTCTTATTTTAAACATGAATTACAATCAAATAAACGACAAGTACATCTGAATAAATTAGGATGTACTTGGTGCTGTTGAAAGACACAGAAACAGGTATTTCCTACATGGTAAAGGCATCCAACAAAACAGACTAAACAAAAATGTTTCCTCTCTCCAGTCATCATGAGAAGAGTCTAAACAGTATTTGGTTTCTTACTACTGAATTAACCAAGATTTGAACTGTGACAATACCATTGATGGAAATGTCATCAGATACCTTCATAGGTACTGATAGTGTAACTTGACAAATCATTTCTGAAGGCATTATGGCAATTATCCTAAGACTAACATTTATCTACTATGGACTGCCAGACCCTGGACAGATTACCATATAACCTATACTGCCTCCAGAGTATAGATTTTACTTAATATTATTACCCTTACTTACATGTGTCTGTACACATGTATATAAGTGCCACAGCGTGCACATGGAGGTCAGAAGACAGCTTATAGGAATCTATTCTCTTTTTCTACCACGTGTGGGTCCTGGGGATCTAGATTAGGTCATTAGACTTGGCAGCAAGTCATTCCATCTCCTGAGCCATCTCAGCAGCCTGAGCATAGACCCTCTGTTATGATAGCAGTTCAGAACCTCTTTTTTTTTCTTTTTTTTTCCAGTTGCTTCACATCAGAATCTAACTTTCACTTCTCCCACTAATTGTTCTCATTTGGTTCCAGGGATTGAGCTCAGGTTGTCAGGGTTGCTGACCAGTGCCTTAAACCTCTAAGCCATTCTGCCGTCCCCTGACCACCTTATATATTAATCTTTTGTCTTCTGTAGTTCTCACTGGCACTGTAATCCTCTACTCTACTGCAGGATAGACTTGATGAAGATGTTTTACTAGTACTTCAGGTTGAGAGTATGGAGATGGCCAGTGATGCTCAGACCTTCTACTGCCCAGAAGGCAGTAGTACCATGACTATAAACTTTTGGTGTAACAAAATATTAAAGATATGCTTATTGTTTCATAGAATTTTATTGGATGTTCCTGGTTTTGGTATAATTTAAGTAAACACACTCAACAAACCTGAACACATAATTGTTAATTCACTTATGTCTATTTCCTCCTCCTCAGGACCTGTTACTATGACTAGTGTCCATCCCCCAATACGTTCACCTAGTGCCTCCAGTGTCGGGAGCCGAGGAAGGTAAATAGATTTAACCATATTTACTGGTATAGTCTTTCCTCAGTATCTACAGAGAATTGGTTCCAGGACCCATCTCAGTATACTAAAGCCTGCAGATGCTCAAGTCTTTTACGTGGTACAGAATTTGTATGTGACTTGCACATACATACATATGTGTATGCTTTAAATCATCTCTTAGTTACTGATAGTGCCTAATACAATGTGATTGTCTTGTAAAACTTGTTATATTACATTGTCTAGAGAATAACGACACCCACCCCCACCCCCCAAATAGTCTGTACATGTTCAGTTACAGGCCTGTTCCCTCCCATCCTGTGAAGGAAGGCCATGGACATGAAGAGCCATCTAACTGCATAAATAGCTTATAGTTGTCCGTGTTTTGATACTCGGTGCATCTTTTTTACTGTTGATTTTTAACTAATATTTCAATACAACAGAGTGGTTAAACTAGTACAACTTTAATCTTTAAAGATAGGAAGTATTTGTCTAAATGCTAAAAATAAGATAGTATTTGACATGCTAGCAAAGACAGAAGTAATTATAGTAATATGTAGATAAATTTAGGAAAAAGCAATATTTTCCTTATTGGTTTTTTTGTTGTTGTTGTTGCTGCTGCTGCTGTTTTGTTTTGAGACAGGCTATCACATGGTTAGGAACTCACTAATAGATGGGGCTGGCCTCTTAACTTCTGACAATGCCCATGCCTCTGTCTCTGAGTGAAGAAGCAATCTTTCCTTCATTGTTCTTTGACTTAGAATGATTAAACATTGGTTCTAATTTAAAAGAAATTATTTACAATTAAGTTCCTTCTTTAAGTTGATATTTAATTCTGCCCTCATTGTGTTTGAAGTTACTTCTAGAGGTAAACCCTGTTGTTTGGTTTTTGGTTTTTGGGTTTTTAAAAATCATCTGAAAGCAGCATTCTCCATGAGGAAGTTGGCCTATAGTCCCATAAGAACAGACTGGCTAATGGTGCAAAGTTTCTGTCCAGCTACTCCCTTTAAAGAGCAACCACCAACAAATGATATTCTAGTGTCTTAACACAAACTGTGCATGAAGGCCTGGAGTTCTTGTTGTCCCTAGAGTTCTTGTGACTAGACAGGGAAT
Organism: Peromyscus leucopus; assembly: GCF_004664715.2. Lineage (NCBI taxonomy): Eukaryota > Metazoa > Chordata > Mammalia > Rodentia > Cricetidae > Peromyscus > Peromyscus leucopus. The sequence goes on along the minus strand of NC_051065.1, from coordinate 50,106,578 downwards.
TGGGAAAGAGTAAAACGATGTTAGTTCTAAGACCCCAGATCTAGCTGAGCAGTTGGAGAGCCTAAGAATACTTAAATTAGGTTTTACTTATCTTTTCAGATACATGATAAATCTATTTGAAAGCTTAGTCTGTAGGCCTTTCTGGTATCAAGGAAATCGGTGTTAATACCACAATTGTATTTTAACATCATTCACTGCTGATATAAAATGTGGTTATTCTTGTGAAGTTACATTATTCCAGGATGTTCTTCAGTTTACTACTTTTTAGGTTGTCTAATTTTGTATCCCCTTCTTCCTTTCTCCTTCACAGCTCTGGCTCTTCCAGCAAACCAGCAGGAGCTGATTCTACACACAAAGTCCCAGTAGTCATGTTGGAGCCAATCCGAATAAAACAAGAAAACAGTGGACCACCTGAAAATTATGATTTTCCTGTTGTTATAGTAAAACAAGAATCGGATGAAGAATCTAGAACTCAAAATGTAATTACATCAGTGCTTACAGTACTCTTCCCATTTAAGAGGCAAGGAAAGGGTAGTCCTGATACAGCACCCACAAAGTAGACTATAGTATGAGAACAGAAGCTCCACAGGCATCTGTGGAGGGGAAAACCCTATGGACAGTAGTCAAAGGATCTTACAGCCCCATGGAGACTGGCATTAGTAATGGGTACCAAGAGAATTCAGTAAACTGCAAGAGGTTTACTGTAATAATGGAGATAAACTAGGCACACTAGTGTGTGCTTCCGATTCCAGCTCCTCAGAGGCTGGGGCAGAATTCCCACATTACATTAAAAAAAAGAAGAGGAAGGAGAAAGGAAAGACAAGACTGTAGAACAAGCTCAATTTTCCAACTTAGACTGATTGATTGATTTTGTTTATATGAATGTCTTGCCTGCCTGTGTGTCCACCACATGTGTGTCTGATGTCTGTACAGGTCTGTACAAGGTGTGGGACTGGAGTTACAGGTGATTGTGAGTGAGCCACCATGTACGTAGTGGGAACTGAACCCTAGTTCTCCACTGAGCTAGCTCTCTAGACATGAAACTAAAAATATTTTAAATTACATTTTATTTTTAATGTGTGTGGGCGGGGGTGGGGGGGTGGGGGAGGTGTCAGAGGGCATGTGGAAGTCAAGACAACTTGCTGAACTAGAGTCTCTCCTACTCTGGAAGTTCCAAGGAGTGAACTCAGGTTTTCTGATAACCTTTTCCCACTAAGCCAACTTGTTGTCCTGGAACAAATTAAATTTGGAAATAACTACCTCCAAAGAATGTCTATGTTTAATTATATCCACATTTGTTACTTTCAAATTTCAGAAACAAAATTTAAAGGAGATATTTTAAATAAAAGCTTATGGTTTTGATTAGGAATTTTCACCATCCTAGGGTCAAACACAGAATTTAGTTTCATTCTGGCAGAATAATATTTGTGTCTGTATTAGTTACACTTTCTGTTGCTGTGATGAAATACCGTGACCAAAAGCAGCTCGGGGAGGAAAGAGTTTATTTAGCTTATTCTCCCACTTCGCAGTTCCTCAAAGGATGGCAGGACAGGAACTCAAAACTGGTCAGGAATTTGGAGGAAGGAGCTGGTGCACAGGCCATGGAGGGGCGCTGCTTACCGGCTTGTTGAGCCTGCTTTCTAATAGAACCTAGGACCACCAGCCCAGGGATGGCACCACCCACAATGGGCTGGACCTTCCCCCATCAATTACTATTAAGAAATGCCCTACAGGCTAGCCTACAACCCGATCTTATGGAGGCATTTTCTAAATTGAGGATCCCTCCTCTCAGATGACTTCAGCTTGTCAAGTTGACATAAAACCAGCCAGCACAGTGTCTGAAATGTAATTTGAATTAGTAGCTTCAGTAAACCATCTTTAAAGTTCATGTGATTGACTTCCACACTGCCCACTTTGTCTTTAAAAGATTACTTTCAAAACATGCATGCATATATAAATAATGTTCTCTCTTTGGTTGCAGACTAACTATCCAAGAAGTATACTTACTTCCCTCCTCTTAAACAGTAATCAGAGCTCTGCTTCTGAGGAAGCTATGTTAAGATCTGATGCTCCTGATAGCACAGGAGATCAACCTGGACTTCATCAGGAAAATTCCTCAAATGGAAAGCCTGAGTGCCTGGATGCCTCCCAGAAGTCCCCTGTGCATGTCGGGGAGACAAGGAAGGAGGATGACCCCAATGAAGACTGGTGTGCAGTTTGTCAAAATGGAGGGGAACTCCTTTGCTGTGAAAAGTGTCCTAAAGTATTCCACCTCACTTGTCACGTGCCCACATTGACAAATTTCCCAAGGTAAAACTACTCTCTCTGAAGTATAAAGCGTGTTGTTAGGAGTGTGGCATAGTGCTAGAGCTTCTTGGCTAGCATACACATGGCCCAGAGTGCTGTTCCCCACTGCTGCAGGGAAATAGAAAAAGTCACAGCACTTTAGAGGAAAGTGGATGTAATTGGAAGCAATGACATGGGAGTGGAAGGAGAGAATAAAGGGAGAGGGGGAAGAGAGGGTAAGGTGGGAGGAAGAGCTTTTTAAATGTAACAGTCGATACAAATATTTGACAATTGTTAATAACACAAAACCTTTATAAAGATTAAATTCCATTTGGCACAAATGCATACTTGAAAGTCCCTAACTCTGATCTACAGTTCGCTGCTTCCTAGTGTTTGTGCTTCTCAGAAAGCTCATCTGTTGTGATAAATAATGGGCTCTAGCTGGCCTTGGTGGCATGGAGGAGACAGAGAGGGGAGGATCAGAAGTGTGATGTTTAGTCAGACTTTAATACTACTAACTTCTTAGACCTTTGCATCAAATTTCTGCCATTTCTTCTCCATACTGCTTTGTACCTAGTAGTAAGTGATAAATAGGCAGAGAATAAAACCCATGCCAAAGAAACATGTCATAGATGGCCTGCAGGTGGTGGGAAGGGTGGGAAAGAGAGACCTGATATACTCAGAACTCAAAGGTACGTTATCCCAACAGTGGAGAATGGATTTGTACTTTCTGCCGAGACTTATCTAAGCCAGAAGTTGAGTATGATTGTGATGCTCCCAGTCACAACTCAGAAAAAAGGAAAACTGAAGGCCTTACTAAATTAACGCCAATAGATAAAAGGGTAAGTTTTTGAACATTTCCACACTAGGTTATTAATTAGTATTTTTGTTGCATGTGTTGATTTTTATACTGAATTCTTTGTCCTTTAAATCTTTCCTTTTCCCCCTTTCCTTCTACACGCAGAAGAATACAAATTTTAAATAATCAATAGCAAGCTGTGTGTGTGTGTGTGTGTGTGTGTCTGTCTGTCTGTCTGTCTGTCTGTCTACACTCGTGTGGGATCTAACTCATGCCTCTACACATGGAGGCCAGAGGTTGACCTAACATATCTTTTTTGCTTTCCACTTTTTTGTTTGTTTGTTTGTTTTTTTGTTTTTTCAAGGCAGGGTTTCTCTGTGTAGTTTTGGTGCATGTCCTGGATCTCGATCTGTAGACCAGGCTGGCCTTGAACTCACAGAGATCTGCCTGGCTCTGCCCCCCATCTTATTTTTGAGACAAGGCCTGTCTCTGAACTTGAAGTTCCCAGGGCTAGGCTGTCACTTCTTTCCTCCTCCTCTCTCACACTAGAGTTACAGCTGGATGCCATCATGCCTGGCTTTTTTACTTAGGTGCTAGGGATCCAAATCTGGGTTCTTGTGCTTACATAGAACTGTAGCTTCTTAATTAAACACAAGAAAACTTAATTAGGTAATTTAAAATACTATACTTGAACAGAATGAACTGTATGTCCTTCGTAGATAGAGCTGGGCTTTGATTTGGGAGGGGTAGTGCTAGAAGACAGCCTCAGGTGAATTTATTCTTTAAACATAATCTCTCATTGCTCTGGGGTTTAGGGATCAGGGGAGGCTGCCTGGGCGGTGAGCCCTAAGGTGCCACCCTTCTCCACATCTGTACTGCTGGGATTTTAAGGATGCAGCAGCGCATCCAGCTTTCTTACACTCCATCTTGGAACTCAGTCCAGGCACTCCTCACTCTGCTGACTGCCCACCTAAAGCTTGGCTTTTTTCTTTTTTTTTTTTTTTTTTTTTTTTTTTAACGTGAGGACACACTCTGTAGGTCAGGCGAAACTAGAACTGTCTGTGTGGCATATGCTAGCCTTGAGTTCACAACTTTGCAAGTATCTGTGATTACAGGTCACCATGCCCAGCTTTGTTTTTGATTTTTGTTTTTGTTTTTTTTTTAATTTGAGACAGGGTGTCACTGTTAGTAGAGTCTGTCATCAGATGGTGATCCTCCTGCCTCAGCTTCCCATCCGTGGGTTTATAGGAATGAGATATAATGCCTAGCTTTAGTCTAAGCTTTTAAATTTTGCCTACTTTAATTTTTGTCCTGTTTTATTTTCTATCACTAATTGATTTTGTTTCTCAGACTCTTTTGAAAATTGACAGCATTTTATAAAAGAATAAGTCATGCAGTGGTATCACATGCCTTTGATCCCAGCACTCAGGAGACAGAGGCAGGTGGATCTCTGTGAGTTCCAGGACATCTTGGGCTACACAGAGAAGCTATGTCTCAACCTCCCCATCCTCCCCCCCCCAAAAAAAAGAAACAATCTGAGAATTGGCGTGTAGTACAGGGAACCTGCTCGTGTTGCCAGTACTGTGGATGTTCACGGGGCACTGCACTGCTTCCTCCAGTGACTGTTGATTCACACAGCTGGGCACTGCACTGCTTCCTCCAGTGACTGTTGATTCACACAGCTGGGCACTGCACTGCTTCCTCCAGTGACTGTTGATTCACACAGCTGGACTAGAATGATGGGGGCGGGGGGCAGTTTCGTCTTGAGGAATTCGAAATGTGTGTTTTCTAGTGAGATTGGTTTATTGACCTAATTACAGGAACTCTCCTATCCATATTTCCTAAGTTGTTAGTTAATGGAATACAAAACTCAAAGATTGAGTGTCTGTGTCTGTCTTCCTTCACTCCTTTCTTTTTTGTTTAGGTTTTTGGTTTTTCTAGACAGGGTTTCTGTGTAGCCCTGACTGTCCTGGTACTCGGTCTGTAGACCAAGCTGGCCTTGAACTCAAAGAGATCTACCTGCCTCCTGAGTGCTGGGATTAAAGGTGTGCGCCAGCACTGCCTGGCTAGATTCAATGTTTCTTATGTATTCCTCAGGCTTTAATTTTTATTCTGAGGCCTGTGAATGTTTTAGGAAATAAGCTATGATTTCATTGTTTTATTATTTGTGTTTTTCACTAGAAATGTGAACGCCTGCTTCTGTTTCTTTACTGCCATGAAATGAGCCTGGCTTTCCAAGACCCTGTTCCTCTAACTGTAAGTATTAGTGTCATTTGTACTTGTTTACATGGTCGGATAATTTTTTTTTTAATTTGATTTCTGAGAACCTGATTTCTTTATCATTTCAATAATTTCTTGTATCTAATACAATTTTTTTTTTTGTGGGTGGTCCTGTGAGGGAGTATGTGCAGGTATTGGGCGGGGTGGGGCAGAGATCAACCTTGAATGTGGTTTTATGAGACAGGATCTCTCTGTGGGATTTAGGACTCATGGATTAGTCCAGGCTGGCTCTCCAGTAATCCACAGGAATCTTCCTGTCTCTGCTTCCTTAGGGCTAGCTTTCTAAGTGTGTGCTGTCATGCCTGGGGTTTTACATGGGTGCTTGTGGTCAGATCATGTCCTCAGAGTGCATAGGAAGCACTTGGCTGACTAAGCATTCTCCCCAGACTCCTAATCCAGATCTTACACACACACACACACACACACACACACACACACACACACACACACACACACACACACTGCTTTCATCTTAAATACAAGCTAATTTTTGTTTTGTTTTGTTTTTGATTTTTGGAGACAGAGTTTCTCTGTGTAGCTTTGCACCTTTCCTAGAACTCACTCTGTAGACCAGGCTGTCCTCGAACTCACAGAGATTCTCCTGGCTCTGCCTCCCGAGTGCTGGGATTAAAGGCATGCGCCACCACCGCCTGGCTTTTTTTTTTTTTTTTTTTAAATTCATTTTTTTTAGTTGTCATAATGAAACCAAGTATTTTATATGCTGTTTTCAAACTTAGACATCATTTAGTTTGCTCATTTTCTCACCTTCACACACACACCCTCACTATCCTCGTAGGTCATCTTCTCCCATGATTCCCTTCCTCTCCCCAAGCCTTCTGCTTCCTTGTAGTACAGGTGTGTGCCTGCATTTATGTATGTGGGGGTTGGGGGTGCGGTGTTAAATCTAAATTCCACATAAGACAGGACAACATTTGTCTCTTGTTTTCCCACTGCCCTGTCTTGTCTCCTCTCTTCCACTTTAAGGCTCTTCCTCCTCCACATCGTCCACTCACATGCCGTATGTAGTATCTCTTTCTCTCTCATTGAGTTCACTTGACATGGTGATACCAAGTTTTATTCATCGTCCTACAAGTGACGTGATTTCACTAGACAGATGAATGTTAATGGCAGTTGGCTGATACTTTGTTTGTTTCTTGGATAACCTTCTCTTCCCACCCAGATTATTGCAAGTATGGAATAACTTTGGTACCTTTACAATATCAGAAAGCGTCCCATATCTAAACTATGTTCTCTGTCTGTGGCACCTGCAGCTCTCTCTGAAACTGAATAAATGGGCTTGTAGTTGGTTGGGTTTTCTAAGACTGGATCTCCTATTTCTCGGGTTGGCCTCAAACAGTGTAGAGGGGGAATGACCTTGAATTTCCTGACCCTCCCACCTCCACCTCCCAATTACATGTCTATTTGTGGTTTGTTGGGTTTTAAAAATTAATGCAAACTAGAAAGAAGAAAATTCATAAATAATTTAACTTGGGATAGTCAATTTCATGTTAGAAAATACTGCAGTTAAGCCCATTATTTTGTACAGTGAATATGTATCTCACTGTGTAGCTCTGGCTGGCCTGGGAGCCACTGTGTAGCCATGCTGGCCTGGAACTTGAAGGGATCCTGCTGTATCACCATGTCTATTTCTAATATTTAAGTTTTTGGAAGTAAGACTTTTCTTAGGGTGCTGTGGATTGAACCCGGGGCTTACATATCCAACTACTAAACTACAGCCCCAACCCAAAAAAGGAAATAAGTACTTGAGGAGAAAGGATCTTTCAAGCCCAAAAGAGGTGGAAGTTTGTGTTGCCAGTACATACTTAAAAATGTAACCCAAAATTGTTGCTTTTTATGATTCTGGCTTACCAGTAGCAACAGCCACAAGTTAACCCCCTTTTCTTGATGCAAATCATTTGATAAAATCATCTCATTAATCCTCTGAAATTGCCAGGATTATTCATTGGGAGTATAAACTGATTTTCAGCAGGTTTAACCTTTTCAAGGTCATGCTATTGAGTATCAGAACTGAGGATCAGGCCCTTCACTACTTGAAATAGTACAAAACAAAATCACTTTGATCCATCTTTTTTAAATGGGTATTTGTTTGCTTGTTTTAGAAACAGAGTCTTGCTCTGTAGCCTCTGATGACCTGGAACTCATAGAGATTCTCCTTGAATCTGCCTCCCCAGTGCTGGGATTAAAGACATGCACCACCACCACAAGCAGGCCTCTCCATCAGATTTATCAGATTTACCAGATAGCTTTGCTAGATACAGGAACCATGAACCATGCCTCACAATTGCTCAATTTCTTTCTTTCCTTCTTTCTTTCTTTCTTTCTTTCTTTCTTTCTTTCTTTCTTTCTTTCTTTCTTTCTTTCTTTCTTTCTTTCTTTCTTCTTCTTCTTCTTTTTTTTTTTTTTTTTTTGATATTGGATCTCAGTGTCTCACTATGTACCCCTGGCTAGCCTGGAATTTGCTGTATAAATCAGGCTGGCCTCCAACTCATAGATCTGCCTGCCTTTGCCTCCCAAGTGCTGGGATTAAAGGCATGCCCCACTATGCACATTTTAATAATTACTTTGTATTTAATAATGAAGAGGGAGCATATAGGAGATTTAAAAGGAAACACATGACGGCATTTTCCATTAAAACTCATTGCTAATTAGGTCATAGGGTACTTCTGATTTTAGTTTTCTGAGCAGCTCCATACTGATGTCCATAATGAATCGATTGATATCCCCACCAGCAGTGTAGAAGGTTCGCTTTTCCCATATCCATCAGCATTCCCCCCTACTCACCCCCCTACCGTGTGTGTGTGTGTGTGTGTGTGTGTGTGTGTGTGTGTGTGTGTGTGTGTGTGTGTGTGTGTGTTCATTAACGGTAACGGTTCTGACTGGGGTAGAATCTCAATGTAATTTCAGTTTTTACTTTCCTGATAGCTAAGGTTATTAAACATTTTTTTTCTTAATGTCTATTGCCCATTTATACTTACTTCATCTCTTCTGATTTATATGTTCAGAGGACACTACAACAGAGATGCTTGCACATTCACATTTATTATAGCACTGTTCACAATAGCTGATAGACTAAGCCTAGTTGTCTATCAGCAGGTGAATAGATTTAAAAAATACTGTGTGTTTACATAATGAATTTTTAGTCTACTATAAAGAATTAAATTATGTCATTTTCTAGAAAATAGATTCAAATAGAGATAATCCTATGAAACAAAATGCAGAAGATGTTGCATATTTTCTCTCAATTATGGGTCTTCTGGTATTCCATACGCATCTATGACATAAAGCTGATGGGATCTGGGCATTTAGGAGGGGAGACTGGGGATAGGAGAGGGGGAATGTGGGCTAAAGGGAAGAGGGGGATATGGTCATGATACATTATATACATATGCCCAACACTGTGTACAGTGAATATATACCAATATGAAGTGTTCTGTTTTTAGAGAAAGTGCCACAAAACCTGTGTATGAAATACAGTAGGTACTTGAAAATGTTGATGAGGCCGGGCGGTGGTGGCGCACGCCTTTAATCCCAGCACTTGGGAGGCAGAGGCAGGCGGATCTCTGTGAGTTCGAGGCCAGCCTGGGCTACCAAGTGAGTTCCAGGAAAGGCGCAAAACTACATAGAGAAACCCTGTCTCGAAAAACCAAAAAAAAAAAAAGAAAGAAAATGTTGATGAACAGATTGGCTTGTTGATTTTGTTTTTCACCAGTGACAAAATAATGTGAAGAAAAGTAGCATGTGTTATAGGACCAGGTGCAATTTACTTATTTATATTATAATAATTCATTTGTTTTATAAGGTGCCTGATTATTATAAAATAATTAAAAACCCAATGGACTTGTCAACCATCAAGAAAAGACTTCAGGAGGATTATTGCATGTATACAAAGCCTGAAGATTTTGTAGCTGATTTCAGATTGATCTTTCAGAACTGTGCTGAATTCAATGAGGTGAGATGGGGAGAGGCGACAGCAGTGTGAAGAGTAATCTTACCCCAGACAGCTCCAACAGTGAGGTGCCCCCAGTGTCTGGGCCTCAGCTTTGCCAGGGTATGAAGGAAGTTACTAGGAAGACTTAAGACACACTTGATTTGCAGTTTTATCATGTACTAAGTCCAAATGCAAGACACCTCATACCAAGATAGTTTAGAGTGTATATAAGGATTTACCATTCCTTCCTTTTATTTTGCAAACTGTGTACTTTTAGACTTTGATTTCTGTGCTTATCTTGAAATAATAAGAATGTACCAAAAGTTCCCATTTACCAATCTTCTAAGACCCTCGGAACTGTGTCTTTCTGTTGGTTCTGCTTGTTCTTCTGTTGTACCACATTTTTTTCATTCTTGAGATCCCTGTCCATGATGATCTTGTCATCTTGCTGATGTGATCTGTCCCTATCATCACCACCTCTTTTTCAAATGATTCAATAAAAAGTCTTAATTAGCTGGCCTTCTCAGACTTTATGTAGCCCCCACTAGCTGTATGCCAGAAAGGAACAGAATTGTGAGAGGTTATTTTTATTGAGTAAATTTGTTGGTCTTTTGGCTTTTAAATCCTATCTTTATTTTATCACACAGCCTGATTCGGAAGTAGCCAATGCTGGTATAAAACTTGAAAGCTATTTTGAAGAACTTTTAAAGAACCTTTATCCAGAAAAAAGGTTTCCAAAACTAGAATTCAGGAATGAACCAGAAGATATTAAGTTCAGTGATGACTCGGATGATGACTTTGTGCAGCCCCGGAAGAAGCGTCTCAAGAGCCTGGAGGACCGCCAGCTGGTTAAGTGAGCAGCTTCCGGCCATACACTCTCTAAGAAAATTTCCTTTCCAAAATAAAAACAAAACAAAACCTTGTCAGTGATTTAACACCGCTACAAAGGAGGGTTTGTGACCTCTTTGATCTGTGTTTGCTGTTTACTAGACTTTGGTTTTTAATAACCCATTTCTTTAACCTCTTGTCATTGGTAATTTAAAAAAGAGGAAATGTGTAGAAGAATAAAGGGAGGAAGAAAGATAGAAAAAGAAGAAACTGCAAAGAAAGAAAAGACATTCTTCCCACTTGGATTTCATGCAACAGTCGGGAATAAAAGCTACAATAGAAAGAAAATAGATTTTGAAGTAAGTTGAGATTTTAGTGTGATACGAGTGTGTGTGGTAATCCATTTTAGAATATTAATGCTACTACTCACTAATTATGGTCAACAATAAGAGTTAGGTTTACTGTGCTTAAAAGCAGCCCTCCCCAAACATGAGTGGGAAGAAGAGTCCTTTCCTGAGTGCCTGCTGGAAAGGTGTAGACAGATGCTCTTAAGACACCTAGTAGTGTCTATGTAAGATGGCAAATGCATTAAAGGAAATCAGGAAAAACAAATGTTTGCTTATTGGTTTTGTTCTTCTCTTGTCTGTTGGAGATGCTGGGCATAGCAGGTCTTCAAGGCCATTCTTTCATGGATTCCTAGATCTACCTTTTCTTCAGCTTCCTTTAAGGAAGTAAGTGTGCATGTTAGCTGTTGCTGTTGATTTTCCCCTACTGTGCAGGTGATGCTCATAGAGCAAGCCTCATTGTGTTCAGTGTGGCTCTTCTCTTGTTTGTTAGTTTTGGGGTTTTGTTTGTTTGTTTTATCGAGACAGGGTCTCACTATGTAGCCCTGGCTGTCCTGGAACTCACTGTGTAGACCAAGCTGGCCTTGAACTCAGAGATCCACCTGCCTCTACCTCCTGAGTGCTGGGATTAAAAGTGTGTGCCACTCTGCCCAGCTCACGGTATGGCTTTTAGTAGTACCGTCAAATATAAAATACAATAGGGTACACATGCAATATTTGATAGAAGATTTCTTCAACTTGTGCCCTGGTGGCCACCCAGTTTAAGTTCCCTGAAAGGGCTTTCATCTGTCTTTATCATTTCAAGTGGAAAGTATGTTGTGGGGTTTGGAAGAAATCAATTGTGGGGGGTGGTATAAGTGGGAAAAAATATTTTTTTCTGAAGCATCTGTTTGCTGGCCCTCTGCTCACTCGTTTTTTGTTTTTAACAGAACTCTATATTTTATCATTGCTCTGCCTTAGTTTAGAATTTAATTTTCTTTTTGGGAGAGAGAAAAAATTTATTCCTTTTGCTTGTTTGGTTTTTGTTGTTGTTTTGTTTTTTTAGGGGGGAGGGGGGCTGAGATGAACAAAGCACCAATGAGATTAAGATAGAATAAAATCATTGTACCATTGTACTAGCCCAATACTTGACAAATACAAGGGCATCTTTAGTTTGCCATAGCAAACTTGAGTGTTAAAGCTTTTTAATTGTTTGACTAGAAACAATTTTTTCTTTGGGTTGACGGAAGAAAACACAGCTGGCATGAGGATGTGTTTGGTTGCATTGCCTCCCATGAATTAAAATGTAGCTGGAAGTACCAGCACTTGGAAGATGGAGGCAGGAGAATCAAAAGTTCAAGGTCATCTTACATAGCCAGGTTTAGGCCAGACTTATGCTATATGAGACCCTGTTTGGGTGGGGGCAAAGACGATGATTCCTATCCATGTCACATTTCTGAGATTGTTAGCTGGAGAATGTTGTGTGCATACCTTATTAGCAATAGTTTCCCATTCTCTAAGTAAACAATCTATAATCCAGTTATGTATTGTAACAGTCTTAATCAGTTTTCTAAATAATGTGTTATATGGTGATATTTGTTATGGTGATTTGAATGTGCAGCTGACATTTGTTGTTCAAACACAGTCTGAACAAACTGACAATATATAGACCCTTGGAAGTGGGGTTCAGTTCGGTCTGGCCTTGAACTCTGGTCCTTCTACCTCTACCTCCCTGGTGCAGGGATTAAAGTAGTGTGCCACCATGCCCTCGGCTTTGGGGTTTTTGTTTTGTTTTGTTATTGGGGGAAGTGGATGATATACATACCTTAAAACTTGTATGGTTAAGTCCAGCATTTAGAGTGTAACAGCTGCAGAACCTTCTCTTTTTTTTTTAATATTTTAAAGATTTATTTATTTTATTTCACATGTATGCTTGTTTGCCTCCATATATATCTGTGCGCCGTGTATGTGCCTGGTGCCCACCCACTAGGCTAGAAGAGGGTGTTGGATACCCTGGAACTGGCATTACAGAGGATGGTCAGCCACCATATGGGTGCTGGGAACCAAACCTGGGTCCTCTGTAAGAGCAATAAATGCTCTTAACCACTGAGCCATCTCTCCAGCCCCAGCTGTGGAACTTTGGGCAATACGTTTCTTTTTGCTATCTTAGAATACTGTTCTCTGGTAGACTGTCTTCCATACTTGTCACTTGAGTTAAAGCAGTACTTACGTAAATTATTTTGAGAATTACCACTAAGGGGGAGGCAGGGCTTCAATAAGGTAAACATAATTTTTATGTATTTCAGCCAGAATGTCTACTAATACACCCCAAACAGTCACTATTAGAGTCTATGCCATAGTAACCTTTCAAAATAATGTTACATTTCATCATTACAAGTTTTTGCTGAATCAAAGACAGTTCAGAACCATGTTTCATGTAATGATACATAATATATTATCAAAAGTAAATGTCTTGTTTTTTTTTTCTATAAGTAACACTATTGTCATGATCTCTAAGTCTCATGACCTGATCATTGAAAGTAACAATGTGTTCAGGTGGATCCAAGCTAAATCGTCATAAACTCTTAACAGAAAAACAGTCGAACTCTACCCCACATTAGTAAGAAAATAAAATGTTCATTATGATTAATCAGCCTTGATCTAAACTTATTCCAGCGTTTACCTCTGAGAGCCCTGGATCAACGTTCTCCTGCCACAGACATAATGTTCTTGCAGAATGTGACCATTACCTTTGGCAGAGGTTTATAGATATGGAGACCACACTGGGGGTGGGATTTACTTAACTCCAACTCAAAGCTTTCCCGTGTGCCAAGCACCTGGTCTCTCTGGCAGTAGGGAAACTCCCATAGACAGCGACTTGCATGGTCAAGGCAGAAGCATAAATGGACTGAGCAGTAATAAAGGCAAATGACACCTTCACATCAGTGGCTGGCAGTGTGGTCCCCCGCAGTCACAGGCCTGTAACTTGAGAACACTGTCAGAAAGGCCCCTCCCGCCAGGATGGTGAATACACTGCCAATTCCTCATTTAGAAGGTACATTTGCAGTTCACTGCTGTTACCAGTGTGTACATTTTTTATATTGTTGAACATGTATAGAAGGCTCTCCTTTTGCTGAGGCCTGATCCAAACTAATTTGAGTTGCTTCCTGAGAACCAAAAGATTTTGAGTTGCAATTGAAAGTGTCGTAAAAAGAAAGTTGTATTCATTTCCTGTTTATCTAAAGTCCATATGAATGAGGGAAATAGAGTGATTGGTTGGTCATTAAAATTGTGAATGTGACCCTGAATTCAGTTACTGTATTTTTTTTCAACCAAATAACCGTGCCATAGTTAAGTATTTTATAGTTCCATGTAAACTAATAATTGATAATGCTGCATTTATTTTGCCTTGGGTGGGAACTCTGTCATAATTCCCATACAGGTGACTTATGTTCCTGCAATAGTCAGGTCACAGGCTTCTCCATGGAGGTTCCACAAGATGGGAAGAACATCTGAAGCAACAGGAATTGGAGACTTTGTTTTTTGTTTCTTCAGGGATTAGTGCTTTGGATATCCTAAAAATTAACTGGTAGATTTTTTTACTGTGACTGTTTTACCGCAGCAGAGACTTTGGTAATGGAAGACTTGATGAAGAAATGCCTTTTCGTAGTATTTGACCTAGTGTGAGCCTGTAATCTTAGCCCTCATCTATTCTTGTAACTGCAGCACTGTTCCCTGTAGGGATGTGGTGTGGGCCATAAATAACAGGAAAACTCTTCAATTCTAAGACATATTTCCTTGACCTGCACAAGATAAACCAAGAAAAAAGTGACAAATAGGAAAAAAGAAACACTCTAGTATTTTCCTCCTTGGAAGTAGATTTTTAACTGGTTACCTAACCCAGTCTCTTTAAAGGGTCTACTAAGGACAGTTTAAGAAGGCCACCCCAGGCCGGAAGCAGTGCACGCCTTTGATCCCAGCACTCGGGAGGCAGAGCCAGGCGGATCTCTGAGAGTTCAAGGCCAGCCTCGTCTACTGAGCAAGATTCAGGAAAGGCGCAAAGCTACACAGAGAAACCCTGTCTGGAAAAACCAAAAAAAAAAAAAAAATCATATTCATTTTATCTTAAAATTGTGGAAAGTATGATATTCAGAAGCGATAACATTTTAAAGTCACCACTGGACTTTTTAAATATTTCTGTATTTTGTGTATACTGGTGTCTTGCTTGCATCTATTCATTCATCTCTGTTCCATAAGCATGAGGTACGGACATTGTGAACTACCACGTATGTGCTGGGAATTGAACCTGGTTCCTCTAGAAAAGCACTGAACCATCTCTCCAGCCCCACTTCTGAGCTTTTAATAGATCTTTCTTTGGTGGAAATGATCAATTGGATTTAAAACAGAATAAATAGATGTAATTTGAATCCTAGAAATGCCTTCCTTGGTAGTTTACAACATTAACAAAATCCTGTCTTTGCACATTCTCTAATGTTTTATCCCCCACCATTTAGCAGGAAGTATGGGAACAAATTCTTTGCCTATGTTCTTATGCCTTAATCCCAAAACAAGTGAGCCAGAAAATGTGATCTTTTATCAATAGTGACAGTTACCTAATCCAGTCTCTTTAACAGTACACTCATGTGTATATTAAATTCCAAAATAAAATTCAGCATATTACAGAAAGTAATTGCCTGTTACAGATTAGTCTAAAGAGTCTTAGATTCTATGTGCAAAACTATTAGATCCTGACATACTGTTTGTACTATAATTTTTATTCTTTAGTACTCAGTCTTTAGGTATCTGTGAAACAAGTCCAATAAGTTCATATCAGGAAGTGACTTGGAATTTGTTTCTACTAATGACTAAGTGTGCTAAACAAGCGTCTCCACAAACAGCTTGCAATTTGTGTTGTAGAAAAGCTGTTATCAAGCTAGTTATCAAGGATTCCATTAAAATTGTGGTAATAGCTTGCTATAGGCTTGATTTGCTGTTGTCTCAAAAGCCTGAGTGCTAGACAGTGTTAGGTAGCACTGTGAAGTTCCATAAGCCTGAGTATCCCCCAGACGCTGAGAATTCTGAAATCTTGAGAGTGCTGGGCCGTTAGCTTTGTCCTTGGCTTGCCACCACTGCTAGCCTTTGCTTAACTCGTGTCTTCAAACTCCAGCTTGTGATGTTCAGTTAGGATTTAGAGTAGATTGCTTGTCTTGCTCCTGCAAATGTAGCCAGCAGAGTTTTCCGTCGAATAGTTTGGGCGTGAAATAACAACTAGGCTTTAAGGTGATTGTTTGCCTGTTAGCCAGATTAATCACATGAGCTTTTCATATAGCTTGAAAGTTAGAAATGTTGTAGGCTCGTGTATATAACTTGATAAGCCTAGAATATAGTTGGTCTTTCAAATTCATGTGTGTTTTGTTGTTGTTTGCTTTGCTTTTTGAGATGGAGTCTCTCTATGTAGCATGTAGTCCTGGCTGTCCTGGAATTCTCCATGTAGACCAGGCTGGCTTTGAACACAGATCCGCCTGCCTTTGCCTGCCAAGTGGTGGGATTAAAGGTGTGCATCACCATGCTTGGCTTATCCACAGGTTTCAAATCCAGGATTCAACCAGTCAGATAAATATTTAGGGGGAAAAAAGTGTGTTTGGTGTTTGCCGGGCGGTGGTGGCGCACGCCTTTAATCCCAGCAGTAGGGAGGCAGAGGCAAACGGATTTCTGTGAGTTCGAGGCCAGCTGGTCTACAGCGCAAGTTCCAGGACAGCCAGGGCTACACAGAGAAACCCTGTCTCAAGAAACCAAAAAGAAAAATGTTCATCCTAAATATACACAGACATCCTTGTCATTATTTCATACATGTCGTTGCTATAATAATAGATACAATCTGGAGTTGACAGAAGTATAAGGAAGGGAATAAATACACTTGCTGTCATGTTCTATATAGGATGGACTGTTTGGTCTCTACCAGGAGTCCTGGGACCAATCCTCTAAACTGCTAAGTTTATAAGAAACTGATTTGAAGCCATCCATAGACAGTTTGAGTAGGGTTGTTTGCTCCCGAAGCAGAGGTTACACCTCTCGGATGCAGTGTGCTAACATAGCAGTGTTTCATTGTGGTTGCAGCTGCGATCTCCTCCACTGTTAGTGAGGGGGATCCTCAGCCAGCCTGGTGATCTGAAACTATAGTGGGCTTCCACAATAAGATGTTTTCTTAATGAAGCATGCCTTTCCCACTAGAACTTGGTGTACACAACGCCCACCAACAGTATGGAAGTAGTTATGTGTTACAGGAAAACTGCACATGCATCATGAGAATCAGTGAGTCCCTAAGATTAAAAAAGAGTAATGATGTATGGAAAAAGTTAACTTTATTCCCAGCTTCTTGGTAGTTACATACAGAATAAAGTAGTATCTTAAAGAACTACTAAGGCCAAAATTTAAGTTCAGTGATACCAGTCTAGTTTCTTGCCTTAAGTACAGAGTCTTTGTCCTTCAACCATAGACCATATGGAGCAATACCAAGTGTTTTGTCTAAGGTTAAGTAGTTGTTGATGCCAAGTAAGAAAAGCTATATTCTCCACCCTCCACTTTTTATTACCATTCAATTTCAGGGTTTATTGGTTTGTTTGGGTAGTGGAAGTTAAGTGGTTTGGTGGTAGGTTGTTTTTGAGGTTTTTGTTTCATTTTAGATAACCAGGCTGGCCTCAAACTTGCTTTTATAGCTAAGGATGACCTTGAACTCCTGCCCCTCCTGCCCCCTCGACCTCCCATATGCTGGGACTTGAGGCATGCACTACCACCTGACAAAAATATATCCTATAAGAGGCTTGCATATATTGATTCCTAAGTAAGAGACCCCCCCCCAACTACAGTTTTGTGTGTGCCTTGGTTGTTGTAAAATAATTGCCACATGCAGAAATAAAACTGCTAAAAAAAAAAAAAAAAAAAAAAAAAAAACTCAGTAATAGTGAAGATCAAATATTTGTCCTTTGGTAGCCATAGTATTGTAGGTCCTCATTTAATTTGCTATGGGAGAAAAAAGAAAAAAATTAGTTTGTAAGTCTTTGTTCTTAATACAGTTTACATGGAATTAGGATCCATCATTTACCCTTGTTTATGAAATGACAGTGCTGTCTTTATAATGTAAAGTTGGTATTATACAGACATGATCTAAAGAAATTCACACCATAAACATTCTAGTGTTTTCTTGGTTTTTGTTTGTTATTGAGGCAGGATCTCTCAATATCGTCTTGGCTGGCTTTGAACTCACATCACCTGCCTCAGCGTCCTGAGTGATGGGATTAAAGGCATGCATCACCATGTCTGGCACTACAAACATTCTTTTTTTTTTTTTTTTTTTGGTTTTTTGAGACAGGGTTTCTCTGTGTAGCTTTGCACCTTTCCTGGATCTCGCTCTGTAGACCAGGCTGGCCTCGAACTCACAGAGATCCATCCACCTGGCTCTGCCTCCCGAGTGCTGGGGTTAAAGGCGTGCGCCACCACTGCCTGGCTTCAAACATATTCTTTAAGTTTATTGACTCAACACTACCTTTAAGCTAGTGAGCAAGTTGGTTTATCCAGACAGATGACTGCTATGCTGTTTTCTTGTTTTTGAAAAAATGTGCATATGATCACAGCAGTGAGGTGGGTATGTATATATGTGTATGTGTCTAATTATCCTGAAGACAGCACTCAGTGGCCAGGGGGTGTTCATATGCATGTATTGCACCATGTTAACATTCTACCGTGTCCCAATGCTGAGTTCTTCAGTCACGCCCCAGCAACAGGAAAAGGACTGGCTTTGTAGTGAGGTGGACATCCATAGGGAACATCAAATGATCTGTTAGATTTCTTCAGTCTTATTTGTAAAACTCCTTTTTAAATTGTGAGCCACTGTGGTAGCTCATACCTAATAACCCCAGCACTTGGGAGGCTGAGGCAAGAAAGTCACCACAAATGTAGGGAATGGAAAATTAGCATAAAACTCGGTGTTTTTTACATTGGTGTAAAAATTTGCCTAACTCGTGCCCTAGTAAAAAGAATGTGGTGATCCTTTGTAATACTAAAAGGAAACACATGAGTTATCTTGTCTGACTTAAGCATTCAGTGATGGGGCAACTGCAGATGATTTCTATTAACATTTTGCTGTAAGGTAGAAAAGCCCCATCTTGATTGGTGTCTGTGCTCCACACTGGAAGCTACTGTAGTTGGTTTTGCTCTTTTGGGGGGCCTACCACCCAGCTCCCAAGTAAATCACACATGGGCTTATTCTTAACTATAAATGCCCTTGGCTTGTTGCTAGCACCTTTTCTTAAATTTCAATTATCTCCCCTCCCCCCCCCCCCCCACGCGCTCTACCTTTTCTGCCTCTGGGCTTTTACCATTCTCTTACTTCTGTATATCTTACTTTCACTCTTACTCTGTGGATGGCTAGGTGGCTGGCCCCTTGTTCTTTCTTTCTTTCCTTCCAGATTTCTCCTTCTGTTCATTCTGTCGCCAGCCCTGCCTATCCTTTCTCCTGCCTCGTTATTGGCCATTCAGCTCTTTATTAGACCATCAGGTGTTTTAGACAGGCAAAGTAACACAGCTTCACAAAGTTAAACAAATGCAACATAAAAGAATGCAACACACCTTTTCATCATTAAACAAACGTTCCGCAGCATAAACAATGTAACACATCCGAAAATAATACTCCACAGCCACAGTTCCAAGTTCTCAGGGACTTGAGCAGAGAGGTATGTTAAGGAGCCTGTGCCCTGACTTCATCCACAGCCTCCAAAAAAATAAGGAGCCTAAACACAGAGCTCAGGGCCATTTCATTTCATAAGCCAAAATACTGCCTGCCTTCATAATCTTTAATGTTAAGTAGACCAATCATGAAAGATGAGAAAGGAAAGTTGAAAGGGAAAAAAAAAGCCAGTCCTTTGCAGCAGAACTCATTAGTTTGAGGTGGTGGGGCCATTAGAGGCCATCAGGCCCTATGAATGGGTTCCTTCCCTAGTGAGTACCATGGTGGTCTGGTAAGGTGTTTGCTCAGGCAACCTTCATTTTAGATAGATGGGCTTAATGCTGCTCTGGAGCTTTCCAGATGCAGTGGAACTGGAGGTCAGTTTACTTGTGGCAGATGGAGATCACAGGCTGTAGGTATCCAAAGCTGCGCCCTCCACATCTAGACCAGGGAAGCTGTGCTAAAGCTTTAACCACTCACTGTGGGTGTTGGGGAAAGAAGCTGGTCTGTTGCATCCAAGCCTTGTGATCCTAAAGGCCCTGCAGTGATGTTTGAACCCAGCCCCATTTTTTAAACAGTAGCTTTTACATGAAAATATATGAAGTGAATTCATAGTTAACTTCATCTTGATTGCTGCTCAAAACTGTATGTGAGAGACTGGAAACCCAGAATTTCAATCAGGACCCTCTAATAAGATTTCATTGCCTGCTTAAGTAAAGGCTACCTATATCCCAAACTTCTCTTGGGTCAAAAAGTGGTGGCCGAGGAGCTAAGAGGTGGCTCAGCAGATACGTTACTATTCTGAGTTAGTTCTCAGCTAGCACCGATGTTGGACATCTCCCAGACTCCTGTAACTCCAGGGGATCTGCACTCATTCACATACATATCTACACATATGCATACACATAATTAAAAATAGTTTTTAAGTGGTTAATTGTAAGAAAATCAAGAGCTTCCTGAGTCACTTACCTGCAAGGCACGTCCTTTGGTCTCAATGGGGAGAGTAAATGCAGAAATGGCGCACACAACACAGACGGATGAGAAAAGACATAGGGCTCCCAGGAAGGAGGCACTCATTAGGACCTGTGGGTCAAAACAGAATCACTTAATTCACCATGCCCCAGTCACTTCACTAGTACTTTAGATCAAAGGATTTGCATTACCCAATATATACATAAATGGTCATTTGTAGCCTGCTCTGTACATTGTGCTTTTGGAACATTGATTAGACCAGGCTGGTAGAGGCATCTTGAGTGGCTGGCATTAATGCACACTGGACAGCTTCGATCTCATTGCACCTACCTACATCTGGCCAAACAGGAGAGCTTCCTGTTCTCCCAGCCGCTCTTACACTAATTCAGCCTACTTAACTCCTAACCTCCACTTCTCTCGGGACAAAACAGCAGAACCTTTCTTTTTACAAGAGAGATAATCTCCAGAGTCTGAAAAGATTGCTAATTCATCTTATCTCTATTCTGTTTTGTGTGACTGTCAGAACTTTCTTTTGTTGTTTGAGACAGGGTTTCTCTGTAGCCCTGGCTGTCCTGGAACTCACTCTGTAGACTAGGCTGGCCTCAAACACAGATCTGCTTGCCTCTGTCTCTCAAATGCCAGGATTAAAGGCATGCACCACCACATCCAGCTGACTGTCAAAACTTTGGTGTCTTTTTCCATATAAGAAAGTCTTTCTGTCAGTCTACATACATCTGTTGGCTGGATCTTTTCACTTTGCTGCTGAATAACTAAAGACTCCATGCACCTGTTTCTCCAGGACAGTGCCCAAAGTTGGCAGAGAATCAGGGACTTGGTAGTTATCAGCTAATTTTAACAGGATAGGTGCCTGTACAGTGAAAAAGGAACAAGAAGGCTGTTAGAATCAGACTCTACAATTTAGGAGATCTGGAAATACCTAGTCTAGTCCAACCAGTCGTTTTACAGATAAGCTTTCCCTGACTCATCACAACTATAGCCTCTGGGAACCAGACCCTAGTGATAATACCGCCACCATGTATGTTCCTTAAGACACCAAACTCAGAAACCCAGCTCCACTATATACAGTCTACTGCCTTCCAAACTGGCAAGTAACTCCACATACGTCAACAGATTAACATCTCTAATTACTTGGAGTTGACCTAGCAAATGATAGCTGATACTCTGATTTGAGAAGGTTCTGGGTTTGGGGTGGTGACTCCTAGGCCTTGGGAGTGGCGGGAGTCTCATGTAGCACTGGCTGGCCTTGAACTCAGTTCTTCTCTGCCTCCAAATGCTAGTTACCTAGCCCTCAGTTCTTTGATTTTCATCACCAAAGTAAAATTTTCTGAAGCAGGAGGCTGGGGAAACAAAAAAGGAACAGAAACCAAGAGACTAGGTAGCCTGCACAGTGCGTGATGAGATCAATAATAGTACATGTCTGGAATTTACCACTTTGGTTACTGCATATCAGAATTCTCACCACCGCCAGAATGGATTCTAATTATCCTTACCTTTATTTTTATTTTTATATTTTGCACCTATTTCAGAGTACTGAGTTGGATAAGACCCTAAAGAGTTGAGTTTAAATTACATAACTAATCTAGCAACTATCTAGTCTTTGCTTCCCTAGGGAGATGCAGGGCTCTTCTTCATAGCAATCCAGTGTATAGCTGTCACTGCACATTCTTACACAACCTTAGCTAGCCTAAGTAATTTTCTGTTATTTGTAAGCAAGAAGTCTATGGAGTATTATAGAAGTCATCTGGGAACCTGGGGATGTAGCTCAGTGTTAGAGCCCATGCTTAGCTTGTATGAGCCCTGAGAACAGTCAGCATCATTAAAAAAAAAAAAAATTTAAGAGCTGGGAGGTGGTGGCGCATGCCTTTAATCCCAGCACTTGGGAGGCAGAGCCAGGTGGATCTCTGTGAGTTTGAGGCCAGCCTGATGTACAGCGTGAGATCCAAGACAGGCACCAAAACTACACAGAGAAACCCTGTCTCAAAAAAACAAGAATGAATGAATGAATAAAAGATGGAAAAAAGTTAAAATGCATAGTTTGAGTTCAGTCCACACTGACTAAGCCAAAAGGAAAGAGATCTCCACTTCTAAAAGAGTTACAAAAACTAAGGACATAGCTTGTCTAGCTTGTGGGAGGCCCTAGGTATAATCGGCACAAAAAACCCTAAAAACTAAAAGGCAGGACTGGGGTTGTAGCTCAGTGGGAGAGCATTTACCTAGTATGAACACAGACCAGGGTTCTACCCTCAGCAGGGAGGAGAAACACTAAGAAGCAGAACCTAGAGCAAAGACAAGGAGCTTTATGTCTGTCAAGACAAGTCATAGGTTAATAGACAAGATGGAGGAGCTCAAACCCCCTGCTGAGCGGAGGAATAACACATGACTGGAGACTTTCATGTACCCATTTCTCATTCTAAAATTTATTTTCCACTTACATGCGTGCATGTGCATGAGATGCTCATTAAGGCCAGAGGGGTTATCAGATCCCTTGGAGCTGGAATAAGAGGCAGTTCTGAGAGGCCTGATATGGATGGTAAGGACTGAACTCTGGTCCTCTGGAAGACCAACAGGAGCCCCTAACTGCTGAGTCCACTATCCCTTTCTTAATAGAATGACTAGAGGAATCGCAACTTGAAGACACTATTAAATCAACAGAAAGCCTATCCTCTTTCAAGTGTTCATCAAATGCTGACTGGGATTAACCCCATATCCTTGGCCATAATTAAGTAAATTTCAATAGGTTTAAAACAGCTGAAATCATTGTTTTCTAACTAAAATGGTATCAAGTTATAAAGACAATAGCAAAAAAAAAAAAACTCCATTTCTAAGCTATCAAAAAAAATCTCAAAATAATCTAAACTGAATATAATGGAAATACAGCATTAAATTTGTGAGACACAGCTAACAGTATAAAAATACTTAAGAATAAATAAAACATGAAGGGGCTGGGGGTAGAGCTCAGTAGATTGCAGCCCACTCTGCACCAAGCATTGGCTAACTAGTTCATGGTGGTCTGCACTTGTAATCTTAGTGCTAGGCGGGTCATCCATCCTTAGATACATAACATGGAGGAGAACATGGGCTATATAAATCCTAGACTCAAAATTAAACAAGCATGAAAAAACAGAAAATGCATAATCAGATATTAATTAAACAGCACATGAATGAGTTTTAGTTCTTAAAGTCTTACATAATTCTCACCAAGGTAATTTGTAATTCTAATGGAAATAAAAATTCCCAGTAGGAACATGCAATCAAATTGGAAAAGAAAATGCTTT
Source organism: Peromyscus leucopus (assembly GCF_004664715.2). Taxonomy (NCBI): domain Eukaryota; kingdom Metazoa; phylum Chordata; class Mammalia; order Rodentia; family Cricetidae; genus Peromyscus; species Peromyscus leucopus. The sequence goes on along the minus strand of NC_051065.1, from coordinate 50,083,123 downwards.
TTAAAATGAATTTGAAAGAATTAACATGTAGGAAACTGGAAACCTGAAAATTGTCAGGGAGCCCGAGGGAAGTTATTAGCCTCAGGTATTAAACATGAGGTTAGAGAGCAGAGCAATACAGTAATGAATCACAAAATATCATTAGTGAGTACCTGCGGAGAATATTATAACGGGGACTTAGTAAATCAGTTGAGAGTATGCTAGCAGTTAACAGCCATCAGTCTTTCTGTCTGCTAGGCAGCCTCTCTAGAGCTACATCCCCAATCTTTCTGTGGCTTTTGAAAGCTAGATTCTTACCTCAGGCCTTAAGCGTAAAGTAGAAATCAAAGCGTAAATGAATGTAGCTGGCATTGTGGTGCATACTTTTAATCCAGCACTTGGGAGGCAGAGATATGGGACTCTCCAGGAGTTTGAGGCCAGTCTAGTCTACATAAGAGTTCCAGGATAGCCAGGACTACATAGAGAGACCTTGTCATTAGAAAGAAAAAAAAAGTGTCATGGAAAGTTATTTAAACATGACAAAACCATCCTTTAACCATAGGTTAAAATAATTGTTTCATTGATTACATAAACATTTAAAAGTTCATATGCCCAAAAGTTTTCATGGTAAAATTAAAAGGCAAACTGTAAAATTACCTGTAGGGGCTGGAGAGATGGTTAGAACAATAATTTACCACTTAGTTTTGTTTTTCAAAACAGGATTTCTCTGTGTAGTTATGGTGCCTGTCCTAGATCTCACGCTGTAGACCAGGCTGGCCTCAAACTCAGAGATCTGCCTGGTCGGTCTGCCTGCCGAGTGCTGGGATTAAAGGCATGTGCCACCACCGCCCAGCCTAGTTTACCACACTTGCAGAGAACCTAGCCAGCCAGTAGTGGTGCATGCTTTTATTCCCAACACTCTGGAGGCAGAAGCAGTTCAAGCCAGCCTGGTCTACAAAGTTCCAGGACAGCCAGGGCTCTTATACAGAGAACCCCTGTCCTGGGGTGTGTGTGGGGAGGGGGGGGTAATAAATAGCAGAGAACTTGCATTCAATTCCCAGCACCCATGTCAGGCGGTTCCCAGCTGCCCATAGCTCCAGCTCCAGAGAGATACAACCTACACCCATGTGCACACACCCCAATACAGATATATGTGCACACATATAATTCAAAATATAATAAAAAGTACACCTGCTGTTTGGCAATGATAAAACAGTTCTACCATGACAAGATCAAGCCCTTCCAGAAAGAGGAGAGAGACATCAGATGTCCCATGATGGGAGACACCTACAAGCCAGGAAGAGAGCTCTGACTAGAACCTAAAATAATGTCTGTTTATTCCCACACAGCCCATGGTGTCTTGTCTACACCAGTTGAATAGTGAAGCAACTGATAAAAAACTGTAGGGAAGGATTTTGGGGGTGGGGGGTAATGTCTGAAGTTTAATTAGAAATGCTAGAATTAAGATTCTCTTGAAACAGTCAAATGGAAATGCTGAGAAGGTAATTAGATGAATCTGGGGCTCAGAAGGTGCAGAGATGAAATTTTAGGAGTCATGATTTTAAGCATGGCAGCACAGCTGTAATCCTAGCATTTAGGATTAGAAGCAGGAGAGTTGGGATTTCAGGGTCATCCTCTGCGACACAGGGCGTTTGAGGCCAATCTGGACCACATTGCAACCCTGCCTATCTCACGGTGGGTGGGGCAGAGTGGAGAGTAGCAAAGCCCGATACCACCAAACCTAAATTCAATCCCTATGATGGAGCCACATGATGGAAAGACTGACATCCTTATACATCATGGTATATCCATGCACATATACACAAGTTTAAAAGAGAGATCTCAGAGATTAGGACTGGCTGCTCTTCCAGAAGACCTGGGTTCAGTTCCTAGCACACACATAGTGACTCACAACTATCCATATCTTAGCACCCACATGGTGACTCACAACCATCCATATCTTAGCACACACATGGTGACTCACAACTGTCCATATCTTAGCACCCACATGGTGACTCACAAGTATCCATAACTCCAGTTCCAGGGGAGCCAATGCCTCTCTGGACTCAGACACTGCACACACGGTGCACAAACATAGACACCCATACACATAAGGGGTTTTTAATTAAAAATAAAAATTTAAAGCAAAACTGGCACCTCCCCTTAAAAGGGGAGGCCATGGGCATATAGTAGGTATTTAAACCATAAAGGTGATGGCATGTAAGCACAGAATGAGGAGGAAATAGGAGTGTCTAATACTAAGCAGTAAGAAATTTCTGGGGTTGGGGATTTAGTTCAGTGGTAGCAAGCACAAGGCCCTGGGTTTGGTCCTCAGCTCCAGAAAATAAAATAATTTAAAAAAAAAATTTCCAACAAGTAAAGGAAGAAGAGTAACAATAAGTCTTAAAGCAACTGAGATGAACCCACCAGGGACTTAGGAGGAAGAACAAGAAGGTAGGAATGATAGAAGCTACCAGAAGGGAGCAAACTCCTTAATATGGCTGGGAGCTCAAGAAACCTTTGAATTTTGAGCTCTGAGCAGGGTTAGAGGAGGGGTGGCTGGTGAGTCACTGGAGGGAGGCTGGAAGGACTGTGTACAGTCTGTGCTGGGATCCCAAACACACTCACATGCTGACTGGAAGTGTTCGGCATGGGTGGGATGCAGCAGTCACAGAAGGTATGCAATTACAAACCCGAGAAATTCAGAACAAGGTCAGTCAGCTGGCTTCTTGAAAACAATAAGTGTAGCTAGAGTTTTCCTGCCTGGCCCACAGTCAGGACAAATCTCTGTCACCCTCCAGTCCCACAGCCACTCAGACCCAACCAAGTAAACACAGAGACTTATATTGCTTACAAACTGTATGGCTGTGGCAGGCTTCTTGCTAACTGTTCTTATAGCTTAAATTAATCCATTTCCATAAATCTATACCTTGCCCCATGGCTCGTGGCTCATGGCTTACCGGTACTTTACATCTTCCTTGTCCTGGCAACGGCTCCAGGCAGTCCTTTCTGCCTTCCTGTTCTTTTATTTCTCCTCTCTGTTAGTCCCGCCTATACTTCCTACCTAGCCACGGCCAATCAGGTTTTATTTATTGACCAATCAAAGCAATTTGCCATACAGACCATTCCCCAGCACAGCCAAGTGCAGACCATCTGAGACACCTGCACTCAGGCCCATGGTCCTAATCATCCTCTATGTGGACCTGCTGGGTGAAGCCACGAGGAACCCAAGAACGGGCTGCCACAGGACATACAGAACATCCCACAGCAAGTAAGCTAAAGATGAGAGCCAGGGCTTCGGGGGGAAAAGCACTTCAGCTCCCCAGTACCTGTGTTAATGCCCAGCAAGCCAGGCCACTGGAGACCCCCTGCTTCAGAGAATAATGCGTACACATGAGCATGTATTCAAACAAGTTAAAATGGAAGTTAAGTAAGTATCAAGAAAAAAGCATAAGATGTCTATGTGTGACCTTCACGTGGATCTATCGGGAGCTATTGAAAAAAACAGTCCTAGTAAAGGGGCACCAATGGACAAGGAACAAATGGACACACAAACTTAATTCTCAGGAAGGTAGAGACATTTTTAAAAAGGTAACTCTAAACTAACCAATAGCTTTAACAAACCATCAAAATCTTTGTGGTGAGCTATATGTATGTATTCGTGTGCATGTATCAACGGTAAAGTGTTTGCCTGGCATATATGAGATCCTGGGTTCAATCCCCAGTACCAAGTCAAAAAGATTAAAAAAAAAAAAAAAAAACCTTAGGATTTGGGCAAACACAGGAGGCAGAATGTAAACAAATAATTCTTGTGTCTATCTAAGAACGAAGGAGAGGTGTTTTAAACAGCACTTTCATCAGAGTAACAAAAATGTAATTGGCAACAAAACAGGCTAGCTCAGGACTGAAATAGTGAGTTAGCAATGCACCAAGTAGCTGGAGACATGAGCAGACAGGCATCTCTAATTCCTCAGCAAAAGACAGACTGTTTGGTAGTGTTGGGACAACCAGCCCGCCATTTGAAAAAATCACAGCTTTTTGCTGCTTGAGACCTCAATAAGGAAATTCCAGTAGACTTGAAGAGAGCAGGCATATCAGGGATTTCTAGTCAGAATCTGGGCTGCATTTTTATAAAAGTAGTTTAGGTTGGGGAGATAGCTTAGTGGTTAAGAGCACTATGAGGACCTGAGTTTGGATCCCCCAGAACCCACTTAAAAAGCTGGGAATGGTCAGCACACCTGTATCCTCAGTGCTGGAAGAGCTGGAGATTGTAGCATCGCTGGGCTTCTTGATTGCTAGCCTAGCCAACAGCTGGTGGTAAATCCAAGTTACCAGTGGGACTACATCAAAGGAATAAGACAAAGAATAGAGGACGCCTGACATCTTTCTCTGGCCTCTGTCTGCACATACTGTGCGCACATACAACAAAAGTTCGTTAAACTAAACATGATTTGGACATTTGTACATTACAACTAACAGGAGGTTTATATCCACCTACACCAAAATAAGGCCCTGGAGAGCCTAGAGCGGCAGAGAAGCATGGGCTTCACCACCTTAGTCACAAAGTCTAGCAAATGAAGCCCTTCCTGTGCTGGGCAGACACACTCTGCCATACTCTGTCACTGGCAATTTTCTGTTTCTGGAACACACCAATCTCTGTCCCACCTCATGATCCTGTAGCAATTGTTATCCTACTTAACAGGCTCTTTCTCTGTACACAGATGTCAACTTACACTTTAGATCTCAATTTCAATGTCACTTGCCAAAGAGAATTTGTTCTCAAAGCTTGTCACCTCTTTGCTCACACTGTTTCCAATGCACTCATAAATTATAGTACTTGCATATTTTCAAATTACCCAATTTCTATGTAAACTTCTTGAGCGAGGAACCTTACAGTGGTGTGCTGCCAGATATTTAACAGCAGCTTCTCAAGGAACCAAAAGTCCTAACCCATTGAGGTTGTAAACACTCCCCATGGCTGACTTTGAATGGCAGCATAATAAGCAGCTGTAGAATCTCCTGAAAATAGAAGAGCCAGCTTTCCCTAGTCAGCCCAAGTTGGCTCTAGCACACTACTAGAACCTTGTCCAGTTTATTTGCTACTACAACCAATGGAAACAGGACTGCCAGCATTTCATTGTCTCCCCCAAGGGCTTATTCACCGGGAGCTGGGTCCTTGTTCAAGTGACGGTGAGATGTGGGGTCTGGTGGAAGGCCCTGAGGTCAGTTGGAGATGTGAGCTCAGGAGGGACTGGGGGACTCCACCTTCTTGGCCTTCTGCACTTCCCATTTGCTAATGCAATCTCCCCCTTCTGCTGCTCCCCACTCTGCACATGCTGACCATGAAGCTCTCATCGGAGGCTGAACTAATGGACACTTTTGATCTTGGACTTTCAGCTTCCAAAGCTGAGCTCAACAAACCTTTCTTTATAAGTCCCCATTAAGTGTTAGCAGAGGGAGTAGAGAGATAGTACCATAGCAGTCTAATGTGTTTGCTGTTCTTTCGGAGTACCATAGGTCAGTTCCCAGCACCCATGGCGACTGGCTTATAACTACCTGTAACTCCAACTCCAAGGGATCCAATGCTTTCTTAAGACCCCCATGGAAAACTGCACTCATATGCACATGTCCACACATATAATTGAACTTGTCCACCAGCTTATCCTGGAACATCCTCCCATACCATCCTGTGCCATCCCCACACCTCACCTAGGCCTAACTCTAGGTGAGTTCTCCAAGCTAGCCCATACTATCCCTTACATTCTCAGGCCTACCTGTGGGTATACAGCTTATGCACCAACTTTCCCTAGTGAATCTGCCCAGAATCAAGCCTGTCCACATTCCCAAGCCTAACTCTGGTCACACAGGTCCTGCCTTAGCCCAGCCTGAGGCAGGCTGGAATCACATATCAGATATATAACCAAGGAAGGAAGACCACATGCCCAAGTCACATCCCCAGCATGAACAATATGAATGGCCAAGACAGTATTACCCAAACCCAAACTCTCCAATGAGAATTACCTAGATGAATCCCAGGATGCAAAATGTAAAAACAATTGTCACCTTCATAAAAAACTTGAGAAGTTTAAAGAAGAAGTGAATGAATAACTCAGTGAATTTAAAAGAGGCATCAATAAATGCCTGATTAATGCTCAAGAAAAGACGCACAGCAAAATGAAATAAAACTCATAATTCAAGATTTGAAAACTAAATTCAGTAAAGAGAACTATTAAAAACTCAAGCTGGAATAAAGCTAGAACTGAAAAACTCTGGAAGCAAACTATAAAACTTAAGGGAAGCCTAAAAACAATGGACCAAGTAGAAGATAGAATACTAGAATGTGAAGATAAGTTGGAGGAATTGAACCACACAAGAAAAGAATATGGAGGGAAAGTTTAAAACACATGAAAGAAACATGCAGGGATTATGGGATACCATTCATTCATTCATTCATTAATCCAAAATCCAAATCTTTGGGTTGTAGGCATAGATGAAAAAGAGTTGTAGGTCAATGGCATAGACGGGATCTCCAACAAGATCAAAGAAGAAATTCCCAACTCAAGGAATGGCACATGCATAAGAGATACAAAAAGCACACTGAACATCAAACCAGACCAGAAAAACTCCCCATGGTGTATTATAATTAAAACAGTAGATATACAGAACAAAGAGGGTGTTGAAAGCCATAAGAGAAAAATCCCAAACGGCATATAAAGACAACCCCATAAGAACAGTAGCTGATTCATCAGTGGAAAATTTGAAAGCCAGAGGAGCCTGGATTTATGTACTTGAATTTCTAAAAGACCATGCATGCCAACCTAGATTACTATACCTATCAAAACCAACTACTATAGCTGAAGAAAGAAAAACTTTCCATGATACAAACAAGCTAAAAGAATTATGTCTACCTAACCAGCCCTACACAGAATATTGACACAATACTTCAGACTGAAAAGAGGAATAAGCATAATCAAGAGACTATTAAAAGAAAACAAATGAGGCTATAATTATTGAGACAAAATAGGACCAAGAACACCAAGAGGAAAAAATACAAAATAATAGCAATTGACACACGCTTTTCAATAATCTTTAAATATTAATGCCCTCAACTTACCAATCAAAAGACACAAAGTATTTGAATGGATTGAAAAATCCATCTTCAGGCTGGAGAGATTGCTCAGTGTTTAAGAGCACTGACTGCTCCTCCAGAGATCCTGAGTTCAATTCCCAGCAACCACATGGTGGCTCACAACCATCTGTAATGACATCTGGTGCCCTCTTCTGGCCTACAAGGACACATGCAGGCAGAATACTGTATACATAATAAAGAAAGAAATCTAAAAAAAAGAAAAGAAAGAAGAAATTAAAAAAAAATAAATCCATCTTCAGCAGGTCAGTGGTGACACACGCCTTTGATCCCAGCATTTGGGAGGCAGAGGCAGGCAGATCTCTGTGAGTTCGAGGCCAGCCTGGTCTACAAAACAAGTTCCAGGGCAGTTACACAGAGAAACCCTATCTGGAAAAACCAAAATTAAAAATTAAAAGATTTCCATCTTCCTGTTATCTACAAGAAACTCATCATCTTACCTTCACTGACAGTCACAACCTTAAAGTGGAGGGATGAAAGAAAGCATCCCAAGCAGAGGGGACCAGGAGATGAGCAGATGCCAGCAGATGGTCTGCTATTCAACAGAACAGACGCCAATCAAAACTAGTCACAGAGATAAAGAAGGACGCATCCTTCTAATCAAGGGAACAATGGCCAAGAATATATTACAGCCTTAAGAATACTGAACTTAAAGACACAGATAAATTTCAACTCAATAATAGTGGGTAATTTCTAGAAATCATTTTTTCAATACAAAAAATGAATATACATCAAAATTAAATACATCAAATGAACCTAACATATGTGCAGAATATTCTACCTAAATACCAAAGAATATACATTCTATTCAGCAGCCCATGAAAACGACTCTAAAATAGAACACATCCTAGGAACACACACACACAAAAAAAAAAAATTAATTTCAGAAGAATTGAAATAATTCTATGCATCCTGTCTGACCACAATGCAATAAAGCTTAAAATCAGCAGAAAACAAATCCCCAGTAGTTATATAAACTCATGAAGATTAAATAACACATTACTGAATGATGGATGAGCCAGAAAGGAAATTAAGACTGAAATTTAAAATTTCCAGGAATTAAATAAAAATACAAACACAATACAACAAGCCCTCTGGAATATATGAAAAGCAGCCCCAAGGGAAACACCTAGCTCTAAGCACCTACATTAAAAAAACAAGGGTACAAATAACTAAATGATGCAACCCAAGCATTTGGAAAAGCAGCAGATCCAGTAGACAGCAATGAGTAATAAAAACCAGAGCAGAACTAGAAATGAAGAAAACAATACGAAGAATCAGCAAACCTAAGAGCTGGTTCCTTGATAACATAAGATTGACAGACCCTTGGCCAACTCACCAAAAGACAGACATGACCCAAATTAGCATTATCAGTAATGAACAGGGAAACGTTACAACAGGCACACATAAAATCAGAATGTTACAAGGGAATACTTTAAAACCTATGGTCCGTTAAGTTATAAAATCTAAAAGAAATGATAAATTTGTAAGTTCATCTAAACTCCCAAAGTTAAACAAGCGACCAACAAAAATAAACCCATAACAAATGAAATTGGAACAGTAATAAAAAGCCTTCCAGTTTAAAAAAAAAATCCAGGGCCACATGAATTTACAGCAGAATTCTACCAGACTTTCAAAGATCTACAGCCTGTTTTTCTTAAACTATTCAAGAGAGAAGGGAAGGGGGGAGGGAGGGAAGGCTCACTCCTAAACTCTGTAAATCCAGTATTACTCTATTACCAAAAGCAGGTAAAGACACACACAAAAAGGAAAACTACAGGCCAATAATCCTCAATGAACACCCATATGAAACTCCTCAGTCAGATACTTGCAAACCAAACATAGGCATATATCAAAAAGATCAAGCACCATGATAAGGTGGCTTTGCTGCAGAGATGCAGGATGGCTCAACGTAAGTCAGTAAGTGTAATAAATCATATAATTGGACTTACAGGCAAAAGTCATATGATCATCCCAATAGGTGCAGAAAAGGTATTCGACCAACTCCAACCTGCGTTCATGATAAAAGTCCTAGAGAGAGTGGGACTGGAGGGAACATACTCAACATGATCAGTTCTGTGTACGACAACCCACCGCCAACATCATCCTTTTAAATGGAGAAAAACTCAAAGCAATTCCATTCAAATCAGGAATGAGATGAGGCTGTCCGCTGTCCTTTGCCTTTTTGATACGTGCTTGAAGCACTAGCTGGAACAGTAAGGAGAAGGAAATTAAAGAGATACAAGCAGGAAAAGTCAAATTGTACCTTTTTGCAGATGATTTGATATTACACATAACAGATCCCAGTAATTCCACCAGAAAACTATTAATGATCAATAATTCTAGCATAGTTGCAGGACACAAAATCAATAGCCTTTCTATATATCAACAACAAGAAAGCTGAGAAAGAGATCATGGACACACTCTCATGTTGCAGGATATTTGATCATTCATATCTGTAGCCTATTTTTAAATTGGGTTATTTCTTTCAAAAATTACTTATTCTTAATTTTGTCTTTTTATTTGAGCTGAGGACCAAACCCAGGGCCTTGCACTTGCTGGACAAGTGCTCTAGCACCGAGCTAAATCCCCAACCAGGGCTACAGAGAGCCTGTCTCAAGATACTATAGTAACTCAGACCCAGAAAAACAAACACTGCAAGTTTTTAGATCTGAGTATCTAACCAGGAGTCACCACAGAAACCACGAAAGGGACCGTGGGGGATGAGAGAGAGGGAGCTCTTGAAAGGGGGTTAATAGGACACGGGCGCTATGAAAGGGAAATGGCGGGGTAGGGATTTAGCTGGGCAGGAACCAGGAGGCCAGTGTAGACAGGAAGGGAGGGAGGAGGGATAAATCACACTAAATGTTTGAAAAGTCATAGGGAAATATATTGGTTTATGTTTTCTTAAAAATACACACATAGATAGATAGATAGATAGATAGATAGATAGATAGATAGATAGATAGATAGATAGATAGATATAGAGAGGGGGTGCTATGACACTTGGGGTGATACCTCACCTCGAGAGCCATAGACTGTCTGACAAAAGCCCCGATACCAAGTACAGCAAACCTTTTGAGTTGTTGGCCAGGGAAATCAAAGAGACTTCTCAAACAGTATATAGGTTATTGCTGTTGTCCTTGATTACCTCCCCAAACTTGAAGGTAACACCTATTGCTGAAGACACCACACACTTTGGACACGGGACTTGGAGGAACTGAGGCAGAACTGACCTGGAAGCCTCCTCCTAGAGGATTAGCCCTCAGGATCTAATGATGCTATGCAAGCTGCCAAGCGAGAAAAGCAATCAATAGTCCTACCCAGTGATAAAACATAGAAAGCACAGCAATCACCAGCATGGCAAGCTATCCCCAGTGACGCAATGGCGGCATCTCTGTCTTAGGGATACCCACCGACTGTCTAATAGGGCCTAAGGCTTGTTCAATACGAGAGAACTTAAGCTATAAACTCTAATAGTTTATGGTTTATACTATAAACCTAGTCGACTACCTGGAGCTGGTGGATCTCCCTAGAGAACCTTCTACTATCATTTTCCTAAACCAATGTTTTCTGCTTTCTAAATATTTACCCTTATAGCCACAAATAAGTGTAGTTCTCGCCCCTCATCAAAGAAGCTTCATTTTGCATCAGAAGGAAACCACCACAGAAATTCATAATTGATGAAAAGGCAAAGAGCAGCTGACGATGGGGTGCCCGGCTGCCATTGATACAAACCCCACACCTACGCCTCAGGGAACAGTGGGAAGAAGAAGCAGAACGACTGAGCTCCAGGGGACCCCGATGTCTGCTGTAAGATAGTGTCTCCTTATGGGGAGCTGTGCCCATGAAACGACAACAATACAGACATGCCAGTGTAGATGGGGGACAGCTCACAAGGCCCCACCCTAGATGAAAAGCCATGGGCAATTAAGAGCCGATGCAGGGGAGAAACAGTCTTCCCTAGGTACCAGCCTGCTGAGAGGTCATCCAATCCTAACCAGTCAGCCCCAAACACGGGCACAGATGAGCAACATTAGATGGACTCAGTGAGCTGTATTTGTGAGTGTGTGTGTGTGTGTGTGTGTGTGTGTGTGTGTGTGTACACAACAACAATTAAGAGATCACATATTTTCCAGGCAGTGCTGGTACACACCGTTAATCACAGCACTCGGAAGGCAGAGGCAAGGGAATCTCTGAGTTCAAGGCCACAGAGTTCTGGTCTACAGCACGAGTTCCAGGATAGCCAGAGCTACACAGAGAAACCCTGTCTCAAAAAAACAAAAACAAAAACAAACAAACAAACAAAAAAAACTAAAAAAGAGAGGGAGTGAGGGGTGGACATGGGAGAAGTTGGAACAAAAGAAAGAGGGAAATGATGTAAATACAGCACTCATGTATAATTCTCAAAATTAAAAAACAGTATTTTTAAAGGATATGTTGTTGTTGTTTTTTTTTAAAGCTAGAAAATATCTAATTCCCTGCTGGGTTCCACCCTCCTGAATGCTTAAGGGAAGTTCCTTGTCTGTGTATCCTGCATAATGGGTGTTAACAGCTTAGATGCAAGATTATAAAACATCGGTAGCAAACTTCTGCCCTCCAGCGTTCTCCCATTGTGCTGTAAACCTGTATTTAAGACCTTTTCCCTCCTTCAATAAATGGCATTTGGCATTAAATAGAAAAAAAGAAAAAAGAAAATTCACGAAAGGGAAATTGTCAATTAAGAATGATCAACTATAAAAAAAAAAAAAGAAAGAAAAAGAAAATATCTCCAAAGTGATCCAATCTCTTATGTAAATAATGAGTTCCAGGCCAACTAGGGATACCTAGGAAGACTCTGCCAGAAAACAAAGAAAACCCAAAACAACAAGAAAACCGTACAATGTCAGTATTTTAATCTAAAAAGTAAAACTAAAAAAAAAAAGTTGGCTGAACGTTTAATTGGGATAACATAATTCTACATATACTAACTTGATAATAGAATAACAATTTATTTCATAAAGACTGTAGCTATTAGAGTTCTTTTAAGAGTTCTAACTGGTGAGCTACATAATACCTCTACAAAAAAAATCCCTATAATGGGGGGACAAAAGCTAAATGAAGAGACGTCCTGCCTCCTAACAAAGACTCCGTCTGTCTGTCCTGCCCCATTCTCTGAGTCCTGACCAGCTGCAGCTGCTCAAGAAAGAACAGACATTTCAGAAGGCTACTTGAGAGCCGTGCTAGCTTTGGCGGTGTGTGTGTGTGGGGGGGGGGGGGGATGGAGTTAGTGTGGCTGGGGGTCACTACTCTGCCGCTCGTGACAGCAGGGCGGAGCGACAACAAAATGTTTGTGTTTTGTGGGGTTATGAGTGAACTTTCCCATGGACATCTCTTTGTGAAGCACTGTGTGTGTGTGTGTGTGTGTGTGTGTGTGTGTGTGTGTGAGAGAGAGAGAGAGAGAGAGAGGGAGGGAGGGAGGGAGAGGGGGAGGGGGAGAGGGGGAGAGGGAGAGGGAGAGGGAGGAGAGGGAGAGGGAGGAGAGGGAGAGGGAGGAAGGACGGAGGGACAGGAGGGAGGGAGGGAGACATGCACACACACCTTCCTTTGCTTGCTTGATACGTTCACTTGATGAGATGCTATGTTTAGGTTCATCCACAAGGGGGCAGTCTTCATTGCTTTCGCGTAGCTTTCTACTTGGTCTGCCTCGGGCTGCACCACCAACTCGGGTGAAGGTCATTCATTCGCTAGAGGGACTTAACCGCCCATCCATAGACGGTATCAATATGTTATACATTGCTGAACCAAGGCACTCTAGTGTCATTGACCCCAGGTCAATGTAGGTCTCTATGCCCCTCCAAAATTCCTATGTTGAAATCCTAATCCCAGCTGTGAGCCTGCTCTGTTTGGAAGTGGGTCCTTTGGGAAGTAATAGGTTGTAAGAGTGGAGGCCTTTCATTAGGATTTGCACCCTTAGGAAACAGGCCACACAGGGCTCTTTCACAAAAGAAGACACAATGAGAAAGGGCAGCTAGGCAGAGGAACCTCACCAGAACCCAACCATACAGGTACCTGATCTTGAACTTCCAGTACATAGAGCTGTTAGAAATTTCTGTTACTTACAAGCTACTCTGTCTATGACTTTTTTTCTTTTTGTTTTTGAAACAGGGTCTCATGTAGCTCACACTGGCTCTAAACTTACTAGGTAGATGAGGATGACCTTGAACTTCTGATTCTCCTGCCTCCACCTCCCAAGGTGCTGGGGTTGCAGGGGCTGGAACACAGGGGTTCTTGCATGCTAGGCAGACTCTTTTCCAACTGAGCTACACCCCTAACTCCTCAGCCTATGGTGCAGTGTTATAAGAGCATGAACTAGGACACCGGACTCCTAATGCGTCCCAGAATAAAGGAGTGTTGTCCCTGGTCTAGCTCCATAAAAGCCTTGTACTGATCTCTTCTGCATTGTGGTAAGCCTTTAATAATTCTATAGCAAAGGTCTCCTTTTTTGTTTGCTTGGACTACATACACCCGGATTTTATTTCTAGTTGAATCAATTTCTTAACAACTATATACTTCAAAACATTTGCTTTAAATGATGCATTAAAAAAGGGGGTGGGAAGTGGTGGTGGCCTCTAATCCCATCACCTGGGAGGCAGAAGCAGGTGAATCTCTGAGTCCAAGGCCAGCCTGATCTACAGAATGAATTCCAGGACAGCCAGAGCTATTATACAGAGAAACCTTGTCTTGAAAAGAAAGATACATTTGAATTAAACTTTATGCATTTAGTCTAAAGATTATGTAAACATATTACTGACTAATGTATATGGTTTTTACTTTTAAAATACCTTTATGTGTGTTTGTGCACACACACACCTGTGGGGCGAGGGGTACTATGTGTGTGCAGTACCTGAGGAGTCCAGAAGAGGGCAACAGATATCAGAGAACTGCAGTTCCAGACAGTTGTCAGCCACCTGACATGGGTGTTGGGTGTTGGAACTAAACTCCAGTCCTATGGAAGAGCAGCAAGCATTCTAAGCACTAAGCTATCTCTCCAGGCCCGTAAAGTTTTCCCTTTAACTTATTTACTAGCCTGTCTTAGGAAATATGAAGGGAAAGAACTGAGTGAAAGGAAAAACAGCTCCTAATCACCACCCTCCCAGTGGACGGCACAGCCTCTCCCAGGAAGGCTCAAGTAGTAGGTCTCCATCTCTACCATCTGCATCTCTGGGTAGAGCCCAGGAATGTTTACATCATAATGCTACCCTAGTAATCTTGGTAAGCACTTAAGATTGACAGCTATCACCATGGAAAGCCTTGAAACAGCTCACTCCCTGAGAAACCTAGGCAATCCCTTAGGAGTGGACATGAAGCTTCCCGGACTTGAATTCTCCTGACCCAAACTGGTTAAGGAAGCAAGGTACACGCATCGAATAGTGGTGATGGCACTGGACTGGATTTAAAGTGCTTTTGTTTCTCTTATTTCCATGTTCCCTCTTCCCCCTCATCCCCTCCTCTACCTCAGTTCCTTAAAGGCAAAAGAATAATAAACACAAGGCAGTCGAAGCTAGTTCCAAACGCAGCAGCATGCATGTTGTTGGTGCTTGAGAGCGTGAAGTGAATTAAACTATTTCCTCGCCAGGAGTATCACTCCAAAGACAGCGAAGGATGCAGCTATAGATTGAAACAAGGGTGATCTTTCAGCACACAGGAAGGGAACCCCAAGAGAAGCAGCAGCCTTCACACTTCTCCGGCAAGTGATCTGTCTTGGAAAGCTGACACCCCAGTGTGGTCATTAAAGATGGTGTCCTCAGCAGTAACAATACCGTCTCCTTGGCTTTCATACCTCAAATCTCATCTTGTCTAGACTATTAAACATTTGCAACCATTATTTGCTTTAACAGTAAAAGATTCATCTGTGGTCACAAAAGGATTTTCCTAATGAGAAATACTTGTATGAGTAGGATTTGGCCTCAATTATTATCATTACTGTATAATGTCTCTCAAATGCTGTGTCATGTATGTGTCTAAGTACCTCATCCTCAGCACAAACCTATGCAAATGTGCTATTATTCATCTCTATTTTAAAATGTGGGAGGCACAGGAAAGATGAGCTACAGCTACCCAGAGTTAGGAGCCACTTTGTGGCCAGGATGCCAAGCAGAGCAGAACTCTTTGGCCTCAGGACTCAGCCCATATTGTGATCTTTTCTGATCATTGCCAAAGCTCTTAGAAACAATGTGGCCTGTCACATAAATGGTCCCATGTCCCTGGGGAGAATGCTGGCTGGGACTAAGAACCCAGAGACTCCGTCCCCACAAGCTGGGGAGAGAACCCAGTCTCCGTCTGCTTACAAGGGACAGGGTGGGTATTTCACTCCCCTTTCCCTGGTAGGCTCTTCTCTGAGACAGATGAAATGGGTAGAAAGGGATTTAAAAAAAACAGCAATGCAAGACAAAAACAGTACTCATTTTTAAGACAGGAAACACTTTCAGAAGAATTAAAAAATCAAAAAACAAAAAACTACTTTGTAGTGCCGGTCAGTGGTAGCACACGCCTTTAATCCCAGCACTCAGGAGGCAGAAGCAGGTGAATCTCTGTGAGTTTGAGGCCAGCCTGGTCTACAGAGCGAGATCCAGGACAGCCAGGGTTGTTACACAGAGAAACCCTGTCTCGACATCAAAAACAAACAAACAACAACAAAAACCCATTGTAGCCACAAAAATCCCTCTGTTAAAAGATAGGAAACATCTACTTCACCCACAAGACTGTCTTCCATGGAAAATGCCCCCCTCCCATACCCTCAGATACAATTGTCTGAAGCTCTGGATCTTGATAATGTGGTTCAGACATAGACCAGCTAGCCCTAGGCCAGTGACAAAGTCGTGTTTGGGACTTGTGAGAATGCCCCATACACAGGGAGCAAAGAGAGCCTGTATGTTGGGAGTGGTGATCTCAGGCCCCAGAAAGACAAGACAGGAACTGATGTCCTGTTAGGCCCCCACAGCTGATGAGGCACTCCAGGACCCAAGGCCTATTTCCTATTTCTGTAGCAGGAAGAGAAAATGGGCCACTGCATTAGCCTGTGTTCTCTGTTTCTTCTCCCATGGTGCCAGGTCCCCTTGAATTTTATCCACCCTGCACCAGACTTCGGCCCAGCCCCACCGCCCCATGTCTAGGCTCTGTCTTACTGTCCTGTGCCCCACTCCCCACGCCACCCCCACCCCGATACTCTTGTGTTTCTCAATACCCCATCCTGGCTGACAAGCCCCCCAAGAGGTATAACTCTGAATTAAAGCCTATAAGCAGTTAAACATTCAATCAAGCCCCCAAAGAAAGCAGAAAGTTTTGTTATATCCTTACTCTGATGGCACTGGGGTCCCTGTTTCCCACCCCACTGAGGTTCAGTCTCCCTGCACACCCTTCTTGGGTACCTGGGATATAAATGGCGCGACCATCGCCCCGATGCGACACAGGGAACCACTGGTTCCCATCCCCAGAGCGCGCATTGGAGTGGGGTAGACCTGCAGAGGAGAGAGACATAGAGAACACAGACTATAGGAATATAGGATGGATTTCAGAGCAGAAGATGCTCATTATCTTTGGTGTCCAGTTTTCAACTTTAAAAAAGTTACATTTATTCATTTCTCGTGTGCATGGATACGCATGCATGTCGTGGTGCGTGTGTGGCAGTCAGAGGACAACTTGCTGTCCCTCCATGTGACTCTCAGAGAGTCAACTCATATTGTCATGTTTGGCAGCCAGTGCCTCTCCCCCATGAGCCTCCTCACCAGCGCTGTGGTGGTGAATTTTGATGTCTACATATTTGGATTGGGAGCTGCTTAAATTAGTAAAGGGCAGAAGCATGAGACCTGTCCTGATCAATTGTTTAATCCATGAATGGACTCAAAATTTACATAGACTATTGGAAGGCAGAACTTCAGAAGCCTGGAGTTGTTAGAGGAGGTGGTCACTGGGCATGGGCTTTGGAGGGTGTACCTTAGCCCGGGTCCTGGTTACAGGAGGTGGTCACTGGGCACGGGCTTTGGAGGGTGTATCTTAGCCCGGGTCCTGGTTACAGGAGGTGGTCACTGGGCACATGCTTTGGAGGGTGTATCTTAGCCCGGGTCCTGGTTACAGGAGGTGGTCACTGGACATGTGCTTTGGAGGGTGTACCTTAGCCCGGGTCCTGGTTACAGGAGGTGGTCACTGGGCACGGGCTTTGGAGGGTATATCTTAGCCCGGGTCCTGGTTACAGGAGGTGGTCACTGGGCACATGCTTTGGAGGGTGTATCTTAGCCCGGGTCCTGGTTACAGGAGGTGGTCACTGGGCACATGCTTTGGAGGGTGTACCTTAGCCCGGGTCCTGGTTAGAGGAGGTGGTCACTGGGCACATGCTTTGGAGAGTGTACCTTAGCCCAGGTCCTGGTTACAGGAGGTGGTCACTGGACATGTGCTTTGGAGGGTGTACCTTAGCCCGGGTCCTGGTTACAGGAGGTGGTCACTGGGCATTTGCTTTGGAGGGTGTACCTTAGCCCGGGTCTTGATTAGAGGAGGTGGTCACTGGGCATGTGCTTTGGAGGGTGTATCTTAGCCCGGGTCTTGATTAGAGGAGGTGGTCACTGGGCATGTGCATTGGAGGGTGTATCTTAGTCCGGGTCTTGATTAGAGGAGGTGGTCACTGGGCACGTGCTTTGGAGGTTACCTTAGCCCAGATCCCTTCCTGTTACTCTTCTTTGCTTCCTTGCTGCTGTGGTGGCCAGATTGTCTCTCTCAGACCCTTCAACCATGGTACCTCTGCTACAGACCAAAGGGTAAGGCATGGACCAGGACAATTGAGACTGAACTAAAATGGATCTTCACGTCCCTAAATTATCTCAGGCTTTTGTCATAGTGACAAGTTAGACTAACAACCCAATCTCCCTTGAAAGGGAGGAGGCCCTCTCTTTCCAAGACTGAATTTCAATAGACTAAATGGGAAAGGAAAACTCCACATCAAGCTCTCCAGGGTCATTTGCATAGAATTTCACAGTTTAAGAAACTTGGCAAAGGTTAACAGAAGTCAGGGATGCATTACCCACAGGCTGGAAGCTCACCTGGCATGGCCTGGTGTAGCCATGCCATCCCCCAATGCTCACCTCAGCGGTGTAGATGTAGATGGTGTTGAAGTTTGCCGCCACCAGGGCCCTCAGCATGAAGAGGAAGCCAATGAGGCCGGCACTGAAGAGGAAGCAGAGGAAGTTGCAGCAGGAGACACAGAAGGCCTTACGAAGCTCAGTGCCTCAGCAAGGTGCTTCTTCTCGGCTGGCCTAACTGTGACGTCCTAAAGTCCGTTTCCTCACAATCCATTCACCTAAGGGGACGCTCAGACCTGATGCTCCCAGATGAGCACATGCCTTGAAAAAGGGATTTTATGTAGTATGATTGCTTTGCCTGCATGTATGTATGTGTACCATGTGTGTTCCTGGGAGGTCAGAATAGGCATCCGATCCCCCGGAACTAGAATTCAGGTGGTTGTGAAACAGCCTGTAGGTACTGGCAGCCCAATCTGGATCCTCTAGGGAGAGCAGCAAATGCTCTTATCTGCTGCGCCTTCTCTCCAGCCCCTCTGATATCCTCTTCAAATCACTGAATTGCCTACAATCCCTAGTAACATGTAAACGTTGTGTGTAAAGAGTCATTTGGTATTGTGCAGAGAACAAGAGATCATGTGGTACCCAGACCCAGCTGACGCACCTACAGCACACTTCCTCCACCTAAGGCTCATGGAAGAGGGCTCGGAAAGATCGCAGGGACTTTGCTGTGAGAGTATGTCTCCTGGAAATGTCAGGGACGCTACATCCAGGAGGTCTCGTCACCGTGGCTGCCTGAACAATGACACCAATGGACATGTTAGCATGGGAGACCTCACGTGACCTCAATCCTAGACAAAGAACCTCGGGCAGCAGGAATCCTGAGAGCAGGAGAAAAAGTCTTCCCCAGGGAAGAGCCGCCCCCCATTAGTCAGTATCCAATACCAAATGGTCAACCCTGAGATCATGAACATACAGGTACTACCATACGGACTAAGCAGGCGGTATTTATGTATTTAGGAAAGAGCGTGAGCGTGTGTGTGTGTGTGTGTGTGTGTGTGTGTGTGTGTGTGTGTGTGTGTGTGTGTGGTGTGTGTGTAACAACAATGAAAGAAAAAAAGGCCACAAAATTAAAAGAGAGCAAGGGGGCACATGGGAAAGATTTGAGGAAGGAAAGTGAAGGGGGAAATGATCTCATTATATTATAATTTCAAAAAATTAAAAATTATAATAAAAAAATTCACAAATCTAAAAGAGAGAACAATGACAGGCTGTCTTAGGGTTCCTATTGCTGTGATGAAACATCATGACCGAAAGCAATGTGGGGAAGAAACAGTTTATTCGGCTCACACTTCCACATTGCTGTCCATCACTGAAGGACGTCAGGACAGGAACTCAGATGGGAAGAACCTGGAGGCGGGAGCTGATGCAGAGGCTATGGAGGAGTGCTGCTTACTGGCTTGCTCCCCTGGCTTCCTCAGCCTGCTTTCTGATAGAACCCAGGACCACCCACAATGAGCTGGGCCTCACCCATCAATCACTAAGATCTTATGGAGGCATGTTCTCAACTGAGGTTCCCTCCTTTCTGATGATTCTAGCTTGTGTCCAGTTGACAGAAAACTAGCCAGCTCGCATGCTCCATACAGATGCAGTTTGTTTTCATTGTCTGGGATGAAACTTTTTTTTTAAATTTCAATCTATGGCCAGTTGGCCTGTAGGTGTAGAACTCACAGATCCAGAGTCAACCATGTTATTGCTCAGAGTGCTGTAGGACTGCAAATTTGGGGTGATATTGTTATCTGGGGCAAGTACTCTACCACTGAACTATTTTTCCAGCCTTCAGATACAGGTTGTCTGTGTCACTGCATTAGCTCAGATAATTTAGTTTTAGAAGGTGTGGGGGGGGGGGAGCTGCAGAGATGGCTCAGAGGGCATTGTCTACTCTTCCTGAGGTCCTGAGTTCAATTCCCAGCAACCACATGGTGGCTCACAACTATCTGTAATGAGATCTGGTGCCCTCTTCTGGCCTGCTGGCATGCACATAATAAATGAATGAATGAATGAATGAATGAATGAATGAATCCTCTTTTTTAAAAAAGGAGGGGGCTGGAGAGATAACTCAGCAGTTAAGAGCACCAACTGCTCTTTCAGAGGTCCTGAGTTCAAATCCCAGCAACCATATGGTGGCTCACAACCATCTGGCGCCCTCTTCTGGCCTGCAGGCACACATGCAGGCAGAACACTATATACATAATATATAAATAAATCTAAATAAAGAGAAAAGAAAAGAAAACTAGGGCTGTTTTCCAGTTTTCCAAGAAGCTTTGCATAGAGTGAGTATCCCGGTACTGTCCCCACATCCCATGACAGCTGAAGGTGGCAGGGCAGAGGACAGGGGAGGCCTTGTAGTCTGACAGACAGCCCGTTCTCTCCTCTTCCCTGTGGCTGACATCCCCGGGAGTCAGGAAGTCCGGTGTGATAACCAGCGCACACCGCTTGTGTAGAAGCATCCGCCGAGTACGTACCTTGAAGTGCAGATATTGAGGAGAAGGAAGAACAAGGCTGTGCATCCCATGGTGATGGACAGGCTCAGGCGTCTGCCCAGAAAGTTGATGCCCAGGATGTTCAAAGGGTTCACTAGGAAGCAAACAACAGGCACAGGTGGCGACACCTTGGAGCAAAAGTGGCGAAGACACCAGGGGACCCACCTGTCGCATCATAAGGTGTGGTGGTATTCTAATTGTACTGAAATGTGATTTTGATTGTATGTTTATAAATAAAGTTGCCCAGGTGTCAGAGCTATTAGAGCCATAGACAGAATGTGGCAGTGGTGGCACATGCCTTTAACCCCATAGATCTCTGTGTGTTCAGGGATACAGCCAGCATTGGAGACATATGCCTTTAAGACCTAGGGGGCTGTACATTCAGACAGTGACGAGGCAGTCACGTGTTTGGGTTTACAACCAATGAGAAGGCAGAATGACTAGAAAAACGACTTACACACAGGAAATAGCTCTCTTTCGGGAAGCTGGGACAGCAGGAGGAAGGGTGAGATTTTAGCTCTGAGCTCTGACTTCTTGGCTTTCTCTTTTACATTGGTTCTGTGTTTCTTATTTAATAAGACGGTTGGTTACATCTACAATAAGGAAGCAGCTCGTCCTGAACCCAGGCACACTGTCATGGAATCCATGACTTCTTCAATGTGCTTCTTCCTTATGGGCCCATGAGTGACCAATACTGGTTATACAGAAAGGCCTTTTTATTGTTTTTTTAGTTTTTGGTACAGGGTCTTTCTACATACTCCTGACTGTCCTAGAACTCACTCTGTAGACCAGGCTGGCCTCGAACTCACAGAGATCTGCCTGTTGGGATTAAAGGCGTGCACCACCACATCTAGCTTTATTTTATTGCTGACTCTACTGCTTTATAAACCACCAGTTTGCTAGCACTAAATACCATATACCATTGTCCATTGAATTCAAGGCTCCACTGATTTTTTTTTTTTTTTTTTTTTTGAGACAGAGTCTCACTATGTAGCCTTGTGCCACTCTTGACTCTGGGCCTCTGACTCTTTTTATTTACTTAGTTTTTTGAGACAGGGTCTCATATATCCCTGGCCTCAAATCCAGCTAAGGATGACCTTGAATTTCTGATCCTTTTGCATCTACTTCCCAAGCACTGGGGTGACAGGCACACACCATACCACTACAGAGCCAGTTCACACCGTCCTGGGGATTTTATGCACACACTCTAATAACTCCAATATATCCCCAGTTACACTGGCTTTTTTTTTTCTAATGGGTCATCATTTTTGTTGGGAAAAAACAAAAACAAAAAAAAAAAACTGCTGCCAGTTGAAATCTAACAAGTCATTGTAAAATGTTGTCATTTTAGTTATTATGTATCTTGACATCCCGCTCCAGGGTTTATCCAGGTAAAAGATGGAACTAGAAAGATCATATTGAGTGAGGCAATTGAGTGAGGACCCAGACCCAGAAAAGCAAACAGTGCATGTTCTCTCTCATCTGAGGCTCCTAGCTCCAAATCATCAGATGTGAGCATATAACCCAAAGGAACCACAAAACCCAGGAAAGAGAAAAGGAACTGTTGTGCGGAGTGGGGGAAACAATAGAGGGAAGCACACGTGATCTAAGGGGGGAAGCGAGAAGGGGGAACGTATTAGGGAGGCAGGCTAGAGAGATGGCTCCGCAGTTAAGAGCACTTGTTGCTCTTGCAGAGGATGGCCTGGATTCTCTTCCCAGCACCCATCCACATGGTGGTACACGACCAGCCATAACTCCAGCAGCAGAGGATCAGACCCCCTCTTCTGACCTATGAGGGCCACCAGGCATGCACATGGTGCACATAGACACAGGCAGGCAAAACATTCATAAACACAAAAGAAATATCTAAAAAACACATTAAAAAGAAATAATTAGGGAGGGGAAGGGATATTCAATACAAAATGATGGAAGAGAAGATAAAATAACAATAAGAATATCTGAAAAAGTCATAAAAGCATACTATTACCTATCTACCTAAAAATACCTATAATACATGTAAGTTGGTGTATAAATATACATATATAGTTTGAATGAAATTTCCCCAACTGGGCTGACGATGCTCACCCAAGAGTCATAGACTGTCTAACCAAAACCCTAACACCAGGCACAAGAAGCCCTCTTTTGAGTTGTTGGTCAGGATCAAACAAGAGACTATCAAAACAGATCAGATCATACAAAAAATTGGATCAAACAAAACATTATAGACTATATTGTTGCCCTTGGGTGCCTCCCAGAGGTGAAATGTAAGTCCCTGTTGCTGAAGACATCATACACCTCAGACACAGGCCCCAGAGGACCTGAGCTGGATCTGGCCCGAATGCATCCTTCCTGAGGACTAGCTCTCATGGTACCAGAAGGCACCAGGTGAGCTTCCAAAGGAGGAGAGCAGCCAATGGTCCTAAGCAGCCGCGATGCTACAATGACCAGAACGGCATGATAACCCAATGGTGCAGTAGGGGCGTGTGTACCTCGGCACTAACCAAAATCTCTCTCATTGGACTGAAGGCCTATTCAACAAGAGGGAAACTGCTTGGCACGGGAAACCTAGCCAACTATCCAAGGCTGGTGAAGTCACGGATCTTGGAAAAGAACCTGCAAATACCACTTCACTAAGCCAACATAATCCCTAACCACACTATAAATATTTATCCTTCTGCCCACAGAAAAATGTAATCTTCACCCCTCATCAAGGAAACTTCTCGGCAAGAGATGGAGCCAACTCCTGAGAACCACATGCATTCAAAAGGCGGAGTTGTGGAGCCAGGTCCAAACAGTTAGATCTACAAACCCACTCCTGCCCCTAAGGTTCAGAAATCACTGTGGAAGAGGGCAGAAAGGTTGTGAGAGCTGGGGGAAAAGGAAAGTTTGCTGTTAGAGAAATAAAAATAAAAAAGAAGGCCATGAATTTGAGTGTGGGAGTTCGGGGAGGGAAGAGAGTTATATTATAATCTCAAAAAATAAATGTATCTTTTCATTTGAGACAGGGTCTCACTGTGGATGTAGCTCTGGCTGGCCTAGAACTTGTTATGTAGATCAGGCTGGCCTGGAATTCACAGAGGTCCACCTGCTTCTGCTTTCCAAGCATTGAGATTAAAGGTGTGCGCCACTACTCCAGACTAAACATGTATTTGGAATTGATGAAATAAAACAGTTCAAAGCTTTACTCTTTCAGGCCCTCCTCCCCACAACAACCAAACTGGAAGGTGGAGCAGCGTGAGCTGAAGACCCATGGAGTTCTACTAGACAGGAGCCTCGCCACAGGGTCAGACTTCTCTTTGACCTGAACCGCAGGAGCCCTGCCTGAAACAGAGAAGGTGCACGGGCAGTCTTACAAGCAATTTCCCCGAGTGTGCTGATGATCATGGTCCTGTAGTCAGAGGGTGCGAAGAGGTGGCAATAGCAGGGGCTTAGATTCTCCTCTGTGTCCCCCGTGGTCACCATCACCTCTGGTTCTGACTCTGACTTCGAACCACAGACCAGATCCCGCTCCAGCAACTCAGCACTGGCCAGGATAACCCCGTAGTAGGCGAAAGAAATTCCCAACCTGGAAGTGAGTGGAGAATATCATCAGCACTCAGGAGGCAAAGGCAGGCAGATCTCTGAGTTTGAGGCCAGCCTGGTCTACAGAGTGAGTGCCAGGACAGCCAAGGATACAGTGAAACCCTGTCTTGAAAAACCAAAGCCGGGAGGTAGTGGTGCACGCCTTTAATCCCAGCACTCGGGAGGCAGAGGCAGGCAGATTTCTGTGAGTTCGAGGCCAGCCTGGTCTCCAAAGTGAGTTCCAGGAAAAGTGCAAAGCTACACAGAGAAACCCTGTCTTGAAAAACCAAAAAGAAAAAAGAAAAAGAAAAACCAAAAATTAAAAATGAAAAAAAGAATATCATTAGCAAAAGCTTTCACCAGCTTTGGGGGACAGAAAGAACCATGGCAGGCAAGGATAAGAAGGAGAATGATCTATATGGAAGGCACAGAGCAAGAACAACAGGAAACAGTCCACACAGCATCCAGGCATCTAAAGACAACTTTAGAGAAACATATTATATAATAACATATATTATATATATATACACACATATATACATATACATACATACATACATATATGTATATATGTATGCATTTATCTTGGATATAAACTTTGGAATAGAATAACTGATTCCTAGGATGTGTTGTAGAATATTATTTTTAGGTGTGTTACTTTTGTTTATGTTGCATTTGTTTAACTCTGTGAAGCTGTACTACTGTGCCTGTGTAAAACACCTGGTGGTCTAATAAAGAACTGAATGGCCAATAGTGAGGCAAGAGAAAGGATAGGCAGGGCTGGCAGACAAAGAGAATAAACAGAAGGAGAAATCTGGGAGGAAAAAAAAGAAGTAGCCAGAGAAAGAGGAGGAGTCCAGGGGCCAGCCACCCAGCTACACAGTAAGACACAGAGTAAGAGTAAGATTTACAGAAGTAAGAGAACAGGAAAAGCCAGAAGCAAAAGGTAGACGGGATAAGTTAAGGAAAGCTGGCAAAAAAAAAAAAAAAATAAGCCAAGCTAAGGCCGGACATTTATAAGTAAGAATAAGCATCCATGTGTGATTTAATTGGGAGCTGGGTGACGGGCCCCCAAAAGAGTAAAGAACCCCAACAACAAAGATATATATTTTTAACACTAATAGGTACTCCTAGACAGGTTTCCTAGACAGACAGCTGTGTGGGGGAAAAGTTCCAGTTACTTTGCATTCTTGCGAACCCTCGGTACAGGCAGTCTTTTTAAAGATTTAGTCATTTTTATTTTATTTTGTTTCGCCCACATGCATATATGTGCACCATGTGTATGCAGTGCCCTTGGAGGCAAGAAGAGGGTTTGAATCCCCTGGAGTTGGAGTTAAATGGTTTTGAGCGACCATGTGGGGTGCTAGGAACTGAACTGGAGTCCTCTGAAAGAGTAGCCAGTGCACTCAACTGGTGGGCCATCTCCCCAGCCCTGGGGTCTTTTTCATCACAGCTGTTTTTACGCACTGTTGGGTTTATAAGAACTTGTAGGGTTTGAATTTGCATTGCCTTGCTGGCTTTATGGTTGAGCATGTTTTGACATGTGCTGCAGATTGGCAGTTTGGGTGGCATACCTAGTCGAGCCTTTTGCCTATTTCTAAACTCAGTTGTCAGGGCTGGAGAGATGGCTCAGTTGTTAAGAGGATTTGCTGCTCTTCCAAAGGACCCAGACTTGAGTTCCCAGCACCCATGTTGGAGGGCTCACAGCTACCCTATAACCCTAATTTCAGGGGATCTGATACCCTCTTCGGCCAACCATTCTCATGTGAAGTACAGAGAAATACATACATACACATAAATTTAAAAAATAAAAATAAATCTTAAACTGAACTATCTATCATAACTGTTGAAAGACAATTACATATATATAGCATATGTGTTTTATAGACATATATATGTGTATATATATATATATAATATACTGCAATATATCAAATGTCTTCTCTTTGTGGATAGCTTGCCATTTAGGCTTCTCCTGGTTTTATATGGCACAGAGACACTAAATTTTGTTTGAGACAGGGTTTTGTGTAGCTAGCTTCAAACTGGTAGCAGTAGATGACCTTGAACTCGTGGTCCCCCACCTCACCTCCCAAGTGCTGACATTACAGGAATGCGCCAGGAAGCCCAGCTCCAGAGATGCTAGTTCAATGCAGTACAAGTCCTCGGTCCTTCCCTGTATGGTAAGCACTTGCTTTTGAGTCCCACTTGGCAATCCTTGGCTCACTCAAAGCTACAAAGAAATGAAGCACAGAGAGGCCCTCCCAAGGCTGGGCCACTGAGCCTGTCATTGGAGAGTTCAAAGGATCAGTCCCTGTCGTGGGGTAAGCTGAAAGCCCAGACTACAGAAGGCCAGGAAGTGACATGTTTAGTCTTGTCACTGGAAAAGAGCTGGAAAACTAGGTAGACTACTAAGGTTTACTTTCTCTTTTTGCACTTTTATCATTGGGGTTGAGGGGGGTAAAGTGGGGGTACTAGAAAGACAAGACATTGTGAGAGGAACTATTTGATGACTCCCTTGTGTATTTTTCTGTAATACCCCTGAGAGTGGATTTGCAGTGGTCCCTCTTCATCCACAGAAGATGCAGCTAAGACACCCTCCACCCCCCAGCGGACACCACAGATCATACCACGCCTTACATGTAAGTTCCTATACAGACTTAACAAAACAATTTACAAGATGCCAAAAATGTTACACGTACATGTGGTCTTTCTGTTGAAGAAGTCAAGACGAATATGAATTCAGACTTTGGTTGACAATGGATAACGGAAATCATGGGAGGCAAAGTGAAAAATAAGGTATATTTGAAAGACTACTCTACTCTGAGTGAGTTTCCTTCAAATACCTGTTTATTTCACATTGGCCTTGCAGTAACCAGGGACTTACCATATGATCCAGATCTGTAATGTGGTCCGGAGATATTTAGAATCCAGTAGATCTGCAAATCTTCCTCTTTTCTCCTAGGAGAATCAAAGGGGTGCAGAATACAGAAGGACATATTTCTATGATATTCTTGATCATACAAATCAAGAGTTTCAGAAGGAATATGGTGTGGTGAGATCATCCTGTGTGGCTCAGTTATAAAGCAACCCCCGCCCCTGATCCAAAAAGCTGATGTGTTCAAAACCAGGACCTAGGGGCTGACCAACAACTCCTTGGTTAAGAGCACTGGCTGCTCTTACAGAGGAGCAGCTGGATCCGGGCACCCACAGGGCAACTCACAAGCATTTCTAACTCCAGTTTCGGGGCGTCCAACACCTTCCTCTGGCCTCTGGGGAGCACTGCACATGTGAGGTGCAGACATATGAAAGCAAAACACCCAAACCCACACGTTTTTTTTCTAAAAAAAACAAAAAAAAAAAAAAAAAAAAAAAAACTGGCCCTGGCTAGTGGATCCAGTCACTGAGAATTGACTTGTTCATGAGTACTCTGCTTAGCCGAAAGATTAATCCACAGAAGTGTTCATAATTAGAGGGCATTTGGACACTGATGAAAACTTTCAGAGGCGGGGCCCATTTGTCCCTGACCCCCTTTATCCCTCTTTGCTTCTCACCCGCCACGAAGTGGGCAGTTCTGCTCCGACATACCCTTCTACCATGATGCTCTGCCGTCCCAGGCCCTGGCTACTGACTGTAACCTCTGAGATCGAGTTAAATGAAACTTTGCCCTTCCTAAGTTATGCCAATGTCTTCGTTACTGTTCTACTGACATAACAACACACCAGGTGATTTACAGAAGGGAGGCTTTAATCGGGCCTCTGGTTTCAGAGGGTTAAATTCAGTCCAAATGCGTGGACTCATTCCAGCGTGGCCCTCCTCAGTGTGGTCCCCTCTGCACCTTCAGGATGAAGCTGCTGAGCTGTGCCGCCCACGGCACCAAGGGCAGCCTCTTGGGTCAGCCCGCTTTGTGCTGGCCCCTGGACACACCTACCTCCATCTCAACTCCTTCTCTCATCTGCAGGACTCTCTCCTCTGCTGAGACTTCCTCTCCTTTCTGTGCTATTTCCTGTCTCCTCATGCCCCATGGCGATGGCTAGGACAGCAGTGGTTCAGCTACCCCTGCTCCTACACGCACTGTGGGCACAGGTACCAACTTTGCAACCCACTCTTCCATGTATGACCAGCTCACTTTGATTTAAATAAACTTCCTTTCTGCTCGGGTCTAAAGAGTGAATTCTTTGACCAAACCAATAGTGCCCTATTCCCCAAATTGCCTGTAAGGGGATCAGGATTTTAATTTCAAAAACATGAAGAGGGGGGGCTGGAATATGACTCAGACATTATCGCTCTTCCAGAGGGCTAGAGCTTGGTTCCCAGCACCACGTCAGATGGTTCACAACTGCCTATAACTCCAGCTCCAAGAGATCCAACATCTTTTTCAGATCCACTAGCACCTGCACACTACACACACACACACACACACACACACACACACACACACACACACCTTTAAGAACAAAAGAGGGCTGTTAAGATGTCCCAGCAGGTACAGACACTTGCTGTCAAGCCTGATGTCATGAGTTCAATTTCCAGAACCCACAAAATAGAAGAGAACTGATACCCACAAATTTTTCTCTGACCCCCACATTCATGCTGTGGCATGCACATTCGTACCCATACCCACAAACGTACACATACATAAATGTAAAAATACTTCAAGCAATAAAACTAACCCACTAACACAATATGTGAACCATATACTAGTATGTAACAATATATCCCCAAATAGGCGGTGGTGGCGCACACCTTATCCCAGCACTCAGGAGGCAGAGGCAGGTGGATCTCTGAGTTCAAGGCCAACCTAGTCTACAGAATGAGTTCCAGGACAGCCAGGGCTACACAGAGAAACCTTGTCTTTTTTTTTTTTTTTCCTTTTATTTTTTTTTACAATACCATTCAGTTCTACATATCAGCCACAGGTTCCCCTGTTCTCCCCCCCTCCCACCCCCTCCTCTTACCCCCAACCTACCCCCCATTCCCACCTCCTCCAGGACAAAGCCTCCCCCGAGGACTGTGATCAGCCTGGTAGACTCAGTCCAGGCAGGTCCAGTCCCTTCCTCCCAGACTGAGCCAAGCGTCCCTGCATAAGCTCCAGGGAGAAACCTTGTCTTAAAACAAAAGATAGTCCCAAAAACCAAATCAGGCTTTATTGAAATAATCTTATCAAAATGAGACAAAGCCAATACAAAAAACAAATAAAATTATTATTTAAAAAAATCACATACTATGCTGGGCGGTGGCGGCACACACCTTTAATTCCAGCACTTGGGAGGCAGAGGCAGGCAGATCTCTGTGAGTTCGAGGCCAGCCTGGGCTACAGAGTGAGTTCCAGGACAGGCTCCAAAGCTGCACAGAGAAACCCTGTCTCGAAAAACCAAAAAAAAAAAAAAAAAAAAAAAAAATCATCACATATTATAAGCCATGAAGGCAAATGGTATGATCAGTTCTGCGAGGTAAGAAGCATTGTTTGTGTTTTCTAGGTGACAAAAATGAAGTCAGGTAATTTACCAGTATTACAGGGCAGCAGTATGGCAGAGAGGAGCTAAATTAAGCCCCATCTCTGCTCTTTCTAGGCCATCCAGACTAGAGCGCTTCTGGGCTACTGGTGGGGGATCACGGGGTGAACTCACCAGGATGGGCTCCACCAGCTGTCCCTCTGGCATGACTGAGCGGTTCATCTTGGCAATGCGCTCTAGGGTGTCCAGCGCAGCCTGTGTGTTTCCGGTGGAGACGTTGAAGCGAGCAGATTCAGGGATAAACTGGGCACAGAACACAGGGACCGTCAGAGCTGCGGGTACCGTACTGCCCAAGGTGCAGTGTTACTACTCCACGCCTTACTCAGTCCTCGCTGCCTCCCTCACCCAGGAGGGGTGGCAAGCTCGGAGGCATACTGTGCATCGGGCATGCTGATAAATGCAATGCTGACTTGGAAATTTGCCTTGGAGGGAAAGATAGGGAACAGGAGTCTCTGGACTAAAACCAAAGGACTGACTTTAGATATTTGAGTAGAATGTATTTTTTTTTTTCAGATATATCAGTTATACAACGGGCTTGAGAGCAATTTATATGCAACCAATTCCAGGCTGCACTTGAACCTAGGCCTTCAGAACATCCAGTGGTGGGCTGCAGTTAGCTGAGAAAGCAGTGAAGTTTTAGTCTACAGCCACAAGACTGGGAGAGGTCTTCCCACAGGAAGCAACAGGCCTGAAAGCCACTGGTCTCAGAGCCCCTGAGGGGTCTGGGTGTGATTCTTGGTGTATGTGTTGTTGGGGGGTACGTACTGGGGATTGAACCCAAGGCCTTGTGCAAGTGAGGTAAGCATTACACCACTGAGCCACACCCCCAAGCCCTCGAGGGCCAGGGATGGGGGAGGGTGATTCTGAGCAACAGACTGAAACCAACCATCCAGAGTTTGTACAGAGGAGAGACGGGGGCCTGGCTGTGGGACCAGCCACGGGAAAGATGTGGAGGTCGTGATTTCGCCTCTTGTGGAAGAGGAAAGGCTTGGGAGATCATGTATTCTTTAAAAAATGCTTTAAAACTGGGCAGTGGTGGCTCATGCCTTAAATCCCAGCCAGCACTCGGGAGGCAGAGGCAGGAGGATCTCTGTGAATTCGAGGGCAACCTGTCTACAGAGTGAGTTCCAGGACAGCCAGAGCTATACAGAGAAATCCTGTCTCAAAAAAACAAAAACCCAAAACAAACAAACAAAAAAAAAGCAACTTAAAAGATGCCAGGTGAGAAGACAGACCTCCATGACCTGGTCACAGGCTTCTAAAGCTGGGTATGGTCCTGCAGAGACCCAAGTTAGGTTGAGGTTTGGAATAAATGAGCACTCAGGAACCTTCTCTTCCTCCATTCTCTACCTCTCTGCTCCCTTCTCTAGTTCTCCTCTCCCTTCTCCCTCTCCTCCCCTCTCTTCCTCTTATTCTCCTTCCCTCCTTTTTCCTTCTTTTTCTCAGGTGTCCCAGGATGGCTTCAAATCAGCTATGTAGCTGAGGGTGACCTTGATCTTTCTGCCTCTGTCTCCCGAGTTCGAGGATTACAACATGCATGTGTTACCGCACCCAATTTATGCTGTGCTGATGACCAAACCCAGGACAGCTTCGAGGATGCTAGGTAAACACTCAACTAACTGAACTTCATATATCCCCACAACTGAATGTTACTGCAGTTCCGGGGGATCGGGTACACTAACATGCACATACAGAGCCCCCTCCCACTCATTACATAATTAAAAACAAAAGGAAATCTTTTTTTTAAGAGCCTAACATAAATACATTTGTGGGGAAGAGGTCAGTGGTCCAGCAGAAAGGGAGCATGCGGGCAGTTTCAGAAGCATCACCTTGAAGGCCATGATGAGGATGATGCCAGGGATGGAGGCAATGCGGATGAGCCAACGCCACCCAATGGTGGGGATGACCACAGAAGCCATGCTGATGATGAGCAGGGAGCCAGCAAGCCAGAAGACCTGGGGAGAGAGACCTGAAACATGACCATTCCTTCTGGCCCGTCTCTTTGCCATTTCTCCCTTCTCTGGAGCCTTGGAGCCGTCCTTTTGTGTTCTGTGTGGGCAGGGTGTGAGTTCTGAGGGACGACTATTGGGTTCTACTCCCAGGATAGCTCCTCTGATCTGAGGAGCTGTTGGGTCACTCTACTTCATGGCTCAGTTTCTGTCTGTAAACTGTTTGCTCTACCTTAGTACAGAGATGCCATCAGCAATATCACTACAGTTTAAAACAAAAACCAAAAAGTCGAATGCCCTAGAGGTCTTCCACATGGGGTTGTTTTCTTACAGATAATACAACGCCCCGGCCATAAGAGGTACAGGAGGAACAGGGACTGCTCTTCTCCCAGTGCCTGGCCGTCAGCTTCTCCTCTCAGAGGAACTGACAGTTTACTGTCTGCCTCCAAAGCTCCTTTAGACATGCTGTTTTTAGAAACAGCCCATAGTGTAAGTGAGGCTTCACACTTTTGCTCTTTATGCTTATGAACTTGATATCAAGAAATGTGGGCCAACAATTATTAATAGATGCCAGGCAGTGTTAGCACATGCCTTTAAAATCCCAGCACTCAGGGGGCAGAGGCAGGCGGATTTCTTTGAGTTCAAGGACAGCCTGGTCTACAGAGAGAGTTCCAAGACAGCCAGAACTGTTATACAGAGAAACTCTGTCTCAAAAAACAAAAAAGAATAGACTAATTAATAGACCCATCCCCCACTAGCCTGAACACTTCTACTCATCTAAGATGGGGCTCACTCCATCTCAGAGAGAAGGAGAGACGGCAGCTCCTCTGCGGAGCTAAGTAAGGGATGGTTTGGGTTTTTTAATTTGTTATTTTATGTGTATGAGTGTTTTGCCTGCATATATGTTTGTGTACCATGTCTGGAGTCCAAGGAGGCCAGTAGATGTCAGATCCCCTGGAACTGGAGTGACAGATGGTTGGGAGCTGCCATGTGGATGCTAGGAATGGAACCCATATGTTGGTTCCTCTTAAGCACCTAGCCATCTCTCCAGCCCCAAGGGATGATTATCTTATCAAAGATAATTACACCAAAAATAGATTACTTAAGAAAGTGATAGGGCTATAAAGAAAATAGAATAATCTATGGAGAATGGCTTGAGTGACAAGGTACAACTTTTCTAAGCAGTCAGTAGATAGAGATGCTGTGTAAGAGTGACATTAGATACAGATGTTGTGTAAGAGTGACATTAGATACAGATGTTGTGTAAGAGTGACAGTTGATGTGGCACTGGGATGGATCTCAGTAGTAAGAGGGCAAAAGGGTTTTTAAGATGCACTTGTCACACATTTCTGAAGATAAAGGTGACAAAGTTTATTGACGGACACTTGCACTGTAGGTCCATGAACTGGGGATGAGCCAGCACAGCCCGGCCATTGAGTAGGGTGAGGGGAAGGGTGGGCTCCACTGAGACTTCCGCATTCAAGCTCAGATAACAGAAGATGAGCTGTTTGCTGTGACCTGAGATAGAAACATGGGGATCGGGGGTCCCGGGGGAAGGTAGAGAAGTGAGTTCTAAAAAGGTGGCATTTGAAGACCCCCTAAGATATTCTAGTGACTGTTGGGGAAATGGCCACCTGGCTCTTGGTTCGGGGAGGTGTTCTCGGTTTTTTATACATATTTTTGGAGATGGAAAGAACACATAGGTAGAGCTGCCCATCTGCAGGATTCGCACCCGTGAATTCACATCCATAGTTTCAGCCAACTGGCGATGGGTATTCAAAATCAAAAGGCGTCTGTGCTGGACAACTGTATACCTATGAAACACTGATTAGGCAACTCATCTCTTGGTGATTTAAAGTACATAGTATCTAAAGGGTATATCTGTGTACCATATCTGGTGCCCAGAGGCCAGTAGATGTTGGATCCCCTGGAACTGGAGTGACAGAT
This sequence comes from Peromyscus leucopus, assembly GCF_004664715.2. Classification (NCBI taxonomy): domain Eukaryota; kingdom Metazoa; phylum Chordata; class Mammalia; order Rodentia; family Cricetidae; genus Peromyscus; species Peromyscus leucopus. The sequence continues at coordinate 50,049,436 of NC_051065.1, read as the reverse complement.
GGTTGTATACACAAACCTGAAAAATATCACCATTTTCTATAGGGACTTGAGCCTCCAAATTTTTATATCCTCTAGGATCTAAGAGCCAATCTCCCATGGATACAAAGGGATGACTCTGTGTGTGTGTGTGTGTGTGTGTGTGTGTGTGTGTGTGTGTGTGTGTGTGTGTAGCCACTGAAGTTGGTGATATGACCCAAGGAAACATAGACAAGGAGGCGGCATGTGAGGAAGCCTGCCACGGTACTGGACAGGTGGAAGAGTAGGACCTTGATCCCTTAGTATTAACATGTCAAGTCCAGATGCTGTGAATTAAGATGCATTCCGGGTCATGAAATGCTGAAGACAAAACCTGGAGAGAATGTGGAGTCACCACTGGGTACTTCTGGTTCTTTTGGTTATTGTTGCCTAAATTACATGTAAAAAAATAAAACTGTAAAACAATCTCTTGTAGGGATAAGAGAGGGATCTGTGGTTGGTATGTAAAGTGAATAAAAAAATCTTTAAAAAAAAATCTCCTGCGTTGTTTATTGCCAAATACATGAAGTCTTAGCGGGAAGGGTCATCTTTTTCCTGGACATTCCCTGGAGTTGGGACTCTAGGATCTGAGGCCTCAGAAACAGTCCAGGGGAGCAAGATTGACAAAGATTCTGAATGTGAAACCTCTAGTCAAGAGCCAGCCAGGGTGGGAGGAGGACCCTGGAGGAAGAGCAGCTGTCAAAACACATCATGGTGCCTTCCTCCAGGTGGGCCAATGTGGACCGGGAGATACCAGCATCCTCAAAGAGAGATGGGACACCCCAAAAGAGTAGGGACTGTCTCCCTTCTCTGAAGTCTCACTGAGGTGAGAAAGGCCATCTGAGATACTTTCCTGGTGTCTGTCATCCTAGTGAGTCCAGCCACTGAACTCCCCCCTGGCTTTTTTTTTTTTTTTCCTAGTTTTTCAAGGCAGGGTTTCTGTGTAGTTTTGGTGCCTGTCCTGGATCTCACTCTGTAGACCAGGCTGGCCTCGAACTCACAGAGATCCGCCTGCCTCTGCCTCCTGAGTGACAGGGTTTCTCTGTGTAGTTTTGGTGCCTGTCCTGGAGCTCACTCTGTAATCCAGGCTGGCCTCGAACTCACAGAGATCTGCCTGCCTCTGCCTCCTGAATGCTGGGATTAAAGACATGCACCACCACCACCCAGCTATCTCCTGCTTCTGAGAAAGGTGGTCCAGTGCTTAAGCATCACTGCTGGTTACACAAATCCCCAGCTCAGAAAACCTTCATAGTGGACCTGTGCCGTGGACATGTTTCATGCTCGTTAGTTGGTGCCCAAATAATAGGCACCCGAGCCCCCAGCCAATCAGCTGGCTGGAAGGAACCCACGTGTCCTGTCCTTTAGCTGCATTAGCTCCTCCGCAGAGTTCCCACTTCACCTTACCTGAGACAAGGGCAGCATGTAGCCTCGGTATTTTGTGGGCAAAAATTCAGTCTTTATGATTAACCTGAACAGGGAGTGAGGAAACACAGTAATTTTGTTTTTAGAAAACCAAACGATTTGCCTTTAAACAATCATAAATTTTCACCTCAATAAAGACGTTGTAAGCATAAAGGGAGGCTTGAGCAATGGCTCAGCAGTTAAGGACACTTGAGGCTCTTGCATGGGACCTGGGTTTGGTTCTCAGAACCCACATAGTACTCACAGTCGTCCATAATTCCAGTCCCAGGGGATGTGACACCCTTTTCTAAGCTCTGTGGACACCAGGCACTCTCAGGGTACGCGTACGCACATACATGCAGCAAAGCACTCACTCATACACACAAAGTAAATCTAAAAATGATTTATGTACTTATTTACTACATACATCTTATTATTTAATTTTTTAATTAGAAGAGTTCGTCATCTATCAAGCTATGATTGTCACAGTGACTGTTCACATCCGCAAGCAGCGAGACCTGAGTTCGCAAGCACTCCTCTCCGGTCACTTGCTCCGACAGTCATTTTAAACTGTCACACAGGGACGTTGGCCTTATCGCTTGGGCCAAGAGAAGCTTTGGAAAATGGTTTCATCAAATCTAATCCCCTTTTGAGAAATCAAAATACACCCCAGGGAAGGCAAAGACGGTCACTGATGACAGCCACAGCACAGTTCCCAATGAAGTACGTAGTGATTTTTAAATAGAAGAATAAACGGAGCGAAATTCCGTCAGTTTTAGCATGTTAGCCAGGGCTGGGTTTCCTTCTTATTTCTTTAACACATTTGTCGGACTGTTTCCTGCAGGAGGTCTTAAAGCTCTCTCAGCATCTACTCCCATCAGGCTCTCAGCGCAGAGAGACAGCTAACGCTCCAGGGAGGAGCGAGTCTGTCCGCAGCACATTAAGGCGATGCCAGGTGCTTTGACATCTCCTGACGTGATTGAAGGAGAGAGTGCCTCAAGGTACCCCGGAGGGAATAGCCTGAGGGGCCCTGTGAATTTCCAGTTGGCCCCAAACTGAGACATTAACACAGCAACTCTCCACCCAAACATTGAGACCCTGTGCATTTACCTAGAGGCAGGAGACAGGCAGACGCATTAATTCTATTTCAGGATTTCTTTCTGGTGTGGGTTTTGTTGTTGTTTTTCAATCCAAGTATTTTTCTATTTTCAATTTTATTTTTAATTGTGCGCACGTGCGTGTTTGTGTGTGTGTGTCTGTCTGTCTGTCTTTCTCTATGTGTCTCTGTGTCTGTCTGTCTGTGGCTGTGTGCATCTGTTTCTGTATCTATCTCTTTTCTCTCTCTCTCTCTCTCTCTCTCTCTCTCTCTCTCTCTCTCTCTCTCTCCTCTCTCGTGTGTGTGTGTGTGTGTGTGTGTATGTGTGTGTGTGTGCTGTCTGTGAATGTGTGTATGTGTGTCTCTCTCTGTATATGTCTGTGAATGTGTGCATATATGTCTTTCTTCGTGTGTGTGTGTGTGTGTGTGTGTGTGTGTGTGTGTGTGTGTGTATGTGAACCTGGGGCATCCACATTTCTCTCCCACAGACTCTCTGGAGCAAGTCTTACCCTTGCGCATGGCCAGACACTCCACAGCCTACCATGGTCCTCAGAAAGACAAACCAGATGTAGGATGGGGAGAAAGAGGTCAGTAAGGAGAAGTAGGCTCCCCACAGGAACGAGAGCAGCAAAATCTGAAGCAAAAAAAGAGAGCTTGTTACCAGGACCTGCCTGGGGAGTAAAGGAGTCTCTGATCCCTTCTGAGGAAAGTGTTTCCTCTGTCCGACCTCGGCCTCCCTGGAAAGCTGGGCCACAGCACCCAGGGCTCTCCCACAGTTTTCCCTGGAAGCTGAGCCACAGCACCCAGGGCTCTCCCACAGTTTTCCCTGGAAGCTGGGCCACAGCACCCAGGGCTCTCAGTCTTCACTGGCATGGTCCAGGCCACTCTCCTGTTTGAGAGTGTCTCGTGTGTCCACCCTCCAAGGTAACAAAAAGCAAAGCCCCGCCCTCCCTCCTCCAGGGCTGTTGGGAGCACAGGGAGGCCTGGGATTGGAAAGAGTAGAAGAAGCCAACTTAACGCACCGCCTTTTCTTAATTACAAGAAAACTAGAGGTTCATAGTAGGGACTAAAGTCCCCGGGAAACACCGCAGCTACACTGACGACGATTCTACAAAACCAGAGACTGACGAGACCGGTGACTTTAGAAAGCCGGACTAGTGCAGAGCCAGAGCCCGGTTATCCTCGGGTTATCCTCGGCTCTCTGAAAGCCATCGTCATCCACCCCTGAATCTGATCCAGCGTCCTAGTGATTATAAGGTAAAACCTTAGGATTACATTAACTAACACAAGACTAGCTTTCACTGTCCCCAAGCTAAGAACGTCATCAGATAGCATCTGAGTGAGCCCTATAGCAGATTCCCCTGCTTTGCCGTAAGCCACCAGATCTAATGTCCCCAGCCCATGTATTTGATATTACATAGCAAGACTAAGTTGGAACATTGTCTTAGTTAGGGCTACTATTGCCGTGATGAAACACCATGACCCAAAGCAATGTGGGGAGGAAAGGGCTCACACTTCCACAGCACTGCTCATCACTGAAGGAAGTCAGGACAGGAACTAAACAGTGCAGGATCCTGGAGGCAGGGGCTGATGCAGAGGCCATGGAGCAGTGCTGTTTATCAGCTTGCTCGCCTGCTCTCTTAAAGAACTCAGGATCACCAACCCCAGCAATTTCACCACCCACAATGGGCTGGGCCCTCCCCCATTAGTCACTAATTTAAAAAAATACCTCACAGGCTTGCTTACAGCTGGATCTTATGGAGGCATTTTCTCACCTGAGGCTTCCTCCTCTCTGATGACTCCAGCTTGTGTCAAGTGGACATAAAACTAGCCAGCATAAATGTGGTAATTGGGGTACCCTGAATCTGTGCTTCCGTGGGCCATAGTCACTTGTGTTTGACTTCCGAATAAGCTATCTCGTATCCCCTTTGAGGTGAGAGGAGTTGACATGGGGCAAGTCCTTGGGAGGGAGGGACTGGACAGTGCCCAAAAGAGTGCCAGTGGGGGATGGGGGATGGGGGAGGGGATGGGGGAGGGGGTGGGGGAGGGGTGGGGGAGGGGTGAGTGAATTCCACATGGCCTGACCTACCTTCCAGCGGCCATATCTGTCAGCCAGGAGACCAAAGAGGATGCTGGACACCATGTAGCCAAAGAACACCATCTAGAGTCGGGATGAAGACAAACAGTACTCTAAGCAGAACATTTAAGATGTGCACTGACTATGTTAAGTATATAGCCTTCCTAGCTAAAATTAGGCTGGAGATGGGCTTCCCAAAGCACCCCGGGGCTCAGGGAGCCCAGGCAGGTGCCTGAGATTGGTGTCTCTCTATACTTCTTGTACATACATACCTTCCCAACACGGCCCAGGTAGAGACGGGTTCACAGAGGGGGAACTGCTCTCCTCCCCCATTCTCTGGCCTCCGTGCTGTGCCCAGACTGAAGCTGTGACTTGTGTTGTAATTGGAGATCTAGTCATGGCTGCTATGCCCCGTTCCCACACAAGCCGCTGCCCCTAAAGCAGTCTCTCTTCATATTATCACAAGCAAACACAAACTTTAAATGACCAACTGAACCAACCATCCACCGAAAAACTTCGCAAGGCCTGGGGCCAGGGCTCAGTTGGTAGGATGTTTGCTTAGTATGCGCTGTGTTCCAGCCCTAGCTCCACATAAAAGCAGGCATGATGGTTCTGAGAGGAAGCCAGGGTTGCAGCCATCTTAGAGAAGGGTCAGACAGGGGCAGCAGGCCCTTGGACAAACTGTTCTAAAAAAAAAAAAATCCACCAGAGGTGCTGCCCCTTCGCCCAGACCTAGACAACTAGGAGCTGCACGCCAGACTTTTCCTGCCGTAACCTAAAGGCTGTGCTATAACATAACTGGCATAATAAACAAAGCACCAGATATGTCCTGTGGGGTGTTTTCTGCTGTTATAGATTTATACCATAGCTGTCAGAGGGAATGGGTTTCCTGCAGATAAAAACAGGATGTCTAACTATGAGAGAAAATGGGTCTGCTGGTGATATAGATGTGAGGACATAAACTGCTAGAGGAGATGGCCATTTCCTTGCAGCTGCAACTCACCAATCAGTTCAAACCAAGCTTCACTAACCTGAAGTGAACACCAATCCTGACCTTGTAACTATGAAGAGCTGGAATTCCCCCAGATCACCTACCCTAACCACTATAAAAACCCTGCTTGATTGCTACTCAGGGTCTCTCCTGCTCTGCTGTTGCATCAGATGGATGGAGAGGCCCGAGTTAACTCACAACTATAAAAAGACTCTGCTTTTGCATCGGATGTGGTCTCTTGGCAGTCTTTGGGGGACTCTGGATACACTCTGGAGGTGGAAGAAAGAGGGTCAGAAATCTGAGGTCATCTTTGGGTGCACAGTGTATTGGAGGCCAGCTTGGGCTACATGGATGCAGGAAATCATGGAGTTGGCCTGGTCTAGCTGCCTTGAGAGGCATGAGTCATAGGTTCTTCAGGGTAGAGTTCACGGCTTCTGGGCACTGTGTGCCTTTCAGTTCCTGAGAAACGAAGGCACCCCCTCAAGCAGTGGAGCATTGGTATTTCTGCACTCCCTAGAAGTCAGCAAAGCATATAGAAGCATGGCTTAACTGTTAGTCTCAGACATTAACCTTGAGTACCCTGTACAGCTAGCAAACGTCATTATATCCTGACAGCTACAATTGTATTCTCTTTCTCCCAGGGGGATTTTCCGTGTAGCCCTGGTTGTCCTGGATCTTACTTTGTAGACCAGACTGGCCTGGAACTCACAGAGATCCACCTGCCTCTGTTCCTGAGTGCTGGAATTAAAAGTATGCACCACCACTGCCCAGTGTATTCTGTTTCTGAGAGTGTATTTAAAAGTCTGATTGCTTGCAATAAACTTGTCTCTGCCTCATTCTTGCTGAGACCTCCGACCCCAGCCTGGTTTTCATTCCCACCAACCATATCAGGAGACCCTGGTTTGGTAAATAAGTGCTGGCACTTACACATGGAGACCCTGTCTCCGTAAACAAACAAATAATGAAATCTCTGGACTATAAACTGTAAGGTGGAGCCGCCTAGTTTTCCCCTCCTGTCCAGCACTTCACTCAGCCCTGACTCTGTGTGTGCACATCTGTGCAGCTAGCAGCCACTTCTCTGCCTTCCAGATGATTGCTCTTTCCCTCCGGAGTCCTCCTGGCCGACGCCTCCAAGAAATCAGAGACACAATGCCAGCTTCACTTCCTCATCTCAGGGAAAATCTCAGCTTTCTCTGCTGCCTGCTTTGCTTTTCTTCTTTCCTACCCCTCCTAAGACAGACTCACAAGGAACTCTTTCAAAGCCACCATATATGCACAACTACCCACCCTACTTCTATACTGCAGATCCAACCCGGGACCTTAGGGCCCCATATATTCTCCTTTATAAATTATTTTTAATTAGCATACAAGTTGTATGCAATGGGTTTTGTTATAGCATTTTCATGTACTTTAAAAAAAAAAAAAAACATGTGTATGTGTGTTGTGCATGTGGCTGTCCAAGGAGCCCAGAAGAGAAGATCAGATCCCTGGAGGTTGTGAGCTGCCCAGCATGGGTGCTGGAACCCAAACTTGTGTCTTCTGCAAGAGCAGGAGTGTCCTTAACAGATGAGCCATCTCTCTGGCCCCAAACATTTATGATCCCTCCTTCCCTGCTCCTTTCCCTCCTCCCCCTGCTTCCTGCTGGTCCCTTTGTCCCCCTCTCCTGCTGTCTCGGTCACATGTATTCTATCACCTTCGTTATCTTCCCCAACACTCCCAAGACCTCTCACAGTCCTCAGCTTAGCTTCATGACATATATCTATCCTAAACACCTATTTAAAAATTAGAATCTAAGACCCACAGATGAGAGAAAATACACTGTGTTTGTCTTTCTGAGTCTGGATACTTGGCTCAACTTAATGATTTCCACTTCCATACGTTTCCACACAATGCCATGATTCTTTCTTCCTTGAGGCTGAATAAAATTGTGTTTTGCACATGCACCACATTTTCCTGTGCATTCATCTGTTGATGGACGTCTAGGATGCTTCTGTCTCTAACCATTGTGCATAGTGCAATCATGGACATGCAACTGTCTCTGCAGTTGGACCAGGCATGCTTTGAGTATATACCCTGGAGTGGTATAGCTGGGCTATATAATAGTTCTGGTTTAGGTTGTTGTTTTGTTTTGTTTTGAGACCGCCATACTGGTTTCCATAGTGGCTACATAGTGAATAAGGGCTTCCTTTTCCCCACGTCTTTGCCAACATTTGTTATCACCTGTTTTCTTGCTGACAGCCACTGTGGCTGGTATATGATGAAATCTCAAAGTTGTTTTAACTTTCATTTCTCTGATGGCTCCGGACGCCAAATGATTTAAATGTTTGTTGGCTGTTCTGTTTCTTCTTTTGAGAACTGTCTATTCAGCACACTAGACCACTTATTGGATGGGAGATTTAGGATCTTGGTGTCTGATTTTTTTGTTTGTTTGTTTGTTTTGTTCTTTACAAGTTTTTGGACATTGGCCTCCGGTCTGAGCTGGCAGGGATTTTCTCCCTTTCTGTCAGCTGCCTCTCCACTCTGCCGATCGCTTCCTCTGCTGCATAGAAACTTTTTAATTTCACATCATCCCACGTGTCAGCGGGGTTAGATCCCATGTTATTGGAGTCTTTCCGGAAGCCCTTGCCTATTCCTATGTCTTGAAGTATTCTTCCTGTTTCCCTCAAGCAATGTCAATGTTTCAGGTTTTATATTAAGGTCTCTGATCCATTTTGAATTGATTTTTGTGACAAGTGAGGTGTGGTTCTAATCTCCTTCTTTGTGTGCATGTGCAGTTTCCCCAGCACCATCTGCAGAAAGGCTGTCTGCTCCCCAATGGGTGTTTATGATACCTTTCTCAAAAACCGCGTGGCCATTGCTGTGTGGGTTTATGTCTGAATCCCCGGTTGAACACTCTTGGTCTACATGTTGATTTTGTGACAACACCATGCTGTGTTTGCCATGAGGGCTCTGTACTGTAATCTGAAGTCAGTTATTACATCTGTATTGATCTTTCTGCTTAGAGTTGCTTTGACCACAAGGAATCTTCTGTGTTTACACATTAGTTTTAGGATTGTCTTTTTCTAGTTCTTCAAAGAGTATCATAGAAATTTTGATGGGGATTGTAATGACTCTACAGACTGCCCTCACCAATACAGCCATTTCATTAATTAATATAGCCACAGCATTAATTCTATCAATCTACAAGCATGGAGTCTTCCCATTTGGGGGCATATTCTTTAATTTTTTTAAATCAGTATCTTAGTTTTCACCCCATAGATTCTTGAGTTCTGAAAGGCATGACTTTTGCCCTGGGCTCTCTGCTTTCTGGGACAGAAACCTTGACTCAAAGCCTGTGTGAACCCTGAAGCCTGCCTTTCTGGAGCCCTGCTGGGAAAGTACATCGCAAAGGGACACTGACTTCAGGCCTGCCCTCCTCCCTTCCCTTCCTCCTTCCCTCCCTCCCTGTGGAGCTCTGCTCTTTTATTTAATATAAAACGTGATTCAGCCAAGTGCAGTGGCACACATCTGTAACCCCAGGTCTCAGGAGGCTGAACTGGGGGGGTAGGGATGAAAGACGGAGGGCGACCTGAGCTCTAGTCTCAAAGACAAACAGCAGACAACCTTCTAGTCTAAGCACTCTGGACACCTGTGCCTCTTCAGAACAGGGCAGGTGTGCTGCTGTGACTGGATACAAATCCGGGCTCCAAGCCTTCCATCCCCCAAGGCACAGAAAGAAGCAGGCTTTGAACTTACTACACATTAAGAGAATACAGAGTAGTTTGGAGGGAGAGATTGGGGGTCCGGCACAGATCAAAATCACAGGCAAAATTCAGAGAAGGCTGTGAGTGGAAAGGCAACCATCTGTCCCTACCATCCCACCAAGCAAGGGTGGCTCCTTTGTCCAGATCCTTGCAAGCTCAGAAGGATATAAGCCGGGGGAGGGGGTGGTCAGAGAGAACACTCCTGGAAGTTTCCACCACCACGTTCAGACCCTAACGTTAACTCCGTCTTATGGAATCATGCCCTCCAAGCCTCTTCTGTCTGACTGCTACAGGTCACCACTTTCTGGTCTCCCAGACAGTCTCTCAGTCTGGCCACACCCTGGAATGTCTTTCTATTATGTGTTGTCTCCATTAATCCAGTTTTAATGACGAATAAGTCAACTCTTTTCTCGTTACCCTGTGCTTCTCTGGACCTCCAAGGCTAATGTTATTGCCTCAGCAATTCCTGAACACACGGCCTCACCTCCAGGCACTGCCATTCACCACCAGATACTGTATCCCTGGTATCTGGCCCTTCAGCCACATTTCCCAGAGTTCTTGGAACACCCTATCATGGCCCTCTTTAAAGCCCTTCAGTGGCTGCTCACATCTGCAACATGGCCGCCACATTTTTAATATGCCCTCTTTGCATATTAGCCAAACCATGCGGCAGATAGAAAGCACACTTCAGTATCCATTTCATAAGAAACATAATGACTATGAAGTCATGAATTCTGTATATAAGGTTGCTTTTTGTGGCATGGAATCAAATCTGAAAACTGTGACACATCCTGAGTCAAAGTATTTTTCAGGGAGGACATCTTGTTTTGGCCGATGTTGAGGACCACATGCAGAGAGGTGGAGCTGGGGCTGGCAGTGCATGGAGGTGAGGCCGTTCTAGAATTCCTGGGGAGGTAACATCAGCTGGGAATGCTTGGCTATTCAAGGTTCTTCACTAGAGGAAGAGAGGGAGAGAGGGAGAGAGAGAGAGGCATTGAATGCTAACTACCTTGGGGTCT